>NW_023270718.1:9237814-9255487 GCF_011800145.1 Mirounga leonina | reverse complement strand
GGTAACCACGTTTTCTGATTTCAACTCCAAAGACTACTTTGGCTTGCTTTTAAACCTCATAAAAACATAGTTATATTTTTTTAAGTACTTTTTCACGCCTGACTTCTTTCACTCAACGTATGTCAGCCATGCTGTTGTTTTCAACAGTTCATTTGTTTGTTTGTTTTTTCCCATTGCTGTGTAGGTTCCGTTGTATGGCTATCCCACAATTTCCTTCTCTTTTCTTTCTAACTGCTGACGGACATTTGTTTTGCGTTTTGGTCTATTACGAACAAGGCTACTAGAAGTATTCTCGTACATGTCATTTGGTGGATATAAGGACACACTTCTTATGAGTGTGCATCTGGGAATGCAAGTGCTGGGACCTGGAGTACGTGTCCGCTTAGCCTTAGTGTGTATTAATGGTCTTCTAAGTGGCTGCAGCAATTTGCATACCGTCAGCAGTATACGTAGGTTCCAGCCGCTTCACACCCTCCCCAACACTTGATCCTGAAAGTCTTTACTCTCAGCCTGGCGGGTGGGAAGTGTATCTCATTTCATACCTTCCTGATGCCCAGTGATGCTGATCACATCTGCCTGTGTTCACTGGCCACTTTAATAGCTTCTGTTCTGAAACATCTGGCCCATTTTTAAGTGGAGGGATCTCTCTCGATGGCCAGGGAGGAGGCTTGGCAGGCTGAAGAAACCAAGGTCTGGAAAAGCCGCACAACGTGCTCACGTTACACAGCATTCCCAGTCCACTGGACTGCCATCATAGAACACCAGATCCGGGTGGGAGAAATGTACTTCTCACAGTTTGGGAGGCTGGGAAGGCTATGGTCAAGATGCCGGCAGATTCAGTGTCCAAATTCACAGACAGCACCTTCTCTCCTCACATGGAAGGGGCGAGGAGGTCTCTGGAGTCTCTTATAAGAGCACTAAACCCATTCATGAAGCCTCCGCCCTCATGGCCTAATCAATTCCCAAAGGCCCTGTCTCCTAATACCAACACATTGGGGATTAGGTTCCAACATATGAATGTGGGGAGGGGGGAGCCGTACCATTCAGTCTGTGCAAACAGCAAATCAGGCACATACACACAGTCTTCATCCTAGCACCTGAGTCTCTGATAGTGAATATGGTCAGACACTGCCCCATCTACATCCCCCAACTTAACGCACTTACCAAGAATCTAGGAAGCAGCTGTGGTACAAAGGGCAAGAAAAAGAAGCTGGATGGATGAGGTGGGTGCTTCCAGAGGTCATGCGTAGTTCAAGTCCAAGTGGGAGGTGCTGCAGGACCTGAAGGAAAAGGCCGTTGGGTGAACCCAAAGACACACCAGGGCTTGACAAGGATGCAGGGAAAACTGGAACCCTCAGACATTGCTGGTGGGAATAAAAAAATGGTGTGTCTCCTCAAAACGTTACAGATGAAAATTTACCATGTGACCCAGCAATTCCATTTGCAGGTAGATACTCAACAAAACTGAACACACACGTTGATACAAAACCTTAGGCATGAATGTTCAGAGCAGCATTATTCGTAAGAGTGAAAACGTGGAGGGGCGCCTGGGTGGCTCAGTTGGTTGAGCAACTGCCTTCGGCTCAGGTCATGATCCTGGAGTCCCTGGATCCAGTCCCGCATCGGGCTCCCTGCTCGGCGGGGAGTCTGCTTCTCCCGCTGACCCTCCTCCCTCTCGTGCTCTCTGTCTCTCATTCTCTCTCTCAAATAAATAAATAAAATCTTAAAAAAAAAAAAAAAAAAGAGTGAAAACGTGGAGAGAAACCCGATGTCCACCGGTGTTTGAGAAGTGGATGAATCCTATGTGGTGTATCCATTCCATGCACTATTACTCAGCCAGGACTGAACAAGCCTGGAAAACTACTTGTCCTTCAGAGTGACAACGCATAAAGCCCGCAGGCAGGGTCACTGGCTGGAGACATCAACAGGTCCTAGCCCCAGGCACTTGGACTATAAACTGCATCATCTTGGGAGGATTTTGAGCTAGGCAGGGACTCTACCATGTGAGGGCTTTGGGACTCCTCTGAAACTAGTGGCCTGAGGTCAGCAAGCGAGAAGCCTGGGGGGAACCTGGAGGTCGGCAGGAGTCAGAGCATGCTTTCTGGAGGAAAGCTTCTGAAAGGCCTGTGGTGGCGGGCTGGTGGAAGCCGAGGGACGAGGAGGGGCCTGGTGCTGAAATGCAAGCATGAGAAAGAATGAGGTCCGAGCAAGCGGTGGTGCACATCGAGATGGCAAGAGCGATGCACAGGGAACCCTAAGTTCTCGCTGTTCGTGCTCCATGGGCAGACTGCAATGCCCTGGAGAATCTCAGCGCTGCAGAGGGGAATTCACCCCGGAGAATACCACCACCAGCAGCAGCCCGCGCGCGGTCCGGGGTCCGTGCAAAGGCATTATTCCGCTCGGCGCCTTCACACCTGCTTTTATTCAGTCACCCCGCGAGGTAACACACAACAAACCATTCCCGTTTTGCAGGGAAGAAGACTGAGGCTCAGAGAGGGAGTTCACTGCTCAAGGGCACGCGGGCACCGATAAAGCACCAACACCCCTGCAGCCGAGAGTCCGTCGGGTCGCAGCTTTACGGCGCCTTCGGAGGCCGAGCCCCTTCCCTACACCCCCTGCCTTCGCCCCGCCCACCACGGCCCTTCCAGCCTCCGCCGGCCTCTCTATGGTCTCCCCTGCCGCCCTGTACACACCCGCTTCCTCTCGTTTCCCTCCCAGCCTGGCTGCTCTATCCGCCGCCACCCTCTCTATGGTTCCCACCCCCACCCCCGCCGCTCACACGGTGTCGGCTCTTTCTCGGAGTAACTCAACCCCGGCCTTCGGCCTCTCGCGCCGCTCCGAGCCGAGCTGGGGCGGCCTCTCTGGTCCGGCTGGGCGGAAGTGGCGCCCACCGGGAGAGCGCGGGGAAGCAGGGACCGCGACCTCCAGGGAGAGACCCTGGAAAGACGGTGCGCCGTGCAGGCCCTCCTGGAAAAGGCTCCGGCCGGAAACGCGAGGCCGGGAGCGGAAGGGTCCGCTTTCCGCTCGGCCCCGCCCCCGAGGAACCGGGATCCCAGAAAGATCGCGGTGACCGGAGGAGGTTCCTGCCTCGTGTTTCATTGTTGTTTCCACAGCGCTGGACACAGACCAGGAAATTGGGAAATTCCCCGCCGGGACACAGACCGGGGAAAACGAGGCCGAGAAGTAGGAGGGAGCTCGGCCAGGACTCGGGGATGTGGGGCCACTGCCCCCCTGACGCCCAGTTTGCAGAAGCTCAGTGGGTTTTCTTTTTCCTCTTCAAATAGGCGAGGTCGCAGGTCCCTGCAGGGCCCTCGCAGTCGGCTCCTGTCAATCAAATAATATAGGGGGGAGAGTGTGTTGGAGCTGAGTCAGGCAGGAAACTCCTAAAAGTACTACATCCACTTGTAAGGGTGGGGGTGGCGTGGTCATTGTCACCTGTTAGGTTTTGTAATTGGTGGGAATTTGTTTTCTCATAATAAATGTGCACGTGCATACCTTATTTCGTGTTTCAGACTTTGTGTTCCTTGTTGTGTAAGTCGCACCCCACAAAACCTGGATCTGCCCCCTGCTCTCACACTCAATGAGCTCTCAGCAAACACTAGTTATTATTGTCGGTGTTATTTTCGTTTGCAGACCCTGCAACAGGAAGGTGTGAGGATGATCTATTCTTTGAGGATTCCTATTGGCTTAGGACTCCAGGCAACCATAATTACCAGCTACTTATTCATTCACATACTTAGGTATTGACTCATTAATGTAATACATGTTTACTGAATACCTGTCACATCCCAGACACTGGTGTGGGTGCTGGAGATGCAGGGGGAAATGATAATAACCATGGTCTCTGGGGCGCCTGGGTGGCTCAGTCGGTTAAGCGTCTGCCTTCGGCTCAGGTCATGATCCCAGGGTCCTGGGATCGAGCCCCACATCGGGCTCCCTGCTCGGCGGGGGGTCTGCTTCTCCCTCTGACCCTCCCCCTGCTGGTGTTCCCTCTCTCGCTGTCTCTCTCTCTCGTTCTAGTAAATAAATAAACAAAATCTTAAAAAAATAATAATAACCATGGTCTCTACCTTTATTTATTTATTTATTTATTAGGATTTTATTTATCTGAGAGAGAGCACAAGC
The DNA here is from genome assembly GCF_011800145.1 of Mirounga leonina. Classification (NCBI taxonomy): domain Eukaryota; kingdom Metazoa; phylum Chordata; class Mammalia; order Carnivora; family Phocidae; genus Mirounga; species Mirounga leonina. The sequence continues at coordinate 9,251,362 of NW_023270718.1, read as the reverse complement.
AGGGCAGACGGAGAGGGAGAAGCAAGCCCCCCACTGAGCAAGGAGCCCAATGCGGGGCCCGATCCCAGAACCCTGGGATTATGACCTGAGCCAAAGGCAGATGCTTAACTGACTGAGCCACACAGGTGCCCCTAAAAATCAGATTTTAAAAATCATCCACAGGCTCAAGGGGCACCTGCCTGGCTCAGTGGGAAGACCATGCAACTCTTGATCTCAAGGTCATGAGTTCAAGCCCCACACTGGGTGTAGAGATTACTTAAATAAATAAAAAACAATAAATATTATCTAGAGGCTCCCTCAACTCCATGTTATATTATGGAAATTTACAACCATAGAGAAAAGATGGAAGAATTGCATAGTGAACATCCATATACCTACCTTACAGGCTTATGTTTAAATGTCATCTACAGTTTGATCCTAAAAGATCATGTTCAGCTAATTCTTTTTTTTTTAGCAGCTTCATTGAGATATAACTCACATACCATATAATTTACCCATTTAACTGATGATTCAATGGTTTTTAGTATATTTGCAGATATGTGCAGCCATCAGCACAATTTTAGAACATTTTAATCACTTCAAAAATAAATCTTGTACTCTCTAGCTATCACTCCCCTATTCCCTCAACCCCATTCCACCCATCCTCTGGCCCTTAAGGAACCACAAATCTACTTTCTCTTTTTTTTTTTTTTTAAGACTTTATTTATTTATTTGTCAGGGAGAGAGAGAGCACAAGCAGGGGGAGCGGCAGGCAGAGGGAGAAGCAGGCTCCCTGCTGAGCAAGGAGCCCGATGTGGGACTAAATCCCAGGACCCTGGGATCATAACCTGAGCCGAAAGATGATGCTTAACCGAATGAGCCACCCAGGAGTCCCTCTACTTTCTGTCTCTGTAAATTTCCCTGTTCTGGATAGCTTGTATGAATGGAATAATAAAATATGTGGGGTTTTGTGTCTGGCTTCTCTCACTGAGCATAATGTTTTCAAGATTCATTCATGTTGTAGCATGTATCAGCACTTCATTCCTTTTTGTGGAATAAAAAATAATAATCTATCTTATGGATAATATATATCCATATATATCCACGTAATATATATATTACTTTTTTTTTTTTTTTTTACTCAGTCATGAATTGATGGACATTTGGGTTGTTTCCACCTTTGGCTATTATGAATAGTGGTGCTATAAGCATTTGTTTACAAATTTTTGTGTGAACAAATATTTTCATTTCTTTGGATACATCCCTAGGAGTGGAATTTCTGGGTCATATGGTAACCCTAACAGCCAATTCATTTAAAAAGCAGGGGATCCAGCCCAGCAAGGAGAAGTGATGTGCTCACAGGAGGGACAGAAGGAAGCAAGAGTAGACCCCACATCTTCTGATTCCAAGCCCGGGACTCTTTCTGCCATTTTATAGTGGCTCCACGCACCAGACTTCTAGCATCAGATCATGCAATAGAGTACTACATGCAATTAATGTAGTACCAGGCCATGAAGGACTCAGGCAAACAGGGGGAAAGGCAAGGAACCCACAGCTACTGAGCATCAGTTAGTTCCAGGAATTGCACTAGACCTGTAGCATTTTCCATCTGTGGTGCTCTCAATACAATCCCACCCAAGCAGCATGGTGCTGCCCACTTTGTGCATGACAGCTGGATACTGAGAAGGCACATCTTGCCCAAAGTTGCATAGCAAGTGGATAGATGGCTCTGAACCCAGTTTTGTCTGGCTTGAAAGTTTATGGTCACTCCACTGAACTATGGTCTCCTCCACAAATAGTTGTCTCTAGCTCTGATACCCAAATTCTTCTATATCTCCATTAATTTAGCTACTCATCCATTCATTAATTTGTTCGTTCACTCACCAAACATTTACTGAGGCCTTCCGAGGATGCAGAGATGAAACAGACCCAGCCCACAAGAAAGGAGAACAGAGGATGAGCTCTGTGCTAGATGCAGTATCATGAATTATCTCATTTAATAGAAGGAATCTCAATGAAAAACCATGTCACACCCATCAGATTGGCAAAGATTAAATCTGACTATCAAATATTAATAAAGACTTTAAGCAACAGGAGCTCCCATTCATTGCTGGTGGAAGTGTAAGTCAGTAATAATTATAGCTAATATATAGTTCCTACATTACACTTTACAGATAATGGCTCATTTAATCATCATAGCACCGAATCCTTAACCGTATTAAATAAGTACTATTATTTTTGCTTTACAAATGAGAAAACAGAGGGCTACCTTTCTCATTACACACAGCAGGTACATACAGTGCCTAGGGCTCATGACACTTTTAGGAGCCCACGAAAAATATTTTAATTTTGAAACCAGAAGAAAAAAGAATGTAATCCAGCCTAGCTTATGTTCATCTTTATACCAACACAGTCATAAAATATAATTTTAAATATATTTTTTGAAATGAAGGGGCCCCCGAAGGCAGAAATGCCAGGGCCCATGAAAGCACTGGAGACGCTGAGTGGTTAAATAATTTACTCAAGAGGGGCGTGTGGGTGGCTCAGTCTGTTGAGCATCCAACTCTGAATTTTGGCTCAGGTCATGATCTCAGGGTCGTGTCATCGAGCCCTGCATCAGACTCAGTGCTGAACGTGGAGTCTGCTAAAGTTTCTCTCTCTCCTTCTCCCTCTGCCCCTCCCCCTACTCTCTAAAATAAATAAATAAATAAATAAATATATATATATATATATTTTTAGTGTTTTTATTTATTCATGAGAGTCAGAGAGAGAGAGAGACAGACGCAGAGGCAGAGGGAGAAGCAGGCTCCCCGCCTAGCAGGGAGCCCGATGCGGGACTCGATCCCAGGACCCTGGGATCATGACCTGAGCCGAAGGCAGACGCTTAACCATCTGAGCCACCCAGGCGCCCAATAAATAAATATTTTTAAAAATAATTTACCCAAGAGCCCCCAGGTAGTAAGTGGTGGAGTTACTAGAAAAGCAACTGAATAATAAAGATGGGAGTTGAAGATGTTAATAAACTTTGATCCAGCAATTCAACTTCCAGTGATATAATATAGAAAAAGCTCTCTTTGGGGTTCAAGGAGACATGAGCAAGAATACTCATGGCAGTATTGTTTGTAATAATAAAAATTTGGAACCAACCCAATGTCCAACAATAGGAGAATGAAAACATGTAATGGGACATTATCATCAGTGGGATATCACACCAGCATTGACATCAGCAGTAACTAGACTACATGTATTGATGTATACAAATGTAAAAAGGGGAGGAGAAAAAAGTTAGAGAACATTAGACTGAAATTGTATCATTTATTAGAAAATTTTTTAGGTTGATTTATTTTTTAATAATCTCTACACCCGGGGCACCTGGGTGGCTCAGTCGTTAAGCGTCTGCCTTCGGCTCAGGTCATGGTCCCAGGGGTCCTGGGATCGAGCCCCGCATCGGGCTCCCTGCTCAGGGGGAAGCCTGCTTCTCCCTCTCCCACTCCCCTGCTTGTGTTCCCTCTCTCGCTGTGTCTCTCTCTGTCAAATAAATAAAATCTTAAAATAATAATAATAATAATAATAATAATAATCATCATCATCATCATCATCATCTCTACACCCAATGCGGGGCTTGAACTCACAATCCCGAGATCAGATGTTACACGGTCTTCCGACTGAGCCAACCAGGCACTCCTAATTTATTAGAAAAAAAAATTATTTTTTTAAAGATTTTATTTATTTACTTGAGAGAGAGAGCATGAGCAGGGGGGAAGGGAAGAGGGAGAGGGAGAAGCCAACTCCCCGTTGAGCAGGGAGAACAACGCAGGGCTTGATCCCAAGACCCTGGATCATGACCTGAACCGAAGGCAGACACTTAAATGATTGAGCCACCCAGGCGCCCCTTATTAGAAAAAATTTAAAGCACACAGAACAATATCATATTTCGTATGTGTAGGAAAATAAGGAAGACATGCCTGGGAATGATAAACAGAAAACACAAAATCTAACCTCAGGGGAGGGTGGGAGAATGGGGGAGGGGTGCACAACTTAGATTGTATCTGTAACGTTGTGTATTTTAAGGTTATTGCTGAGTATGGGCAGTTTATATTACTGAATACTCATTTATATACTCTGTAATAAAATAAATGCAAATAAAAGGCTCCGTATGCGTATCAGTTAAGATGGAACAGCTTACGCCTGTGGTAGGAACCACCACAATGGCTCAGCGGCTTAACAAAATAAAACGCTTTTGTGTACGCTACATAAACGCTGCATCTCAGGAGGTCCAGCACCAGGCTCTGTTCACTGTAGACGCTCTGGAACTCGGGCTGATGGCAACCAGCCGATGCCAAGCACGGATGGGCAGGGGGGATCCTGGCGAAGGGCCCGCAGGCTCTCGCCGCGAGCTGAAGGTGGTGCACCTGCTCTGACGGTCCACTGGCCAAGGAAACCCACGGGGGCCACGACCAAATTCAAAGGAAAGTGCAATGTTACCGTGTCCCCCAGAAGGGGGAGAAACAGCTCATTTAGGGACGATGGTAGTTTAAGCATCACCTACCATGGCGTCCCCAGAAAACCTAAGGGTGTTCAAAGGTGTCCCATACCTCTTTTCTCACCGAGTTTTCACAACACCTCCCCAGTTTTATAGAGAAGACTATGTGTACGTGGCCCAGAGCGGTGTGGCGACTTCTCCACGGTCGCCCATGTGCGTTTCCAGACGTCGCACCGACCTGTGGGTGTTTGCAAACTCCCAGGCCTCGGGGTCGCTGACAGGTGGTCAGAAGGGACGCGGCACTCCCCCCGGGTGGGCGGGGCGCGGCCTTCGCAGAGCCACGCCCCCTGCCCGCCAGTGTGCGCCTGCGCGGCGCCTCTGACGACGGTCCGAGCCCCGCCCCCTCCCACAGGGACCACGGGCCTGGGGGCGGGGCCTGGGCACAAGATGGCCGCCGCGCGCCCGGAGCCCCCGAGTCCGAGCTCAGCGGCCCCGGAGCCGCGATCCCCGGAGACGCCGGACCTGGTGCGGGCGGGGAAGTGGCCGCGGCCGGGGACTCGAGGCGGGAGGAGGTCTCAGGGCAGGGGGCGGGGCCGGGGCGGGGCCTATGAAGGCTGGGCGGGGGAGGTATTTAGGGCTCCGGGTCTGGAGGCGGTGCTTCTCGGGGTGCGCGAGGGGCGTGGCCTAAGGAGGAGCCAATGAGAGTGGGGGCGGGGCCCTGGCGGGGCGGGGCCAGAGGAGGGGGTTGGGTGGAACATCTGGGAGGGGGATGAGTCCAGGGAGAGGTCTCAGAGATTGAGTTTGTGTAACTACGGGGCGGGATCTTCCGAGGGGCGGGATCTTCCGAGGGGCGGGGTCTCAGAAATTCTGGGGCTATTGGACTTGGGTGGAAGGTTGGGAAGGTGACCCTGAAAGACAAATGCGGGTAGTTATGGTCGGGGCACCCACGTTGGAGTGGGGTAATGATTCCGCAAGAGTCCGAGTGCCGTGTCTCGAATGCCTAAGGGAGGATTTTGGGGGCAGGAATGACTGCTCCAGGTGACTTAGGAGCTTTCCCCACTCAGGACTGGAGAGTAACAACAAACATTTCCTGAGCTCCTACTTAGGCTCAGTATATAGAGAGGTGAACGAACCAGATGAGGATTGTATTCTCTTCGAGCTCACAGTCTAGAGGAGAGAGACAATAAAGGATATTTATTGTGCTACATGCTATAAGGGAAATAAAGAGTGAGCTGATAGAGTGGGGGTGAAGGGGGAGCTAAATTTAGATGAGAGAAGTCAGCTGTGTGCCAGCTTATATTTACACTGGGGTCGGAGACCAGCCGGAGCCAGATCATGATGGGTATTATGATGACGGCTTTGGATTTTAAATGCAGTTGAAGCCATGGGAGGGTTTTGAGTGGGAAAAAGACTATCTCATTTCCATTTTCAAAAGGCCATTCAGGCTGCTTTGGGGAGGTAGCAGACCTAGAAACAGGGGTTCTGCTCAGGAGGCCTTTTCAGTTGTCAGGCCAAGAAATAATTGGCTTTTAACTGGGGTAGAGGAGAAGTGGCCGGATCCGTGATGCGGTTGGGACAGGAGTGGAAGTCTTGATAGGGATACTGCAGAATCCTGGAGGATGGAGAGCAGGATCTGGAAACTGAAGGGCCCAGTATGCTACAAGGGAGATGGGTGTTTTTTGGTTTTTTGGTTTTTGTTTTTAAAGAATTTATTTATTTATTTATTTGACAGAGAGAGACACAGCGAGAGAGGGAACACAAGCGGTGGGGAGTGGGGCGGGGCTCGATCCCAGGATCCTGGGATCATGACCTGAGCCAAAGGCAGACGCTTAACGACTGAGCCACCCAGGCGCCCCAAGATTTTATTTATTTATCTGACAGAGAGAGACACAGCGAGAGAGAGAACACAAGCAGGGGGAGTGGGAGAGGGAGAAACAGGCTTCCCGAGGAGCAGGGAGCCTGATGCAGGGCTCCATCCCAGGACCCTGGGATCATGACCTGAGCCAAAGGTCATGCCCAACCAACTGAGCCACCCAGGCGCCCCTATTTGTTTGTTTGTTTGTTTATTTATTTATTTATATTTTAAGGTTTTATTCATTTATTTGACAGAGAGAGAGACAGTGAGAGAGGGAACACAAGCAGGGGGAGTGGGAGAGGGAGAAGCAGGCTTCCCGCCGAGCAGGGAGCCCGATGCGGGGCTCGATCCCAGGACCCTGGGATCATGACCTGAGCCGAAGGCAGACGCTTAACGACTGAGCCACTCAGGTGCCCCGAGATGGGTGTTTTAATAAGTGGGGGCGTGCTGGGGAGGCCCTGAGGAAGGGTCCACAGGCTCCTGGTTTTTTCTCCCCGCCCCGCCCCCCCCCAGGTCCTGGTGCCAGATGACGGCCGCCCCGCCGCACCCCCGAGTGACCTCATCGAGATCCAGGTGGTGAGGGTGACAGACACCACGCTGGTGCCCGAGCCGCCGGAGCCAGGTTCCCTCCACTGTGCCTTGTGCCCAGCTGCCTTCCGGCTGGTCTCTGAGCTGCTATTCCACGAACATGGCCACCTGGCGGCGGCGGAGGGCGGCGGGCAGGGCGGGGACCCCAGCCGGTGTCACGTGTGTGGCCACAGCTGTCCGGGCCCCGCCAGCCTCCGCGCGCACTACAGCCTGCACACGGGGGAGCGGCCCTACCGCTGCCCCCTCTGCCCCCGGGCCTTCAGGGCCCTGGCGTCCCTGCTGCGGCACCAGCACCGACACGGGGTGGAGCCAGGGCCCTCTCAGGGGCCCCCGGAGGCGGCCGCGGCTCGGGATCGGAGGCCCGGGGCGCCGCAGGAGAGGTCGGAGGTGGTGCTGGCGGCGGCGGCGGCGGGCGCGGCGGCGGGGAAGCCTTTCGCCTGCAGGTTCTGCGCCAAGCCGTTCCGCCGCTCCTCGGACATGCGCGACCACGAGCGGGTGCACACGGGCGAGCGGCCCTACCACTGCGGCGTCTGCGGCAAGGGCTTCACGCAGTCCTCGGTGCTGAGCGGCCACGCGCGCATCCACACCGGCGAGCGCCCCTTCCGCTGCGCCCTGTGCGATCGCACTTTCAACAACTCCTCTAACTTCCGCAAGCACCAGCGCACCCACTTCCACGGGCCAGGGCCGGGGGACTCTGGCAGCCAGCTGGCGTCAGGGCCCGAGGGGCCAGGGAGTGGGTGTGGGCCGGGAAGCAGTCTGGAAGAAGGGCAAGGGGAGGTGGCCAAGGTGAAGGTGGAGGTCGACCAGTAGGCTGGGAGAGCAGGGCCGTGGGAGCACTAACACGGGCCAGGGAGTAGGAGGCCGATCGCAGGGGAGGGGGTGGGTGGGAAAAGGAGGCAGGAGAGGGGAGATTGGGGGAGAGGTGACAAGAGCTAACAGAGATGGCCACGAGCAGCTAGTGCGGGAGAACACAGAGCCAGTTTTGGGACACCCACAAACCCATACAGCACCTCCATGAGACTCAGAAAGGCACAGACACCACCCTGTGGATGCTCGGTTAAATGTGAGGAACATGGGCTGGATTCCACTGCCCAGTCTGCCTGCTCGTTGGGCTGTCCTCGTGCAAGACACAGCTTGTCCCAGCAGAGCCTGGGCACTACAGAGGGGGAGCCAGGGTTGAATGGAAGGGACAGAACCAGGGGCTGCCCTGGTGTCTCTGGGCTAGCCCTTCATCTGCAGAACCGTGGACTATCTTGGGGCCTAGGGTGGGCCAGGATGGAATCTTTTCCTACCTCACTGGATTGCACTGAACCTGGGATGCCTACCCACCCTCAGGCAGAAGACGCCCACCAGGTCCTCCATAGAGACTCTGGGATCCCATCACCTTGAAGCCAGAGGGTCCCCACATCCTAGCCAAGAGCTCTCAAGCCTCAAGGATGTAAGCCTGACCATAAAGATCTTGACTCCAAGAGCTGCTCCCGCTCCCATGGTGGTCCCTCCTTAACCCACCGACTCCGAAGCAACAAAAAAATCCGGACAGCAAACAGCCACCTAATATCCCTCTCATAAGGCTTTAGGTTCAGAGCCCATGGCCCCCAGGGCTACAAAGTAGTCTCAGGTTTCTCTGATTTCCTCCACTCCCAATGTGAAGCAAACAGCTTAATGCCTGACCCAAGGCTACCCCAAGGAAGGGCTGGGAGATGGCAGCATGGTGGGCTGGCCTGTGTACAGTGGGTGTGGGAAGAACTGAGTCACTCTGGTGGGGGCGTGAGGAGGACCAGGGAGCTGGAGGGGGGAACCTCCAGTTCTCCTATTAAAGGACTTTCTGAAGGGTTTATCTATGTCAGTCTTGTGTTTGGGGGTGGGGGCAGAGGGCCCACACAGTGGTCTTGCCATGAGCAGTGAATTGCAGCATCTCTCTCTCCAAAACCGTTTCCTCATTTTTAGATCTCTATTCCGTGATACGTGTTTCAGCTGTGGCGTGGATGTCAGGGAAGTTTGGCAAAAGGAAGGGACTCCTGTGATCAGTACACCTATCAAGGAGGGAGAGCCCTAGACTTGCACACCTTCCTGTTCACCCAACACCTCCCACGAGATACCCCCTAGGTCAGAGCACCAGCAGAACTCATTCCGTTTCCTCCCAAGAAATGCCTGTGGCATGAGCATCCAAGCTAGAAACTGGGTGGGTTCCTGAAGCCTTCACCCCTCGTGCACTCATCTAATCCCTATCCTCATCCCTTTCCTGCTGTTGAGCCAGCTAAGTATCTTTGAAATCTGAACACTCTTCTTCACCACTACTCTTGTGGGCCAAGCCAACAGTGGCCCCACAGTTGGACACCTACCCAGCAGCACCGTCTCCAGTCTCCATACTACAGCCTCATGGACCCACTGCTCCTTGTGGCTTTGAGACAGGATCACAAGCATAAACGCCTATAGGAGCGGGGTGGCTGGATGCAAGGGGAAAGCACAGCACCAGTGACACATGGCAGCTGACACTTGCGCTCAGTGCTGAGCTTCGAGGCCGGGCAGGAGTTGGTGGCAGATCGGAGAGTGTGCTCTGTTTGAAGAGGGCGGAGGTTACCCAGCTCTGGGGGAGGGCAGGCTGGGTTGCTAAATCTTGCAAATTTTTCAGAAGTTGCATTAGTTCATTGTGCAAAACCTTCTGATTTTCGAATGTTGGCAACTAAGTCAAACTGTATTTTTTTTTTTAATGCATGAGCTAAACAAAGGGTGTCAGCGGCTTGTGCCCAGCAGCTGCCAGCTGCCAGCCTCTAGCCTACAACATCGTCTAAGCTTCACTATTTGGAATCCAAAGCCCTTCAGGATGCAGCCTCCCATACCCCAACCTCTCCCGCCATACTCATCTTTTAAGATTCTCTGGAATAGCTGGGTCTAGTTAGACACACTAAACCCTCCACCTAGAATTCTTTGCTCACATTACCTGGCAAGCCTCTGTGGCTTTTGTTATTGTTCGGGCATCACTTTCTCCTCCGGGAAGCTTGGCCAGCCCCCAGTCTGATAAGGTGACTCCTCCATGCTCTCAGCCCCCAGCGATCATTCCACCTACTTTCATGGTGGTGCCCCCGGGGCACTGGCACCGGTATGTCTTATGCTGGATCTTCAGCACGGGCATACGTTGGCCACGCTAGGTTGCTGCCCTCGTGTGGGTCCAACTGGACCTGCCCAAGCAGTGTCCCTGAACCAGCTTGGTCTTCAAGTTTCAGTACTGAGGGAGGCACCCTGGGCCTGCAGTCCCGGTTCTACCACGGACTTGCTAGGTGTCCTTGGAGCTTCTTTCTTCTCCCAGGACCTCAGCCTCCTCTTCTGACAGATGGGAGAACCGAACGCACGTTGGAAGGGCACATGGCTCGCTGTTGCAACAATGGAAATGAGGGCTGTTGGCAGGGCTTTTGAAGCTCCTCCAAATTATCCCGGAGGGACAGGCGTGATGGGTGAGGCTGTAAGAAACACGGGTCCGTACAACGCTGGGACACGGCAATGGCTTAACGGGGGATCTCTTCCACCTTACTCGAGGGCAAGGAGCATGTCCAATTCGTGTTTCCACAGCGTCCAGTGAAGGACCCGGCAGACAGGGGGCTTCAGGAAATGCCCGCCAAGCAGACAAAAGCTGAAAACATCTTTGAGGGGGAAGGAGTCCCGGTACACTGTCAGTTTCCGAGAACAGAAACTTACCTGTCTTGTTCATCTCCCTTTGCTCAAGGTGCAGACTACAACTTGGATATGGTAAATCCTCAGCAATTACCAGTTGAATGAGGCAAAGCAGAAAACATGAGGACGAGGCAGAGGGTGCTGGGGAATCCAAATCCCTGGGAAACAAAAGTTCTCAACTTTCTCTTTGTCAGCACTTAATCCCCTCTCCCTGGGATGCAAGAAAGGACTCCAGCGGCCCTGTGGTAAGATTTATTATTCTCCGCTCTGTACAAGCCGCGTCTGCCACCCCGCCCCCACCCCACAATCCAAAAGAGCACCCAGTCCCCTTGTGCCCTCCCAACTCCGCTTATACTCCACTTCCCAGCCAGATCCCAAAGGAACGGGGAGGGGCAGTTCAGACCCACATCCTCCACAAAAGCTCACTGGGGGACAGAATGCTGCGGGGGTGGGGGGTGGGGGCGCTGATGAAGGTTACAAAACGGGGCTGGACGGAGCATCAAGTTCAGTGGCTGGCAGGATGAGACGAGGACCAGAGAGGTCCGGGATGGGAGTGATCCAGTCTTGAGTCTGTAGGGCATGGGCCTTAAAGGAGACTAGTCTGTGTGGAGTCCTGAAGGATGGCGGGGGCAACAGCGAGGAGGGGTAAGAGTCTGATCAGCAACTGGGGACGGGTGAGCGCGCAAGGGGACGCCCCTCCCGGTCAGGCGTCCTTTCCCGCCAAGGTGCCCGCCCCCGGCCCGGGACCCCCGAGACCCTCGGCTTTATGAGCCAGGCGGTGCTTCTTGAGGCCGTAGGTGTTGGCGAAGCCCTCGCCGCAGGAGGAGCAGCGGAAGGGCCGGCCGCCCTGGTGCGCCGCCAGGTGCTTACGGAAGTAGCCGGGGTCCTTGAAGGCCTTGAGGCAGGCCGGGCAGCGGAGCTCGGGCCGCGGCGGCTCGTGCGCGCGCTGGTGGCGCAGCACGGAGCTCAGGTAGAAGAAGCCCTTCCCGCAGTGCTCGCAGCGGTAGGCGCGCTCGCCCAGGTGCAGCCGCTGGTGCTCCAGCAGGTTGGAGCGGTAGCGGAAGGTCTTGCCGCAGGCGCCGCAGCGCTGGGGCCGGGCCACGGCGTGCAGCCGCCGGTGCTCCGCCAGGCTGGAGGACTGCGCGAAGCGCTTGGCGCACACGCCGCACTTGAAGGCGCGCTCGCCCGTGTGCACCACGCGGTGCTGCCGCAGGTACCAGGAGCGCAGGAAGCCTCGCCCGCACACACCGCACCGGTAGGGCCGCTGCTCGGTGTGGCAGCGCTGGTGGCGCATGAGCAGCGCTGCCTCCCAGAAGCGCTTGCCGCACACGGGGCAGCGGAAGCCCCGCTTCTGCCGGTGGCTGCGGCGGTGCAGGAGCAGGTCGTAGGCCCCAGCGAAGCTCTGGCCACAGAGGCCACAGCCTAGGGTCCGCCGCACCAGGTGCACGTACTTGTGAGTCACCAGGCCCAGGAAATGCTTGAAGCTCTGGCCACACGTGGCACAGCTGAAACGCTCAGGACCTGAACTGGCACCCCCGCCGCCCCCAGCCACCGCCGTCCCGCTGGCGTCATCACCCCCGGACACGCCTGCCAGCGCTGCCACCGCCGCCCCCACCTCTCCCGCCAGCCCGTTGTCCAGCACACCGGCCGCGTCGGCGCTGCTGGAGCCATCCTGGGTCTGGGGGCCGCCGGGTGCGGGCGGGAGCAGGCGCTCAGGGGCCGCCTGGTGGACTAGCTTGTGCCACATGAGATTCTCGATGAAGCCGAAGGTCTTGCCGCACGCATCACAGCCGTAGGGCTTCTCCGCCATGTGAGCCTCCTTGTGGCTCATCACGTGGAAGAGATCGGGGAAGTGCTCGCCGCAGTCCGAGCAGGCGTAGCTCAGTGCATCCGCGGCCCCCGCAGCAGTGGCCGAGGCGCCCGGCCCGCAGGCCCCTGGCGCGCCCTGGGTGGCCGGGAGGCCGGCAGCCCCGGCCAGGGCGCAGGGCAGCTGGAGCCGGTGCACCTGGCGGTGGCGGGTGAGGCTCTGTGGGTAGCCGAAGACTTTGCCGCAGAGCTCACACTTGTAGGGCCGCTCGCGGGTGTGCACCACGTGGTGCTTGCTCAGGTGGAAGGACTCCCGGAAGCGCTTCCCGCACACGGGACACTGGTGGGGCTTCTCGCCGGTGTGGATGCGCTCGTGGCGCTTCAGAGTCTCGCGCCGCCCGAAGCCCCGCCCGCAGATGCCACAGCAGAACGTCTTTCCAGGGACGCTGGCGCTGGAGGCCCCGGCCCCGCTGGTCCCGGCCCCGCCAAGCAGCAGCGGGTGGGCCCCCAGCAGCGGGACGGGCACGGCGCCGTAGACCACTGCCGCCGCGGCGGCCGCGGCCTTCTCGCTATCCGTGGCCGGAGGGTCAGGCGGCAGGAGGTAGGGGCCCGCAGGGAAGGCGGCCGGGGGCTGCGGGACGGAGGCCCCTGCGTCCTTGGGCGCGTCGGGGGCGGCGGGTGGGGCGTGCGCGGCCTTGTGCCGGAGCAGGCTCTGGGGTGCGGAGTAGGACTTGCCACACAGGTCGCAGGGGTACACGGGCCGAGGCCCCGCCGCGCCCGCGCCCGCGTGCGCCGCCTGGTGCTTGAGCAGGTAGGCGGCGTCGCGGAAGGCCTTCCCGCAGACGCCGCACGGCAGGCGCAGGAGGTCCGCCGAGTGCGTCTTCACGTGCCGCTTGAGGCTCTCCCTGCGGTTGAAGCTCTTGCTGCACACGGAGCAGGAGAAGGGCTTCTCGCCGGTGTGGATGATCTGGTGCTGGTGCAGGTGGCTGGGCTTCTTGAAGACCTTCCAGCAGAGCGGGCAGGCAAACGGGCCCTCGCCGCCCCCCGCCGCGGGAGGGGGGACGCCCACGCCGGCGGGGGCACCGCTGCCTTCCGCGACGGTGGCGGCCACGGAGGCCGCGCCGGCGGCGGCGGCGGGCGGGGCGGGGGGGCCGGAGGACGCGGGGGG
>NW_023270718.1:9185021-9237414 GCF_011800145.1 Mirounga leonina | reverse complement strand
CGGCCGCACCTACAACCACGTGTCCAGCCTCATCCGGGGGGGGGGGGGGAGGGGGGGCGCGCCGGCCGCGGGCGCGGGCAGGCCCAGCGGCGGGAGCGGCGGCCCCGGCTGAGGCGGGCCCCCGGCGGCGGGCGGCGCGTCCTTGTGGCAGCGGCGGTGGCGGATGAGGCTGGACACGTGGTTGTAGGTGCGGCCGCAGACGCCGCACTCGTACGGCCGCTCCCCCGAGTGCACCAGCATGTGCTGCACCAGGTGCGAGGACTGCTTGAAGGACTTCTGGCACACGCCGCAGGGGAAGCGCCGCTCCATCAGGTACTTCAGCCTGCGGAAGTAGCCCTTGTCGTCCTTGCTGGGGTCGCAGGCCGCCCCCGCGGCAGGCCCGGGCGGGGTCTGGGAGGGGGCGGGAAGCGGCCCCGGGGCCCCAGTGGGGGACGCCAGCGCCGGCGTCACCCCCGGCCCGGAGGCGGGCCCTCCGCGTTTCAGGTTCCCAAAAAGGTGCTGGTGTCCGGAGAGGTCGACGATGCCCCACTGCGGGGCGGGGAAGGCAGCATCAAACAGGGGGGGCGGGGGGGGGCCGAAGGCGGGCGGCAGGGGCGGGTCGGGCTTCTTGGCCTGGGAGGAAGAGGAGGAAGAGGACGACGACGAGGACGACGACGAGGACGACGACGAGGACGGCGCCTCCGCCTTGGGCTTGAAGGTGGACTGGGGCGGGTAGTCGTACTGGGGCGGAGGAGGCTGGGGTGGGGGCTGGGGCGGCGGCCCGGGGGCGCAGGGCAGCGCGGCCACGGCCTTGGCGTGCTCCCCATAGAGTTCCATGGGCTCAAAGCGCTGGTGGTTGAGGAACTCCAGAAAGTCGAAGGGGTAGCTCTGGAAGTGAACCCCGTCCTCGCCCCCTATGCCGCTGCCCCCACCACCCCCGGCCGCACTGCCTGCTGCGTTTGCCTCCATCTCGGGCGGGGTGGGCGACGGGAGACCCTGCGGAGAAGAGGATGGGGCTGAGCAAACAGGACCAGGCGCCGGCTCGGGAGCTGTGCGCGTTGGAGGACGTGTCCAAGTGCCGGGGACACACTCCATCTTCCAGCCTTGCTCCTCTCCTGTCCTGTCCCTCCACCCATAGGGCAGACTTCTTCTCTGCCCCCGGCCACCTTCTTTGCTCCTCCTCTCCCATCCCTTCCATTTTCCCCGTTGTTTCTGGGGTCTTCACACATCCTCTCTACCCATCCCCCAGACCCCTTCCCCAGTGCTGCCTGCAGACCCTCGGTTCCCCACCCCCAATCTCATTCTCCCAGCATCCTGGCCTCTGGTCCCACAGTCTCCTGGCAAACTCTTGGGCATCAGCACGGCGCCCTACCCTCCTCTCCAAAACATACACACATGAGCCCTGTTCTCAATCCCTTCAGGTTTTGCCTCTGTAAAATGATAATAAAAGAGGGTGGACTCTAGAGCCAGAATGCCAGATACTCTGAGCCCCACCACATTTTAGCTGTGTGACCCCAGGCAAGTGCCCGAACCTCTCTGTGCTTGGCTTTCCTCATCTACAAATAAGAGGTGACAAAGCACATCCCTACTTCGCAAGGCTGATGTGAGGATCCAATAAGCACATCACGTAAGGCCTTCGGGTGAATGCTTCGGGCACTTCCCAGGCACTGGTAAAGTGGAAGGTATTCTATGGATACCACTCTCGCTGGTAGCGATAAAAAGTCAGGACAAACCAAGACAATGGAAATGAAATCAGTGTTGGGGGGAGGTGTTCTTTTACTACAAGGTGGGAAACAGAATGTGTTTGCCTGGAAGAAACAAGTTACGGCAGAAGGACAGGCACTGAGAGGGAAGGCAGCCTGACACAGTAGAAAATATGTGTGCACCCTGCACCCGGGCAGACCTGGGTTCAAGTCCCATCTCCTTCCCGATTCACACTTTCTCCATTTCTAAAAGGGGGCGGCCCCTAGGCTGCAGGGGACTCAAGGGAGCTCACCTAGGACGTAAGGAAATACTTACTGGCAGAGCTTTCAGTCCCCAGAACCATCTGTACCTACAGGTCATCACACAGCTGGGAGGAGCCCGACCAGCGAGCAGCTGCCCAGGGAGTGCAGTTCCTGTCCTCAGCCCTGCCATGGCAGTCATCCTCTGGGCACCCTCCTTTATAGTACTTTTCATTCCAGATGGCAGCTGTCCATGTCTGGACCCCCTACTCCCACCTGAAGCTCAGCTCCTACAATTAATTTTTGAACCTGAGCCACCCAGGGGGCTGTGGAAATGCCCCCACCAAGTCGGTGCAGAGCCAGTAGAGAGAAGAGCCCCCGAGGTGTGGCATGCTTCTTGGCCATAATCCCTGGCCCCTGGGGGTCTGGCTCTATGCCCAGCCCACGGAAGGGGTCAGTGGTGACTACCAAGGCCAGGGCCCATCAGCCCCCATCCATCCAGCTGGCTCTCTCCCTCCCCCACAGGTGAAAGGTGTCCCCTCCACTCCCCTCGCCAAGAGGCCGATATTTTTAGTCTCTAGCTCTGGGTGTCCTTGGATGAGATTCAACATCCTATGCCCTTCACACCCCCTCTAGTTCATCTGATCTCCAGAAGGAACAAAGGCATGGCTGGAGTGGTAGTGGAAGCCTGTAGGTGACACCTAAATCTGGGAGACCAGGCTAGAGTGGGCCGGGTGGGCAGAAAGAAGCACATGGTAGAATTGAGGGGGTTGGGAGGCGAGTGTCTTAGGGAAGAAGCCATCGCCCTGGCTCACCTCTGTCAGAGTACATATTAATAACAACAATTTGCCTGGGCATTTCCTACAGGCCTGATGTGTTCCAAGCCCATTACATATGTTAACTCAATCCCCACAAATCTATGAGACTATGACATAGGAACTACTATTATCCCCATTTGACAAAACAAAAGCACAGAGAAGTCAAGTGACTCGGTCACAGAGCAAGCCTGCGGCTCAGCCCACCCCCTCCCCGCACAGGGTTGTTTTACCAGGTTGCTCTCTAAGGTGGACAAAGGTGGGGTGGAACTGTGGGGGCAGGAGCCTTATTTGGGGGTGTTCTCTAGGTTATGGGGGGTCATGCCAGGGGCTGGGTGGGAGGGGAAGGGGGTCACCATCTCGAACGGATGCAGCAGTGATGTGGAGAGAATGTTCTCCGACGTCAAGCCTCCGTCCTGTGCCTGCTTCGGGTCTCTGCTCAGATGTCATGCCCACCCTGTCCTCCCTAACCCCTCGTCTTGCTGCATTTTTCACCACTGTCACTGCCATGACTTGCTGCATGTATTTCCTTCACCATGTGTTTACCTAAGAGGATGGGGATTTGGCCTGTCTTGTTTGCCGCTGTGGCCCCCCCCCAGCACCGAGCACAGCACCCAGTACAGTGTGGTTGCTTGGTTAAGGATTTGCTGATACGTGGGAATTAAACACACTCTTAAATCACCAGTGGGTCCATGAAGAAATCTCAAGGAACCCCAGATGAATAAAAGTGAAATCACAACCTACCAAAACTTAGTGAAGATGCAGCTAAAGTAGGGCTCAGAGGTAAACTGATAGCCTACACTGATAAATATTTGTTGAATGAGCAAAGGGATGAGACTGAGCTATCCAGAACTCCCTGAGGGAGGGAGGGGGACATTTAGCAGAGATGGAATTGACATGGGGGAGGGGGTCCCCAGAAAAGGGAATTTAAAGGGCAGTGATGTTATAAGGAGCAACTGACCCAAGGGCGAGTAGGAGAACGCTGAAGAGCTGCTGCCCTGAGGAGCAGGGCGTAGTCCTGGGGGGCAGAACTGATCAGGCTCACAGCCTTTCCACGAGGAAACAGGAGGCCTTTCCTCTTTCCAAGCCTTAAATTAGTGTCTTTCTAAGGAGAGACATATCATGGGAGGGTTTCGTGTGGAGAGTGGCATGATGGGGGGAGGCCCTCCCCAGGGCAGGAGTCATAATCCTAACAGCCATGTTTATTGTTCAATCGGTCTGAGCTGTGGCATCACCCCGATGCCTCACAGTGGTCCTGCACTGCTATTGGTCCCGCTTCATAACTGGGGAAACTAAGGGGGGGGGTCATTTCCCCAAGGTCACGTAACCAGTAAAGGGGAAAGCAGGTATTGGATTCCAGGTCTCTCCGATACCAGGACTGGTGGGCCATTCTGTTGTACCAGAGTTGACTTGTGATGAAAGTCTAGTCTGTTAATAACAGTAACAGTGACACAGAGTAACACGTAACGTGAAGTGCTTTCTTCAGGCCAAGTGCTCTTCTAAACCCTTTACGTGTGTTGACTCAACAAGTCTTCCTGTTAACTCAAGAGGATGGTTACCGTTATTAACTTTGTTTTACAGAGGAAGAGACTGAGGGCTAGAGAGATCAACTAATCTCCTGAGGTCACAACAGTAACAGGCTGTAGTGGAGCAAGGAATTGAAGGAGGGCAGTGGGGCTCCACAGTGCGTTACTCACGACGGCATGCTGTCCTTCAATATTCGCTCTCCAAAATAAGGAAGGCCCCACTCCGCCTTATACTAGAAATATACTTCACCCCGCTTCCGTGCCACCTGGCCCTAGAGCTAGCCACCAGCATTTACTGAACACTAATAAGCACAGTTACTAGGTGCCTTATGTGGCTTGTCTCAATCAAACTTCATAACAGGTTCATAAGATAAGCACTGCTATTATTCTCATTTAATAGACAGGATGACTAAGGCCAAACCATGTCCCTCCTCTGCTCAAACCCTGCAGTGACACCCATCTCACTTAAAGTCAAAGTCTTCATGATGACCTGCACAGCCTCCACGGCCACCAGGCTGCTCCTCCAATGTGCCAACATTCCTGCCCCAGGGCCCTTGCATGGGCTGTTGCTTCTGCCTGGAATGCTCTGATTGTTATCTATACACTTCTCTCTCCCCCTCACCTCCTTCATGTCTCTACTCAAATGCTCTCTCCTCGGTGAGGCTCTCTATGACCACTGTAACCTGTCATCCAGACCAACGTTCCTGCTCTTCCCAGCCTGCTTCATTTCTGTGCTTCCCTGTCAGCATCACCTAATAAACCACATATTCTGCTTGTCTTGTTGCCGGCCTCCCCCTCAAGAAGGTAGGTTCCATACAGGCAAGGGTTTTTATCTGTTTTGTTCACTGTTCTATCCCAGAACCTAGAACAGTGCCTATCTCTGAAAATATATGTGAAATAAGTGAATGAATGGGGCTAGGAAAAGAGAGAGTGGTCTGTTCAGAGATGTGAACACTGGAAGAATGCAGGACTCACCCTCTTAACCACTTCACTCTTGGGGGGAGCTAGTAAGAGCAGCCCCCGCTTGGCCACAGTTGTCCAGGAGGGACAAGGTTCGCACACAGCTGTAACTTTTTGGTGTGTGGTGTTCTGGATGGCAATGGGAATCTTTTGAAGGAGGCCTTCTTGCCTTCTCCCTTGTAACTATACCCTGATCCTGCTGTATTTTCTTCACACAGGGTATTTTGTTTTTTAATTGTCCCATGAACTAGCATAGGCACTCCACGAGGGCAGGGGGTTTTGTCTATTCTGTTCTCTACCGCATCCCTAGCGTGCAACAGGTCCTCATCAAACACTTGTTGAACAAATGAATGAATGAACAAATGAAGAACGTTTTGGGCTTGGTAGAGCTGACAAAGGCCAGATATTTGATCATAACACCCTCACCCCCGAGGCCCTGTGAGATCAAATTCTCTGTCCCCTTTTTCTTCTCTTCAATTTCTCTGCCCCAACCTCACTGGCCTCCCCTGGTGCTCTTCCACTCACCATGATCATGGCCACCTCAGGGCCTTTGCACTTGCTATTCTCTCTGCCTGAAACAGTCCACCCATATCTTTACATGGCTAAGTTACCTCTGCTAATTCAGGATTCATCTCTGAAGCAGCCCATCAGGCTCTGGGAGAACCCAGAAAGCAGCATTTCTCCTAGTCCCTTGTTTTTGAACTCTCTCCTCAACTAGACTGTAAAACCCACAAAATGAAAGACTGGGTGTATCTCTCTCCTTCACCTGCGTATGCCCTGTACTTAGAACACTAAATGAATGAATGCATGCATGCATGCATGCATGCCTAGGGAAGAGAAGAGGTCAGGCCATAGTGAGGCTGGGGGTCTCCTCTGGGGTGTCCAGGAAGATGAAATGGAGCTGGGTGAGAGGTGGCAGGCGGAGAGGGCTTAGGGCCAGGGCAAGAGGTGCAGCCTGAGGGACAGCCTCACGGTGGGGCACTGTTCTGCGGAAGGACTGAAGACGGGGGCTGCTCCCGGTGGGGGAGGGGAGGGAGGCGGGGCACAGTATTTCATTGGAGCCTGGAGCTAAACAGGCAGCGATTTCTACCTGAAGGGGGAGAGGATGTGGGTGTGAGAGCAGAACTCTAGAGGGAGCTGTTCTATAGGGGGGTCGAGGGGCGGTGCAAAGGGGTATTCCCGAGAACCACGGCGGGTGGGGGGGTGCAGAAGGACAAAAAGGCATTCTGGGCTGCGGACCAGCACAGAAGTATTTTTACACCGGGAGGAGGCGGGCGGGGCGTGTAGGTCGTCTGGGGGCTGCTGTGTGTGCACAGAGATAAGAGCGGCAGTCCCGCAGCACAGCACTAAGGCGACACTCTGGAGGCAGCCTATAGGCAGCACTAATGGAGGGCTCACGGGCAGCTGCCCTCCATGAGGGCGGCAATGCTGGTGGCATCTCGGGGGCTGTCCTGGAGGAAGCAATGACGGGGGATTATGCACAAGCGACCCCCCGAGAAAGCATTAGTGGGGGGCCCTGGCAGCAGTTTCACGGATCGCCACTAACGAGGGCGCTTTGGCAGCCGTCCTGCACGGGGGCGTTAATGGGGCAGATGTCCGGAGAGGTCTCATGAGCGAGCAGTGACTGGGGACCCCCGGCGAGGGCCCGGCGGGAGAGACACTGACGGGGACGTTGTGGGGACCAGAGCGGGCCAGGGCGGGACCCCCCGCCCCCGTTGCCCCCGGGCCCCCGGGCCACGCGCCCCGTCACTCACCGGCGCAGGGGTCTCCGCCGGGAGGAGGCCGAGGAGGCGGAGGAGGCGCCGCCGCTCCGGGGAGACCCGAGGGCCCGACCGGAAGTGCCGCCCCCTCCCCCTCCCCGGCAGCCCCGCGCCGCCCGCCTGCCCGCCCGCCCGGAAACGGAAGTCGCGCCCGTCTCCGAGGCGCCGGCGTGGAGGAGCGGAAAGAGGGGGCGGTGGCGCCGACCGGGAAGAGGAACTGCGCCTGCGCACTGGCTCGGAGGCGCGGACGGGGAAGCCTAGGCCGCTTCCGGTAGCCGAGCCGAGCAACGTGCGCCTGCGCCCTGAGCGCCCGCCTCCTAGGGCACCGCCCACACTCTCCGGACATCCGGTTAGAACACGCCCCTCGCGTAAATCTTGCATTTAAGCCCCGGCCCCGCTCGGAATCACGCCCATTTTCCGGCTTAATTGCCTAAGCCCCGCCCATTGTCTCAAAAAAAATCCATCCTCCTCGCCCCAGCACCCACGATGTTTCTCCTGTTCTTCCCGACCTCCGAGTCCCCAAGGACTCCACCTCTCCCTCCTCAGCCCCGCCCACAGCCGCAGCTCTTTCTTCTCCACCGGGACTCTCAGAGGTCTCTAGGCTGCAGCAAGCCCCCTGCTCTCGGGGGTTTCCTTTCCTTACTCCCTTCTTAGGTACCCCCTTCGCTCCCTTTGGCCTGAATAACAGTCATGCCCACCTCTTAGCTCCCGCCTATCCTAACACCTTGCTCTCCTGCAGTTCACCCTTGAAACCTCTCCTCTCAGATGAACCCTACTCATTCCTTCTAAACCGCTCCCACCTTCTGCCTGCCAACCCAACCAATCCAAGCCCCACCCTTGTTCTCAGCCCCTTCCCCTAAGCCCCGCCTATAATCCTCACATACGGCCTCACCCCTCAGCCCCGACCCCGCCCCCTGCTGCCTTGGCCACGCCCCCTCCTGGCCACACCTCTTACCTACCTAAGCCTTACCGAAGTTCTGGGTTCTGCTCACCACCCTCAACTCAGTATTTCCTCACAGTGTCAGGACAAAGAGATGGGGCAAAGTAGTGGGTGCAGAATTTCCAAGAATCTGGCTGGAACGGGGGATGGGGACCTAAAGTCACGTTTGCACAGAGGGTCAATGTTTTACTCAGAGCGGATATTTACAGGGAGTCCTTTGAGGTCTGCTCGGGATGAGAGGAGGGGCAAAGCCTTCCTCCAAGCCAGCCTTCAGCGCCAAGCGTTATAACAAGGCACATGACATGGGGTTCTCCCAAATTCCATGCACGCCCATCAGGGTGGCATAGGGACGGGAGAACATTTGAAGGAAGGGCCAGCCCTGGTACCGTCACTGAATACACACAGAAGCCAGGAGGCAGAGATTTATTTCCAAGGCC
Organism: Mirounga leonina; assembly: GCF_011800145.1. NCBI lineage: Eukaryota > Metazoa > Chordata > Mammalia > Carnivora > Phocidae > Mirounga > Mirounga leonina. The sequence goes on along the minus strand of NW_023270718.1, from coordinate 9,229,054 downwards.
CCTGCCCCCAGGGGCCTGTCAGTCCGGGGGAGGGTGGCAGAAGGCAGCAGGACCCAGGAATTTAGGCCCTCACCCTCGACCCCCTCCCACAACGGGAAGACCACCAGGTATAAGGGTGTCCCCGCTTTCCTGCCCAGGCTCAGCACCAGCTGAATTCCCAGCTCTACGCCTGACCCGGGGAGCGCTGGCCCAGGGCGTGGGTCAAGCCCGCTCTTTCCCCTCCGGCTCCTCCACCTCCTCCTGGGCCCCCGCCGTAGCCGGAATGCCCTCGTCGTCCCACGGTGGTTCAGGCCCTGGGTCCGGGGAACACAGGGGTACCCCCATGGCCTCGGGGTGCTTGCGTTTGGCATGGCGCCGGAGCGTGTTGGCCTCCGTGAAGCGCAGCCGGCAGACAGGGCACTGGTAAGGGCGCTCCCCGGAGTGGACACGGTGGTGGTGGGCCAGCTCGCCCGCCTCGCGGAAGCGGCGAGGGCACAGTGGGCAGCGGAAGGGCCGAAGGCCGGCATGGATGTTGCAGTGCCGCCGCAGGTGGCTGGACCGCTTGAACGTCTTGCCGCAATCCTTGCACTCATGCGGCTTCAGCTCTGAGTGCGAGATGCTGTGGCGTTCCAGGTCGGAGAGGTAGGGGAAGGCCCGCAGGCACACCGGGCAGAAGTGCGGGGCCTTCTTAGGGCCAGAGCCCTCAGGCAAACCTGCCGCTGACCCCTCAGAGACCGTATATGGCACACCCTGATCATCGATCAGCAGGAGGTCGCTGCCACCGCCGCTGCCCACAGGGGCTGTCACCCCTTGTGCCAGCGGGGGCTCCTGCCCTGACTTGGGGGGGCGGCCCCGCTTGCGAGGGAGGGTGGCCTTGAGCGTCCGATTCGAGGAGGTGGCCCCCCCGGGACGCCGGCCTCGGCGGCCCCGGGGTACAGGAGGAGATAAGGCCAGAGGTTTCTCTTCCTCCCCGGGCAAAGGCGAAGGCAACGGGTCTGGGCTGGGGGTGTCCATTGAGCAGTGGGGGGCTTGGGTCTGGGCACTGGAGCCGGGCTAAGAGGAGAGAGGGGGCAGCCGTCAGTGCAGGGAGGGTCTGGAGCATCCCTTGTCCCCCAACACCTCGCCCATCCCTTGGTCTGAGTCTCTTCACCTGGGCATGGCGGACATTCACCTGGACAGTTATAGCCACACTGGTGGGTAAGATAGCAAGGCAACTCTGTACCAATTGGTAAACAGACACTGCCCTGAGCCACACAGGTGTCCCCTAAGCCTCCCTAGCCCCTCTCCTAGAAGTTCAGGGTCAACTTGAACCAAAATGAAGAAAAATCTTCATGGGAGGATAGGATAGAGTCCAGCTAAGGGTCTGGGCCAGTATTTTGATCCTCAAAATAAAGAGCCCATCAAACCTGAGCCATGGAGGCCCAGAAATGTTTTGTGCCGCTTCTGATTGGCAGAGTGGGAGGAGTGGGAGTTCAGGACTAGAAGAAGAAAGGGACCGGTCCCAGGTGATGTTTGGCTCCGAGTCATGGATGAAGAGATGTGCCAGAACTGTTAAGAGTCTGGGCTCCCAAGTCAGAGTTCTGGGTTCAGTTCCGGGGCCTGTCGCTCACTCTCTGTGTGGTCTGGAGCAAAGTGCTCACTTCTCTGAGCCTCAGTTAAGCCTTTTGCAAAATAGGATGAATAGTCCCACCTATTCACTCAGACATGTCATGAGGATAATACACATAAAGTGCTCAGTGCACAGAAATGCCTAGGAGATAGCAGCCCATGTTATCCTGGTGAGTGGCTAAGCTTCACACCAACCCTCTGAATAATGGTACATCACCCCCACTTTGCAACTGGGGAAACGGAGGCACGGGAAAGCCAAGTCAGTTGCCCAAGCCCTCTCTGCCAGTAAGTCGCCGGACCAAGACTCGAACCAGATCTCAAGGACACCAAGGGTCCAGGGAGTGAGAAGACATGGACCCAAGGAGACAAGGGGACATCATGGAGCCCCTTACACCTGGGTTAGACTCCAGCTCTGCCGCTATTTAACAAGTGACTTTGCTTCTCTGGGCCAGTTTCCACTTCTGTAAAATGGATATAGCACTGTCGTCGGTTGGTAACTGTAAGCACTCAATAAACTACCATCATCACCACCACCACCACCAGCAGAACCACCAGCTCCATCACCAGAGCCTGGGACCACGAGACTAAAGTGTCATGAAGGGGAGAGGGACGAAAGGAGATGTTCAGTTAATAGCTGGGGCGGCAGGTGCCACTGAACCCCCCTGGAACAGGCATACAGGCTGAAGGCCAGAGAGGCGCCACCGCTTTTCCACGATCACAAGGTTCGCTCCGGTGGGAAGGCCTGGACTAGAACCCGGGTCTCTGGAACGGTGCCCTCCCCCTTGCCCCTCCGGCACCCCCGTGCAGGCGCGCGCCCGCCGGCCCAAGCGCGCGGGGCGGGCCCTGCGGGGGCGGCGGCCAATGAGCGGCGCGCGGGCCGCAGACGGTGAGGGCCGCCAGGAAGGGGGTCTGCGCGCGCGCGCCCGGGCCGACTCCGCGGGGCGCGAGGTCGGCGCGCGCGCTGCGGCGGGCGCGGGCGCAGAGGCAGGTGTGGGGCGCGCTCCAGGAGCGCGCGGCCCCGGGCCTCCCCTCCCTCCGCTCCCCTCTCCCCGCCCGGACCCCCGCCTCTCGGGTACCTCATTTGCATGTCGCCTGGGCTCGCGAGTGTGCGCGCGCGGGGGCGACGGGCCGGCGCGTGGGAAGGGGCGGGGGCCGGGGGCCCTGCCCCTCGGCGGCGCGCGCGGGCACGGCCCCGCCCCCGCCCGCCCCCCCTTCTCGGTCGGGCCCGCGCCCGCCGGGAACAAAGAGGACGCGCTGGGTCCTAAGGACCGGTCACGGACTCGCAGGGAACAGGCGCCTGCGCGCCCGTCGCCCTTACTGGCCCCGAGCGGGAAATAACCCCACCAACACATTCCCAACCACGTCGAAATGTCTTTCCTCCCACAAAGCACCCAGTAGGGTGACCCAATCAAAGACGGGTACCGCAAGGATGAGGAGCGGGAAAATGGCCGCTTGTTCCCGTAATTAACATGGCGCCTGACAGGCTTCAAAGCGCCCTGGAGGGCTGACAAGATGGACCAGGCTCTTTCCTCCCAGCGCTACCACAGTGGCCGAACTTCAAATTTTCTTTTATCCTGGTGCAACTCTACCGGAAGGAGCCTGAGGCTGCGAAACGGGGATCAAATCTGCCCTGATCTATGTTAACACCCGTCAGGGCAGGCACGGAGGGGAAAGAGGCCGCGCGGGGAGCTTGCTGCCCTTAGTCCGTACGGCGCCGGGAGTCACCCCAGGCCCCGCCCCTAGCCTGCCTTCATCAAAGATGGCGCCACCCTGGCTTCTCCAACCTCCAGGGCCAGGCGATGGGACGGGAAACAGGGAGAAGGGCGGGCGGTGAGGAGGGGGAAGCCAAGGGGGCGGGAGAAAGGAGGAGTGTGGGGGAGAAGGGAGCCGAGGCGGAAGTCGAGGGGCCCCCGGGTGGAAGTGACGCTGCCCCCGCTGCCCAAAATGTCGGCGCCCAGAGGGAGGTGTAAGTAATTAAAGAGAAAAGCCGACTGACTTTCCCGGCTTCCTGGGGCCGCCCCAGGGCCCCAGAACCCCCGCTCCGAACGAGCGAGGCGGACTCGCCCGGCTGCGGGTCCCGCCTGACCTGCTTCTGCCCCGGGCGCCCCGGGCCGCACCTTTTAGGGACAGGGGGGAGGGGCACAAAAGGCCGGTACTCGGGGCCTCGGTCCCAGAGCCGACTGGGGAGGTGGGGGGGGGCAGCCCTGCAGGCGACTGGGTGGGAAGGAGGCGGGGCTTCGCGGTGGCAGGGGCGGAGCAATCGCAGGGAGGCGCTTCCGTGTGGGCGTGGCTTAGAATGGAAATGGCCTGGATTTGAAGGATGGAAGGGACTTACCTGGGGCTGAGTGGGGAAATGGGGCTCAGGGCGAAGGTGGGCGCAGCTTGGAGTAGAAGAGGAGTAGTTGGTCTAGGAGTAGGCACGGTGAGGTGATGGGATTGAGGTGTGCACCTTGGCTAGTCTTAGTGGAAATAGTAAGTCTTCATAACGTTAAGGGCAGCTACTTAACAGGGGTAGGGAGGGGCTCCCAGGCGAAGGCTGAGAACGAGAGGTTGAGGGGAGGGTCTTGCAAAGGACCGGGCTTCCTTCCAGGCTAGGTTTCAAGGAAACACTGAGTGGTGTTTTGGAGGCAGACCTTAGCGGAGAAGAGATGGTGGGACTTAGGGAACTCAGAGGAGCCTAGCGGATAGTAGTAGTCAGAACAGCTTACCTGTTGAGCTCTTGCTATGCCCTGCCTAAGGAGGCGCGCAGTGCGCATTGCCCCAGTTTTGCGTAATCCTCACCTCCACTCCATGAGGTAGGTACTCCCCTTCTCCCCATTTTGCAGATGGACAGAGTTTCAGTTGGTTTCACTGGAGGTTCCAGGACTGGTTCTGGTCGCCCTGGAAGGTTGACTCAAGTGCACTTGGCCCCAAATCTTTGTCCTCTCATTCCCTAGGAATGTGAATCTTTATCTGAAGATGATTTTCACTCTTGAAGAAGAGTGGGAGGGCCTTTCAGAACGGTCTTGTCAGGGAATACAAGACGCTTCGGGAACAGTGTGGGGACTTTGGGAGGACTAGGTCGGACTTGATTGAGAGTGGGCGGGGTTTAGAGAGGAGTGGGGAGTCCATTGTAGAAGAAGGGGAGAGGCTTAAAAACCGTCCAGTAGGGTCGAAGTGACCTGGCACTGATTAGGCAGATCGGCAGATGAGTGGGAGAAGGGTTTGTAGGAGAGTGGGAGGGGCTTACAGAGCGGTGGGTGCGGCTTGGAGGGAAGTGGGAAGGGTTTCCAGGGAGCAGACGGTGGGTGTGTGAGTCCAGGGAGCCTGATGGAGAGGGCTCATGGGAAGCTGACTCCACCTGCCCTCCCGTGTCTCCTCCCTGCTCCAGAGAGAGCCTCCATTTGCTACTGCCCTCGCACCACGCCATCATGGATGATGCCCCGCTGCCAGTGCCCCCGGTCCCTGCCCCTGCCCCGGCCCCAGCACCTCCCGCTGCTGCTCCCCGGGTTCCGTTTCACTGCAGTGAATGCGGCAAGAGCTTCCGCTACCGCTCGGACCTTCGGCGCCACTTCGCCCGGCACACTGCACTCAAACCCCACGCGTGTCCGCGCTGTGGCAAGGGCTTCAAACACAGCTTCAACCTGGCCAACCACCTGCGTTCACACACCGGCGAGCGGCCCTACCGCTGCTCTGCCTGCCCTAAAGGGTTCCGAGACTCCACCGGCCTGCTGCACCACCAGGTGAGTTCCGCAGGCTGGACCCAGACGGGCCTCTCTGGGCTGGACACACCCTTGGAGGCACAGGGCTTCACGCTGGGCAGCAGAGAGCGCTGTGTCTTCTCATTTAGCCTTACAGTTCTCCAGGCAGGCACTACCAGTCGAAAGGACTCGTCGCTCAAAAGCTGTCTCTGCTACTCCCAGACAAAGGCCAATATCTGTAAGGCCCAGTCTTGCACGGTACACTGGCCACATTTCAAGTGCCCAAGAGCCACATGTCGCTGGTGGCTGCCACACTGGTCGGTGGCAGATAGAGAACCTTTCCATCATTGCAGAAAGTTCTGTTGGACAGTTTTTGCTCTAGAAGTTTGGACATGTACCTTGAAAAGCCACCTCCTACCCCTGGGGATTATAAAAGCTCCTCTTCACCTTTCCCCAACATCTGCTGCCGTAAAGGACATCAGTAAGGACATTGGAAAGTTTGTCAACAATAATCCTAAGTTCTAGTAATTGAGTTGTTCTTTAGTGATGATTTTATCCTATCATTACAAGAACCCTGTGAAGTGGCATGTCTTACTGTGCTTATGTACAGAGGAGAAAAGCGGAGTCCCAGAGATGATGTTTAATTGTCCATTTGTCACTGAGAGTGGAAAGCAGAGCTGGGATTTGAACCCAGTTTTGGTAGTGCTCAGAGCCCTAGTACTTGGCCACTCTCCCAGGGAGTCCCAATCTCCTAGGTGGGCTTGTTGAAATGAGTTAAGAGGTAGTCTGGAAGAATGGGAGGAAGAGTCTCCCAGCTTTAAGGAACAGCACGTGCAAAGGTCCTGAAAATGAAGGGACTGAAAGAATGCCAACATGACCCAAATTAGGGAAGTCAAGTGAGAGGGTTGAAGCTAGATGGGGCTTTGTAGAAGCTGCAGGGAGCTTGGGCCGCACCCTTCTGGGAGTCCCGAAAACTGACCTGCGCGCTAGACCCTCAGCCCTGATGCTACGCTCTCCCTCCCAGGTCGTCCACACTGGTGAGAAGCCCTACTGCTGCCTGGTCTGTGAGCTCCGCTTCTCCTCGCGCTCCAGCCTGGGCCGCCACCTCAAGCGCCAGCACCGTGGGGTGCTCCCGGCCCCGCTGCAACCCGGCCCAGGCCTGCCGGCCCTGAGCGCACCCTGCTCCGTCTGCTGCAACGTGGGGCCCTGCTCGGTGTGCGGGGGGGCGGGGGCCGGTGGCGGAGAGGGCCCGGAGGGGACCGGGCCAGGCCCAGGCAGCTGGGGGCTGGCAGAGGCGGCCGCCGCCGCCGCCGCCTCGCTGCCCCCGTTTGCGTGCGGAGCCTGCGCGCGGCGCTTTGACCACGGCCGCGAGCTGGCGGCCCACTGGGCGGCGCACACAGATGTGAAGCCCTTCAAGTGCCCGCGCTGCGAGCGCGACTTCAACGCGCCCGCGCTGCTGGAGCGGCACAAGCTGACGCACGACCTGCAGGGCCCGGGGGGCGCGCCCCCGGTGCAGGCCTGGGCCCCGGGGGCCGGCGCCGGGCCCGAGCCGGCCAGCGACGGCGGCGACGCTGCCCAGGTGGGCAACGCCCGGGCGGCCTGGGACGGCGGGCTGCTCCTGGGCCACGCTGGCGGCAGCGTGCCCGAGCTCGCGGGGCTGCTCCCCGAGGGCGGCGGGGAGGCCCCCGCCCCGGCGGCCGCGGCCGAGGCGTCGGAGGACACCCTGTACCAGTGCGACTGCGGGACCTTCTTCGCCTCCGCCGCGGCGCTGGCCGGCCACCTGGAGGCCCACTCGGGCCCCGCCACGTACGGCTGCGGCCACTGCGGGGCCCTGTACGCGGCGCTGGCGGCCCTGGAGGAGCACCGGCGGGCCAGCCACGGCGAGGGCGGCGGAGCGGAGACGGCCCCCGTGGCCCCGGAGGGGGAGCCCGCGTCCGGCGAGGCCGCGTCCGGCTCGGGCCGGGGCAAGAAGGTCTTCGGCTGCTCCGAGTGCGAGAAGCTGTTCCGCTCGCCGCGGGACCTGGAGCGCCACGTGCTGGTGCACACGGGCGAGAAGCCGTTCCCGTGCCTGGAGTGCGGCAAGTTCTTCCGCCACGAGTGCTACCTCAAGCGCCACCGGCTGCTGCATGGCACCGAGAGGCCCTTCCCCTGCCACATCTGTGGCAAGGGCTTCATCACGCTCAGCAACCTCTCGCGGCACCTGAAGCTGCACCGGGGCATGGACTGACGCCGCCGGGCTGCGCCTGCGCCCCACCGCCCCTCCCCAGGGGCTGCGCCCAGGGCCCGGGGCCAGATCCCCGGGTCCTGCCGTCAGGGGACCCCGGCTGGAGAGAGCGGGCCACCAGACACCCAACAGGCCCCTGAGCTGGGGGCAGCAAATAATAAATGGAGGGACTCCTCAGCTCCGGGGTCCAGGATCTAGGAAGAGATTCCCGAGCACCCCCAAATCAACAAGCCTCCCCAAGCTGTGGGGACCTAGCAACGAGAAATGGGTCTCCACAAGTACTTCTCATCTTGAAGACCCTAGTAATAAAAGATGGGCGTCCTTCCCCCAGAGGAAGACCGCCCCTCTCCCCAAGAGCCATCATTCCCAACGACCTTGATCTGGAGAATGTGGGGGACCATGTCCCCGAATTTCCCTGGATCCCCGCGAAGGCTACCCACCAGTCACTGGTGCCCCCCCGAAAATGGATATAGCCGGAATCTGCCTTCCCCCCCACCCCCACCCCATTTCATTCCTTATGCTGAAAGAGGACCAGGGTAGATGCCCTCTGCCCTCAAACCCCCTCCCCAATTAGGTCTCCCTCCCCTACTGCAGAATGGATCCATCCTAATGATCTTCCCCATCCCAAACACTAGAATAGGCTGGTTTGAAATCCCCCCTGCCCAGTAGAATGAACTGAATCAGATACACACCCCTGTCCACTGGAATGGGCTGGTCCAGATTGTGGCCTGTACCCACCCTCCTTAGGCGAATACAGCAGACACTCCTCCCTTCCTCTAGAGTGTGGGCCAGTCCACATCATTCCCCATCCTGTGAACTCATCTGAGTGGGAGGTGGTGGACATTGGGGTTTTCCTCCCACTCTGCTGTAGCACCTGTCTTTCCATCTCTGTTGGTTTGTCTGTCTCTGTGTTCCTCTCAACCCCAAGGGGAAGGGGGTTTGGCTAGGGGCTTCCCCCCTGTGAGCCTCGACCTTGCCCCTCATCCCACTCCCTAATGTCTCCAGGACCCCAATAAACCTCGTCCTGTCAGTCACTGCTGTCTCATTTTCTGATCCTTGGCTCCAGAGAGGTAGGGTATTTCTCCCTCCCTGATTTAGGATGAGCTCCCTAAATAGAAGCTCCCGCCTGGCAAATCTTTCCTCCCTCCTGGCAAATGTTGAGTCCCTTAGATAGTACACGACCATTAAAATAAAAAATGGTTTAAGTTTCATCTCAGTGGAACCCTGTCCCTTAAACACAAGATCCACCTCCAATGGACTGTATGTGCCCCATAGAACCAGACATGCCCTTTATACACCATCAATCCCACAAGACATGCCCCCTACAAACCAAACTGTCTCCTTAAAGAAAAGTTCTACCCCTAAGAAGGGACCCTGTATCTTAGCCTCTGCCTCCAGGTGACCAGATATATACATTAGACACTGTATCCAACGCCCAGGATAGGATTCACCCATCAGGGAAGGAGTCAACCATTCCTCTTTTCTCCTAGGCACTAGATTACATTCCTGTCCTGAGTGCTACTCTGTGCCAGGCATTGTAAGCCTCTGGGGATCCAACAGTGAAGAAAAAAAGAACGTCTCGTGGGGCTTATCTTTCAGTGTTGAGCAGTGGGGTGGACGAAAGTAAAGAAATGGAAGTAATTTCAGGTGGTTCTGAGCATGCTGAAGGAGGGGAGGAAAGGTGTTAAGAACGTGAGTGACCCTGTGACAATGCCATCTCAGTGCAGGTGTCCCGTGGACGTCTCTACAGAGGCGGCATTCGATCTGAAACCCAAAGGGTGACGAGAGACCAGCGAGCTGGGTGGGCGCGGAGGAGAGAGGGATGAAGGGAGGTTGAGGGGTCAGGTCCCACAGAGCCTGGTGGGCCAAGACAGGCGTTTGTGCTCTCCAGGTAATTGCACGCCAAGATTTTAATGTGGAGGGATGTGGCCAATCTTGCACTTCACAAAGTTCCCTCTGGCCGCTGAGTGGAGAAGGAGCTGCAGTCCAGCACGAGAGATGCGTAGGAGCCTAGACCAGAATGGTGGAGAGAAACGGGTGGATTCGAGATGAATTCTGTAGGTGGAATGTGAGTGTGTGTGTGTGTGTGTGTAATTGAAAGGGAGGAATCAGGAGGGACTGGTTGGGTGGTGGCAGTTTGTGTTAAGGCCAGAAAAGGGGAAGAACGAGTTTGGGTATGGGCTTAGAGGGATCAAGAATTCCATTTTGAACTTAAATTTAAGATGCCTGGGAGATTGGTGTGCACTAATAAGGCTGAAGATGTGTGTATCCTGTGATACGGTGATCCCACTGCTAGGCACGAACCCTAGAGAAACCCTTTCACCTGCACCAGGAGACATATTTAAAACATTCCCAGCAGCAATCTGTACAGCCTCAAACTCTGAACAACTGATACGTCATTGCTATGGTCTGAATGCGTGCGCTCCCATCGAAATCTCTATGTTGAAGTCTTAAAGCCCAATGTGACGGTATGTGGAGATGGAGCTTTTGGGAGGTGCTTAAGTCATGAGGGTGGAGTCTTCATGCAAGGGACCAGTGCCCTCATTTAAAAGGCTCCAGAGAGATCCCCAGCCCTTCCTACCCTGCAAGGACACAGCAAGAAGCACTGGCCATAAACCCAAAAGAGGGCCTCCCCAAGAAGACAAGCATGCTGGTGCCTTGATCTTGGACTTCCGGCCTCCAGAGAACTGTGAGCAATAAATTTCTGTTGTTTATAAGCCACCCAGTCTGTGGTATTTTGTTACAGCAGCTGGAACAGACTAAGACATCCGTCAACAATACAGCAGATAAATAAACGGTGGTATATTATGCTATGGGATACTATACAGCAGTGAAATACCGGAATGCAGATACACACAATTACATGAATGAAAAGTTACAAAGAAGCCCAACACACGAAGTCAAATACATAGAGTATGATTCCACTTTCTTAACGTTCAAAAGCAAGCAAAACTAAACTATAATATCGTTTAGGATGTATTGTGGGTAGTGAACCATCTAGAAAAGCAAGAAAACCTTCTCCCATAAAACTCAGAACAGTGGGGTTGGATGCGTTAAACTTGGAATGGGACTTGCCAAACCCTCTATGGACTCTGGGGCGGCTGCTAACATCCCATTTCTTAATCTGGTGATCTATTGATAATTATTTGTTAACTGTGCATCTGTATCGTGCCCTTTTAGTCTATGCGTCTTATATTTCACAAGGAAAAAAAATTTAGAGAAGGGAGACATATATTTGGGGGGACAGAAAACAAGAAGACATTTTTGCCTGGAGATCCACAGTTGCCCATTTGAAGGCTCCAGGTCAGCTCCTGGGGACGCTCAACCTTAGAGATACTTCCTCTCCGCTCTCCCACCCAGGAACCAGGAACAAGACTCATCCCCTGGGGCAAAAACCAAAAACCAAAAACCAAAAAAAAAAAAACCAAAACACCTGTCTTGGAGAAACAAGACCCGCCCCCTTAGATTCAGGCACCGCCCCAGGGACAAGACCCATCCACTTCGAGACCTGCTCTGCTGGAGCACTGAGGGTCTGGACACGAGCCAGGGTTGTCATGGAGATGGCCGCAGGCTAGGGATTAATGAATAGGGACCTCTGGAGGCTGAGGCTCCGCCCACCTCACCTCCAACCCAATCTTTTCTCTTCTGAGACAATAGCGACAGGGACTCACCCATTTCCTGCGGGCCTCCCAAGCGCCTGGTGCAAGGCTGGACCTCGTACCTAACTCAATCTCCACTGTGGCCCCATCTTATAGATGTGCTAATTGAGGCTCAGAAGGGGCGGGAAGGATTATACTCCGGGGGCGATCTCAGCCTCTCCCGAGCGCCAGTTACTGGGCTGGAGCTGACGACGCTCACGTGTCTGCTGCAGGAACTGACTCTCCAGCTGACCAGTCGAGCCAGCCACCTGCACGCTCAGCTGAGCTCCGCATGTCCCCACCACCTGTCTTCTCCCTTCGGGGCAGTCACCCTCTCCTGAAGCCCCAGCCTCACTCCTCCTCACTCACTCCTCATCCACGTTTCTGGGCGCGGCTGGGCGCTGACGGGTGAGCGGTTAAGCAAACGGGCAAAGCCGACCCCTGCCCTCAGCGAGTTTATATTCCAGGGGAGGGGAGATAGGCGATCAGTGGATAATCCGTGAGTAGCCTACTGCTTGTTTGCGATAAGGACAGTTTGAAAATTAAGGCAGAGTGAGGACTACAAGGTGACGGGAGGGCTGTTTTAGCTAGGGTGGACAGGAGAGGTGTCTCTGAGGACGTCTGGAAGAAATGAGGGGGAGTAAGGGACACTTTTTGGAAGTCCAGGGGAGGGATTCCAGGCAGGGGGAACGGCACGTTCAAAGGCCCTGAGTCCACAAAGAGCAAAGAAGGTGGTGTAGCTGGAGCGGAGTGAAGCAGGAAAGAGGTAGCAAACAGTTGAGGGAGGCTCCAGGGGCCAGACCTGTCGAGACTTCCAGGCAGGGGGTGAGGAACACGGGAGGAAGGGAAGGGAAGCCACGGGACGTTGACAGGATGTGATTTCTGGCCGCGCCGTAGGGGCGCTGGAGGCAGGAGGACCAATGAGGAGGCAGTTGCAGGGGGACTGGCACCCAGGAGTGCAGTCCTGAGCCAATCAGCGCTAGGGCCCGCCCCCTGCCCGGGAACCTGCTACCCCGCCGGGGCCGGCAATGCCTAGGCCCCCTCTCTCACCTGGGCCCGCGCCCCGCCTCCTCCCTGCTCCCAGCCTTGGTCTCCCCTGCATTCGGCCGGGCCTCCACGCGGGTCCCACAGGAATTTCTCTAAAACATTAATCGGATCGTGTGACTTTCCAGCTTAAAACCTTTTCAATGGCTTCTCAGTGCCCTAGGAATGTGTCCAGCATTCAGCCTGGACTAAGAGGCCGGACACAGTGGCTCGTGCAGCTCCCGGCCTCTCTCCACCAAACTGCTGCCTTTGATGTCCCAATCCAAGGCCTGGAGTCTCCCCCAAGACAAGCTCTCCCTCCCCACCCCCCAATATGCTCCTCCCTCTTCCATTCCTGAATCTTCCTTCCTTCCTTCCTTCCTTCCTTCCTTCCTTCCTTCCTTCCTTCCTTCCTTCCTTCCTTCCTTCCTTCCTTTTTTGGAAAAAAATGTTAAGGCTTTAAAATATAGATAATAACACCCCCCCACCGCCCCACCCCCCGCGGCCAGGTATAGACTCAGAAGAATTGAAAACAACCGTGCAAACAAAAACTTATACACGAACGTTCATAACAGTACTATTCCCAATAGCCAAAAGGTAGCAACAACCCAAATATCCATGAACAGATGAATGGACAAAATGCAGTATACCCATATGGTGGAAAATTATTCAACCAGTAAAAGTAATGACGTACAGACACATGCCACAACATAGACGAATCTCGAAAACATGCTAAGTGAAAGAAGTTGGTCATAAGAGATTACGTATTGTATGACTCAACTGATATGAAATGCCTGCAGTAGGCAAAGCCATAGAGAGACAAAGCTGGTTATTGGTTGCCAGGGGCTGGGAGGAGAAGGAAATGCAGAGTGACAGTTTAATGGATCTAGATTTCTGTTGGGGGAGATGAAAAAGTTCTGAAACTAGATAGTGGGATGGCCACACACACACCCATATACTGTCTATCATATTTGAAACGTTAGAGGTATACCTCACTCTCCATAGGCCCCTCCAGGATCTGATTGCTTCTCCCTGCTACAAGGTAACTCCTACCACGAATTTGGTGCTTATTGTTTCCATGGATACTTTTAGACTTTCACTCATATGTATTTATATTTTAAAAAGTCGTACTATTGACCAGGCGCTTTTAAAAGTCATGCTCTTCACCTCTTTTCTCCCATCTCTTTGTGAAATGCAAAGACTCACTGAGACTCACTAGCTTTGAAATGTTTTAGTACCTCACTTTACTGCTCTTTAAAATGGGAGAATAATGTGACCCACTCCATAAGGTAAGGAGAAACAAATGGGTTTGTATTTGTAAAGCACTTACAAGACGAAGCTATTATTTTCGTTTTATTTATTTTTATTACCCCCCCCCCATTTTATTTCTTGTTCCTTTACTTTTTTGAGTATGGACCACATTCACATGGCTTCAGATTCAAGAAGTACAAAAGGATAGAGTGCAGTAAGTTTCAGTTCTGGGAGTTAGACAATGTTGCTAGTTTCCTCTTCTTCCAGACACAACCCACTGATAAGCACAGATAGAACAGGTGGCAGGCTGTTTTCCACCTTCCTTTCTGCCTGCCCCCCTTCACTTCACATTATCACTTGGAGTGTTTCCATATTTTTACACAGCAAATTTCTTCATCTTTTTTTTTTTTTTTGGATACACAGCATCCACTGGGCAGGTCAATCATGACGCCACTCGAATCCCCTACGGATGGGCATTTAGCTCATTTCCAGTCTTTTTCAGTGGTGCGCAATACCGCACTGATTCACCTGATACAGATGTTGTTTTGCACGTTTCTGAACAGATCTGACAGATTAGTTCCTGGAATTGCTCACGTGTTAAGGCCGTTCCAAATTTCACTTGCCCCAGCCATGTACAAAAAGGTCCTGTTTCCCACACTCTTGTGGACAACGTTCAGCGTGTACTTCACCTTAAACAGCCACAGGCTGCAGGCATACCTCTGCAACAAGTCTTTCCTGCTCAGCATGGGGCATTTGAGATGTGTTGAGGTGCATTTCTCTCTCATTTCCCTTGACTCATCCTTCTCATCTCTAACCCTTGGCTTTCATCCTGCAGGTTTCAGCTGAAACACTGTGGCCTCCTGGAAGACCTTGAGGATTGCTCTCACCCCAGTGGGAGATCAGCTCAGTGCCTTCTCGGTTCTCGGTCTTCCCACCAAATCCTCTTTCCTGCGTTAGAGCACATTTTCCAGGAAGGCGATTGGATCTGTGTCTGACTGCCTCCTCCATCTGACGGTGAGCTTCCTGCAGACAGGGTCCAATGGTAGCTCCAGCACCAAGGACAGAGGTAGCCCACAGTAGGTGCTCAGTAAATATCGGTAGCTTAGGATCCAGTGAAAATATATATAGCAAAATATATGCAGGACTCAGGAGCACAGTCGGTGCTTAGTACGTGTTGTTCTCTTAAGAGCGAATGCATATACGCAGGGCTTGTTATAAGGGGGGGGGGGCACTGAGGCTAGGAGAAGGGACAGTCGCTTGCTCAGACAGCCAAGTGAAGGCTGGAGTGGGGTTCTAGTCCAGAGCGCCCCTACTTTCCTTGAGGCCTCTGCCACTGCCTCATTCACCTCCCTCCCCTGGCATCCCCTCGCCCAACACAGTGCCTGGCACAGACAGGACCTGATAAATGTGTATTTGTTGAAGGAATGAATGAATATGTGTGTCTGCTGAGGTGGGGAGGGGAGCTGCGTCCAGCCTCCCAGGCCCCCAGCCCCCTCCCCGTGCAGGACCCAGGAATCCAAGCCGCCCGCCCTCCCCGCCCCTCTGGGTCCCCTTGTCCTCCCGCTTCCGGCCTTGCAGCCAGTCTTTCCTCTTTGGGGCTCGGTCGAGAGGCTGGGTTTCCGGGGGGAAGGCTTAGGCGGTGACACCGAGCCCAGCCTCCTCCACCCCCCACCACGCTCGGGCCCTCCCTCCCTCCCCGCCACCACCGTCCGCGTTTGGCCGGCCGCGGGGAAGGAAGAAAGGAGCGAAGGAGGCGGAGGTAAGAACCAGGCGCCCAGCGATCAGGGCCGAGCCCCAGGGCCCGGGCTCGGAAATCCGCGAGGCCACGACCCGCGGCCCCAATTCTGCTGATCACGCCTGCGGGAAAACCACAAGCTGGGCCCGGTGGGGAGCTCGGACCCCCGTGGGGACCTAGGGCTCCGGACCCTAGCAACCTTGGTGGGGGGCAGGCGTCCAGGGGCTGGGCCCTCAGTCGCCTCCTCCCTGGAGAATTTGGGCAGCTGAGCCCCCAGCCCCCCCTCCCCCAATCCTCCCTGCCACTAGGACCCAGGAATCCATACCCCCCACTTACAGGAGTGGATCCGAGTCACCTCCCAAACCTGGGACTCCAAACCCCAGCTCCCACCTCTCTCGGTCCCAGGAGTCCAGGGCCCCAGCCTCCCCCCCTGCCCAAGAATCTGAGCCCTCCTACCCCTGGCCTCTCCCAGACCCTGGTCTGGGCACCCACACTGCATTTCCGGGGCCTCCCAATGTTGAATTGTACCCGCTCCACTCGGGCACCACAGGCTGGGTCCCAGCCCCTCCCAACAGGCTCCAGCGGGCCCCCTGGAGAAAAAGCAGTTAGGCTGACTCCCTGTCTCCTCTTCTGTCTGTATCTCTGGCTTGTCTCCTCTCTCTGTCTCTCTGTCTCTCCCTACGTCCATCCTGCTGTGGCTCTTCTGATCTCTGTGTTTGCACCATCTCTCCCGAAATCTCTTTGTTGTCTCTCCATCTCTGTCTCTGCTGGGAGTCCCCATCTCTCTCTCCTGCTGGCTCCCACCATCCTGTCTTTACCGCTTCTCCTGCTCTCTGTCTGTCCCCGGGTCTCTGCTCTGTCTTTCTGTCTTGCTGGCTCTCTCCTTTGCCTGGCTAAACATCTGACCATCACTGAATCTCCATCTCTCTCTGTCTCTGCTTCTCTGCCTCACTCCACACATCTCCCTTTATCTGACCCACCCCATGCGCCCCCCGCAATGTCTCCTTGTCTCCCCTTTCTCCTTGCAGGCATGGATCCGCAGCCCCCTCCACCCGCCCAGGGCAGCCCACCTCACCGTGGCCGGGGCCGGGGCCGTGGCCGAGGCCGTGGTAGGGGCCGGGGCCGTGGCAGGGGGGGCGCTGGAGCCCCTCGGGCGCCCCTGCCCTGCCCGACCTGTGGCCGCCTCTTCCGCTTCCCCTACTACCTGTCCCGGCACCGGCTGAGCCACTCAGGCCTCCGACCCCACGCCTGCCCCCTGTGCCCCAAGGCCTTCCGCCGGCCCGCCCACCTCTCCCGCCACCTGCGAGGCCACGGGCCCCAGCCCCCACTGCGCTGCGCCGCCTGCCCCCGCACCTTCCCGGAGCCCGCCCAGCTCCGGCGCCACCTGGCCCAGGAGCACGCAGGCGGCGAGGTCGAGCTGGCCATCGAGAGGGCGGCCAAGGAGGCAGCCGAGTCCGGCTGGGGCTCCCAGGACGCCAGTGCGGAGGGGCCCACCACCGCCGCAGCTGCGGCCGCTGAGGAGGAGGCCGCGTGGCCCGAGACGTGGCCGGCGCCGGAGCCGGCCACGCTGGCGGCCCCCGCGAGCGCCGAACCCCGGGAGCCGGAGGAGGAGGAGGCCGAGGCAGGGGCGGCGGAGCTGAGGGCGGAGTTGGCACTGGCGGCCGGCAGGCAGGAGGAGAAGCAGGTCCTGCTCCAGGCCGACTGGACGCTCCTGTGCCTCCGCTGTCGTGAAGCCTTCGCCACCAAGGGCGAGCTCAAAGCGCACCCTTGCCTGCGCCCCGAGGGAGAACAGGAGGGTGAAGGGGGCCCCCCGCCCCGCCCCAAGCGCCACCAGTGCTCCATCTGCCTCAAGGCCTTCGCCAGGCCCTGGTCGCTGTCCCGCCACCGGCTGGTCCACTCCACCGACCGCCCCTTCGTGTGCCCAGACTGCGGCCTGGCCTTCCGCCTCGCCTCCTACCTCCGTCAGCACCGGCGCGTGCACGGCGCGCTCAGCCTCCTGGCCCCGCTGCCCGCGGCGGGCAGGAAGGACGACAAGGCCTCGGGGGGACGGAACTCAGGGAAGGGGCCCGAGGGCGGCGAAGGGGCCGAGTGCGGGAGCGCCTCCGAGGGGGGGGGGAGGCGGGCAGAACGGAGGGGACGCCGCCCCGGCCCGGGCCCCCGCGGGGGAGCCCCGCTTCTGGTGCCCCGAGTGCGGCAAAGGTTTCCGGCGCCGCGCGCACCTGCGGCAGCACGGGGTGACCCACTCCGGGGCGCGCCCCTTCCAGTGCGTGCGCTGCCAGAGGGAGTTCAAGCGGCTGGCCGACCTGGCCCGCCACGCGCAGGTGCACGCAGGGGGCCCGGCCCCGCACCCGTGTCCGCGCTGCCCGCGCCGCTTCTCGCGCGCCTACAGTCTCCTGCGTCACCAGCGCTGCCACCGAGCTGAGCTGGAGAGGGCAGCCGCGTTGCAGGCGCTCCAGGCCCAGGCCCCGCCGTCGCCCCCGCCGCCCCCGCCGCCCCCGCCAGCTGGGCAGGAGGAGGAAGGGCTCCCGCTGCCCGTTGCACACATCAAGGAAGAGCCACCCTCCCCGGGGACCCCACCCCAGTCGCCGCCGCCGGCTCCCCCTGTCTTCCTCAGCGCCTCCTGTTTCGACAGCCAAGACCATTCAGCCTTCGAGATGGAGGAAGAAGAGATTGACAGCAAGGCCCACCTGCGCGGATTGGGAGGCCTGGCCTCCTGACCTTCACACCCACTCTTGGCCCCTCCATTTGGCTCCCGGTTTGCAATATGGAGGAGGGAAGTCGAAGGAGAGGCGCCTCCTGTCTACCCACCCTTCCCCTTCCAGCCCTCAACACTAAGGAGGGGGGGCCCTGGACCGCCCCTCCCTCCCCATCGCCCACCCCCAGGACCCCTGACTGGCTAGGAACTGCTTGCCCGCGTAGGCCTCTGAAGGCAGGACGACTTGGAAAAGGAGGCGGAATATATTGGCCAGAGAGATGGAGACTGGGGGGGATCCCCTGCCTGGCTGTCTCCCATTGTACACACTGGACACCATCACCTCTTTGGAACTGCCAGACCCTTGGGGTCCCCAGTGAGCAAAGGTCCATCCCTGTCCTTTTGTCTGTCTGTGAATAAATGTGAGTTTGTGAAACAGGAGAGAGTGAGGCTGTCTGTGGGGGCTGCCAGAGGGGTTCTAGGGTGAGGCGGGGTTCAGCCAACAGGCTCTGAGCTTGCATTCCAAGCAGGAAGGATCCAGATTCCCACATCAGGGAATGGCAGGGAAGTGCTCAGCCAGCAAGAAACTCAAGAGAAGAATCGGGAGTGTGGCAACACCCGTTACCATCTGCCCAGGCATCTTTGGGTCGCCCCATGGCCCCCCTGTGCAGTCTCTGCATGCATTCTTTCAGCAAACATTTGCCAGGCACAGCGCTGGGCCCTGGGGATGCTGGAGATGAGAAAGCCACGAGGAGCTCGAATTCTAGATCCGCACTGCCCAATACAGTTCAGCTGCTAGCCGCACATGGCTGCTTCCATTTAGATTCAGGATGAGTAAATCGATTTAAAATAAAATAATTAGAAACGTTCAGTTCCTCAGTCACACAGTGTCAAGGTTCAACAGCTCCATGTGGCTGGTGGCTACCCTGTCGGACGGCACAGATCTAGAACATTCCAGCACCGCAAGAAGTTCTCTTGGACAGGGCTGCCCTAGATAATAAACCGATCTGCAGTAGGGCACCAGGTATTAATAAGGGCTACTGAGAACACTGCATGGCTGGGAGGGAGGGCCCTCTGGTGACCTTTGACCTGAATGAAGAGCTGGGTGGAGGGAAGAGCAGGGACAAAGGCCATGAGGTAGTTTGGTGCTGCATGTTTGAGAAACCACAAGAAATTGGGGGTGAGGGAAAGTGTCATTTTCTGCAAACCTTCTAATGGTTTTTTCTTCACCCATCTATTTGGGTCTTAAGGAGTGGAGAGGGAAAGATGTGTTCAAGCCATCTTCCTTAAACCCCTTCTCTTTCCTTCTATTGACCTCCTGCCTTCCCCCAGCGCCTTCAATGGCTCTCTCTTTCCTATGCAAATAATGATGACATTGACCACTTAGGTATCTTCATGCGTAGAAGGCCAGGAAAAGAGGGGCGAGGTCATCCCAGTTTTCCAGGGCAACAAACAGAGGCTTTGGGAAGGAGGATTGCTCCCTAGTGTGATGAAAACACCAGGTAGGGGCAGGGATGGAGGGAAGGAAGCCGGGAACATGGAGGTTGAGGGTCTAGGAAGGGAGATGACTGACTACCCAGAGCTTTGCAGAATCCTCCCTGGCAAAGATTCAACACACCTTGGCTGAGCCCTTGGCACTGTGCCTGGCACGTAGTAGGCATTCAATCCATGTTAGCCCGTTTGATTATCGCTGTATCACCCAGGGCTGGATGTAGGGGAGGCAGTGATGAGTGAGACCACCTGGGCACCAGCCCTCATGGAGCTTACAGACCAGCAGAGGATGTGGACAGTAATCAAATACTGGCACAAATAAATTAGGGTTTCCAAATGAGACCGGTTCTTCCACAAACTAGGTCCCATAACAGCCTCAGATGTGGGGAGCTGGGGTGTGCTTTCATGACGTCAAAGCTACCTCCCTCCTCAGGAAGCTTCAGTGGCTCCCTATTACCATATCCAAACATGGGCCACCATTTAGCGAGCACCTACCATGGCCAGATACCTTTTCAGCTCAGTCTCATTGATTCAACTCATTGAGGGAGGGGATTACATAGCCCAATTTACAGAAGGAGCAAACGGGATTAAAATTAAGTCATTTGTCCTACTTTGGAAATCACTACCATGAATTGAGCTCTTTGTATTCAATGAGGTGCTTTGTGGGGAGGGCTGAAAACAGGGGTTGGCACCGGTGAGGGAGTCATTGCTGTTGTTGCTTTGTTATGATTATTTTCCCAGGCTGGTGTAAAACTGATCTCAGGGAACCCTCACCACCCCACTGGGGATTAGGAAACATCCTCATCACTTTCTAAGGGCAAGACAGCACTCAGAGAGGGGGTCCCTTGTCCAAAATCTCATAGCTAGAAATTGGTGACGTGGAATTTGAGCCCAGGCTGGACCAACGCCATAGCCTGCACACCCTTAGCCAGGCCAATCTAATGCTTAGGATTAGCCCCCTCTTTGCCTGCATCCCGGTCTCCAAGCCCCAAGGCATCATGCCCCACCCCTCCAGGGCTTTGCCGACCACCTGCCCCCTTCCCCGCAGGCTTACTCTGTCTGGAGGATCCACTGCATCCGGAGAGAAACATTCCTAGAACAAAACACAGAACTTAGGGTGAGAAAAGGTCTCTAAGGATAGAGCCCAGTTCTCCCATTTTGCAGACGAGAAGACTGAGCCCTAGACCTGTGGGACAGACACAAAACATGATAAAACACCCAAAGGGTCGCTATTATTGTGAAGAAGCACTGCTGGTGTTCATAAGTCAAACCTTGTAGCTTGTCTTGCCCTGTGCTGAGCATTTTACATATATGACCTCAACCACATGTTCATAATCATACAAAATACATTTTTTTAAAGATTTTATTTATTTATTTGACAGAGACAGCGAGAGCAGGAACACAAACAGGGGGAGTGGGAGAGGGAGAAGCAGGCTTCCCGCTGAGCCGGGAGCCCGGTGTGGGACTCGATCCCAGGACCCTGAGATCATGACCTGAGCCGAAGGCAGTCGCTTAACCAACTGAGCCACCCAGGCGCCCCACAAAATACATTTTTAAAAGATTTTTATTTATTCATTTGAGGCAGACAGATATGGGGTAGGGGTGGGGGTGGAGAGAGAGAGAACCCGAGGAAGAGAAGAGGCAGAGGGAGAGGGAGAAGCAAACTCTCCGCTGAGCAGGGAGCCCAAGGCGGGGCTAGGTCCCAGGACCCCGAGATCATGACCTGAGCCAAAGGCAGACGCCCAACCATCTGAGCCACCCAGGTGCCCCACAAAACACATTTCTTGAGTACTTAGCCTACAGCTCCTTCTAAAGGGATTGTGTGGATTAGCTCACCTACTCTTCCCAACAAGATCAATTGATAGATGCTATCCCGGGCTGCACTTGTTTCTCTTAAACAGCTTGAGATATCATTTGCATACCATAGAATTTACTCATTTTAAAGGCACTCAGTTAGGACACGTCCACCCCAAAGATCTCTTGTGCCCATGAATAGTCACTTCCCATCCGCACCCCCAGCTCCAGGCAACCACTGATGTATTTTCTGTCTCGACAGATTTGCCTCTTCTGGACAGTTCCTATAAATGCATCATACAATATGTCACCTTCCGTGTCTGGCTTCTTTCACTCCACACGCTGTCTTTAAGGCTCATCCACGTTGTAAGTTTTATGAGCACTTCATCCCTTTTTATGGCTGAGTAACATTCCATTGTATGGATAGACTGCGTTCCGTTTACCCACTCATCTGTTGGTGGACCTCTGGGCTGGGTCCGCTCTTCGGCTGTTGTAAATAGCGCTGCTGCGAACACGCTTGCGGACACAGATTTTATTCTCTTGGGCAGATTCTCGGGAGCAGAATTGTTAGGCTCTGTGAGAAGCTCATGATACACTTTTTAAGAAACTGCCAGACTGTTTCCCAAAGTGGCTGTACCATTTACAGTCCCATCAGGCATATGTGAGGGTGAGGGCTCCCCATGGGGGCTCCATTTTCAGGAGAAGGAAGCCCAAGATCTCCTGGCTGGTAAGTAGCAGATCTGGATATGTCTGAGGGCATTGTGGTTCTAAAGTCTGTGCTCTTAAGTCTCATGCAAAGATTCATTCTTACCCTGTTATTCCTCCCTCCCTCCCTCCCTCCCTCCCTCCCTCCCTCCCTTCCTTTCTTCCTTCCTTCCTTCCTCCTAAAACTACCGAGCTGTTGGCTATGTGCAAAGCACTATTCTGGATGTGGGAAAAACATCAGAGGACAAATAGACCAGGTTACACTTTGGCAGGAGACACATAGACAAACTCAGAACACTGATCCCACAAGTATTTACTGAGCCTCACTATGTGCTGGGCACTGTTGGAGGTGCCGTTCACCCTCTGGTTAATGAAATGGACACAGATCCCTGCCCACAGAGGGTTTCTATTCTACCGGCAGGAGGCCGACAGGAAACCATAGTAAGCAGGTAACCTATATATAAAACATCTTAGGAGGGGGATGCATGCACGGGGATGCATGCACGGGGACGTGTCCCGGGGAGGGCACAGCTGATGCAAAGGCTCTAGGTGGGAATGTGACTGGTGTGTTCGGGAAGCACAGAGGCCACTGGGACTGGAAGGAGAGAGAGACAAGGAGGGAGCGAGGCGGAGGGGATTAGGGAGAACTCGGGAGTCCAGATCCCATAGGGACTCTAAAGGACTCTGATTTCTACTCCATATGCGATGAGAAGAGAGTCTCTGGCACAATGTCACTTCCCTTTTAACATTTGAAAAAAACCTTCTTTTTAAAGATTTGATTTATTTATTTGAGAGAGAGAGAGAGGGAGAGAGAGAGAGAGAGCACAAGCAGGGGGAGGGGCAGAGGGAGAGGGAGAAGCAGACTCCCCACTGAGCAGGAAGCCCAAGGCGGGGCTCCATCCCCGGACCCTGGGATCCTGACCTGAGCTGAAGGCCGGCGCTTAACTGACTGAGCCACCCAGGCACCCTGAAAAAAAAATTTTTTAAGTAAACTCTACACCCAACGTGGGGCTCAAACTCAGGACCCCAAGATCAAGAGTGGCATGTTCCACTGACTGAGCCAGCCAGGTGCCCCAACATTTGAAAATTTTAAAACACATAGCAAATGGAAAGAATTCGACACTAGATGCGTATCCTCAACCCTTAGAGTCTACAGTGAGCATTTTGCTCTATTTGTTCATAATGAACCTGTCTATCCATCTATCTTTTCATTTACCCATCCATCAGCCTATCCACCACTCATCTTTAAAAAAATTAATCAACTTCCCTTTTTTGAGCAGTTTTACACTCACAGAAAAATTGAGTGGAAATTGCAGACAGTTCCCGTATATCTTTAAAGAAATTCATCTCAAAACAATTTGCAACTCTTAGGTCACATCACCCCTAAACACTTCAGCATGCATATCGTAACAAGATATCAAATATTTATTTAAGCTTCTTGTCCTTGGTAAAATTTAAATACAGTGAAATGCATACAGTCTACATGTTATCAATTGATACTTTTGAGAAACACATACTCCTGAATAGCACAGACCCCTCTCCTGGTTTAGCAGATTCTCTCTGGCTTCTGTTTGGAGAATCAGTTGGTGGGGAGTGGGGCAAAAGTCCTCTTAAGCCCACATGGTTTGCTTTTTAAATAACCTTTTAACCTTTTATTTTTAGAATAGTTTTAGGTTTATGGAGAAGTTGCAGCAATTGTAGAGACTTCCCGAGCATCCCTGAGGCAGGTTTCCCTCCTGTTATCGTATGACCGGGGCACATCTGTCAAAACCAAGGAACCAACACCATAGAATGCTATCAACCAAACGCTCTGCACTACTCAGATTTAGCTCATTTTCCCCTGATGCCCCTTTTCCATTCCAGGATCCCACCCAGGATACCACATGGCCTGTGTCCTGCCTCCTCAATCTCCTCTGATTTGTGATCATTTCTCAAACTTGCCTTGGTTTTTGATGATCTTGACAGTTTTGAGGAGTCCTGAGGAGAAACCCCAAAGCCAGTGAAGTGCCTTTTTCAGCACATCCTCGGGGTGCGGGTGGGGGCCCACACGTATCCACATGACTTACCACTGAGGACGCT
Source organism: Mirounga leonina (assembly GCF_011800145.1). Classification (NCBI taxonomy): domain Eukaryota; kingdom Metazoa; phylum Chordata; class Mammalia; order Carnivora; family Phocidae; genus Mirounga; species Mirounga leonina. The sequence goes on along the minus strand of NW_023270718.1, from coordinate 9,205,155 downwards.
GCCCTCCATCACCTGGCAGACAGTGACGCCTCCCCCTTTCCGCTCTGTGCCCAAGTCACTGAGTGCAGCCCGCATGGAGGGGCAGGAGAAGCATCCAATTTTGAAGATTCTTCTGTCCCCTCTCCTTCCTCCTGTTTATTCATTTATGCAATCATTTATTTGTATCTATACGGACTCAAGTATGTTTCTTTTGTACTTCGGGTGATAGTCCCATAGGATGGTATTTATCTCATGTAAATGCATATTATAGTCCCCTACATTATTTATTTCACTGAAGCCCACCTGTTTTATTTTTTTTTTTAAGATTTTATTTATTTACTTGAGAGAGAGAGAGCATGAGAGGGGGAAGGGTCAGAGGGAGAGGCAGACTCCCCACTGAGCAGGGAGCCCGATGCGGGACTCCATCCCAGGACTCCAGGACCATGACCTGAGCCGAAGGCAGTCGCTCAACCAACTGAGCCCCCCAGGCGCCCCAAAGCCCACCTGTTTTAAAGCCAGGTGCCATCAAGAGAGAATAATGCTAACGGAGAAGCAGGGGCTTCTGCCGGGTGCTGTGACTTCAGTTACGTGGTCCCAGAGGGCTTCTGGGAAGGAGTAATTTGAGACTTGATCCAGATGAGCTAGGGAACTGAGCGTGTGAATCAGGAGCTGGGACACGCTCCCTTTCCAGAGGGGCTCTGAGGCTCTAAGGGGACATCCAGCGATGACCAGGTGGAGCTACGCCTCCCTCCGGGCACGGCCTACTCCCAGCCTCCCGGGGGGCGGTTTGGAATTCAGCCTCAGAGGCCAAGCCCCGCCACCTCCTTGGCCTCTTATCTCACCACACCCAGCACTGTGCCTGGCACAGACCTGTGCTGCATAAATATTTGCTGCCATTCACCCAGCTGCTCGAGCCCCAGCCACCCTCCTTTCCCACCGCGGAACATTCTGCCCTCCTCCCTAATCGGCTCTTTGTCTCAAGCTGGGGGGGGCATTGCTGGCACCAGGTATGGAGCCTCGGAGAGGGAAGTGACCCACCCAAGGTCACTGGGAGAAGGGGGCCAGAGAGAGAGAAAGAGAGTCGTTCCAGACTGGCCACCTCCAAGCTTCTAACATCAGGATAATAATTGTAGCTACTCTTCATCATCACGCCCACGTTCGGGGACCTGCAGGCCACACGCATTAGCTGCAGGTTCCCAGCACCCACCGGGCTTCCTCCTCTCAGCCTTGGATGGGCAATTCCTCTGCCTGGAATGACTCCCCTGTCTGCCCCTTCAAGCCTCCTCTACGAGGCCCTCTCTATCTCACCCCACCTCTATTAATCCTTTGTTGCAGGCAGAATTCTCAGCTGGATCCCAAGATTCCTGCTCCCCTGGTGCCCATGCCCCTCCTCCCAGGGCCAATCTAGGAGCCGCCGTGGAAGGACTTTGCACACAGCACTAGGATTCCAAGTCAGACAACAGGGATGGAGTGAGAGGGCATCATGCTAAGTGAAGTGAGTCAGACAGAGAAGGATAAATACCATACGATTTCACTCATATGCAGAATGTAAAAAACAAAACAAACGAAACAGAAACAGACTCATAAAGACAGAGAACAAACTTCCAGCTATAAGAAAAAAGAGATGAGGGGCGCCTGGGTGGCTCAGTCCGTTAAGTGGCCCACTCTTGATTTCGGCTCAGGTCATGATCTCAGGGTCGTGGGATCGAGCACTCACCACAGAGTCTGCTTAAGATTCTCTCTCCCTCCCCCTTTTGCTCCTCCCCCTGTTCATGTGCACATTCACTCCCTCTTCTCTCTCTCAAATAAATAAATCTTTAAAAAAGAAAGTCAGAGAGGGCGCCTGGGTGGCTCAGTTGGTTAAGCGACTGCCTTCGGCTCAGGTCATGATCCTGGAGTCCCGGGATCGAGTCCCGCATCGGGCTCCCTGCTTGGCGGGGAGCCTGCTTCTCCCTCTGACCCTCCTCCCTCTCATGCTCTCTGTCTCTCATTCTCTGTCTCAAATAAATAAATAAAATCTTTAAAAAAAAAGTCAGAGAGATGAAAAAGTACAGCATGGGGAATGATATTCAATAATATAATAGTCTTGTATGATGGCAGGTGGTGACTACACTTCTTGTGGTGAGCGTTGTGAAAGGTATACAATTGTCAAATCACTACGTTGTGCACCTGAGACGAATATAATATTTTATGTTAATTATACTGCAATACAATTTTTTTTTTTTTAAAGATTTATTTATTCGTTTTGAGAGAGCGAGAATGAGAGAGAGTACATGAGAGGGGGGAGGGTCAGAGGGAGAAGCAGGCTCCTCACTGAGCAGGGAGCCCGATGTGGGACTCGATCCCGGGACTCCAGGATCATGACCTGAGCCGAAGGCAGTCGCTTAACCAACTGAGCCACCCAGGCGCCCTGCAATACAATTTTTTTTAAAAGATTCCAAATCAATTGGTTTAAGCTAGGGAGGGGATCTTTGGTGGGCCTTGCCTAATCAGGTGACCCCCCCTAAAAGGGACAGGGCTCTTTCTGGAGCTTGAGGGGGATTCCACAAGAGGGAGATTCTCCGTTCCTAGCTTTGAAGGAGGAGAGGACCCCGGCGCAGGGGATGCAGGCAGCCTCTGAAAACAGAGTGGATTTTGCCCAACAAGCAGCAAGGAAATGGGAATCTCTCAGTCTTCCGGAAGCAGAGAACCCCAACATTCGCGCGTAGGCTTCTGGCTCACAGAAACTGTGAGCTAATAAGGGGGTGCCCTTCTAAGCTGCTGCGTTTGTATCATTTGTTACACCCCACAGAAAACACCTGCAATCTGTAATCTGTTTTGTTTCCTTCATGGTGCTGGCTGTCAAAAGTAAGTTGGTTTCTTTGATTGCTTCCAGTATGTCCATCCACTGTATTGGTTTGCTGGGGCTGCTGTAACAAAGTATCACAAGCCAGGGGGCTTCCAACAACAGTATCATCTCACAGTTCTGGAGGTTAGAAGTGGAAGATCTCAGGGCCATGCTCTCTCCGAAACCCCCAGGGGAAGCCCTCCTTGCCTCTGCCTAGCTTCTGAGGGTTTGTCCGCCATCTTTGCCTTGGAGACGCCTCACTTCCTTCTCCACCTCCATCTTCACACGCCGGTGGCCTCACCTGGCCATCTTTCCACCCTTTCCTGTGGGAGAATCGTGTAGGAACCCCCCTTCCTCCAATACGACCTCCTCTTAATTAATTCCATCTGCAGTGACACTGTTTCCAAAAAGGTCACATCCTGAGGTACTGGGGGTTCAGCATATCTTTTTTGGTGGGGGGCACAATTTAACCCACAGCACCATCCCTATGCACACGTGTGGTCTGCCCAATCTTGGCTGGGTGTCACTGGGTTCCTAGAGCCTCGAGTATCGCCTGGCACAGTGTAGATGCTTAAAAAGACTGTTTTTGCTAAGTCATCTGATGAATTACTTCTCAGAGCCTCTTTACTCATCTTTCGGGTGAGGATGAAGCCACCATCCTCCCTGTTTTCTTCTCATTTGCTAATGTGTTTGGTTTACAAATTGGCCTCTGACCACCCCTCACTAGAACAGAAAGGTGCCTGTGTGGCTCGTCCCTGTGTCTCCAGCGCCCAGCACCCTGCCTGACACACACAGATTCACAGCAAATAACTGTCCAACAAATAAATGAGGTTATAATCTACCCCACCGCCACTTTACAGAAGGGGAAACTGAGGCTTACTTAGAAAGGTGAAATGAGTTGGTCAGGGTCACTGTCACTGCTCCCGCCTTCCAATCACCTGCCAATGCTTCCCATTGGCCGAACCCAAACAGAAGCCAGATGCAGCCCAGGTGATGCAGTCGGAAGGGGTCACCTAGACAGAGAGAAGACAGAGGGACAAGGGCAAGGTAGTCAGCACATCCAGATTGCCTTCTGTGGAAAATCTCTCAGGGGCAAATACACCCAGAAGAGGAATCCTCAGACACGGGGGTCCCGCTTTCACTCAGGTCTCCCACCTTGCTCACCGAGAGGCTGCACCAGCCTACACGCCCCCCAGCAAAACCCCAGGGCCCTCTTTCTCCACGTGATCAACCACTTCCTAACTTCTGCCCGCCCAGTGGAATCTGCCCTCAGTGGTGTGCCATTGGGGCGACAGGGAAGCAGCCTGCCCTAGATGCAGGCAACAAGGGGCGCATTGGCCACAGAGGAAATAAAAACACGAAGAAAACCAAACAAAACGTTTGGTCCACTTTTCACTGATGTCATGCACCCGCAATCAGAACCAATGTCAGTGACACACCCTCCCTGAAAAATAAAACAAGACGAAATCAGAGAGGGAGACAAACGTGAGAGACTCTTAACTCTAGGAAACAGAGTTGCTAGAAGGGAGGGGGTTGGGGGGATGGGGTAACTGGGTGATGGGCATGAAGGAGGGCGCACGATGGGATGAGCACTGGGTGTTATATGCAACTGATGAATCACTGACGTCTACCTCTGAAACTAATAACGCACTATATGTTAATTAATTGGATTTAAATGTAAAAATACATAAAAAAGGGCACCTGGGTGGCTCAGTTGGTTGAGCGACTGCCTTCGGCTCAGGTCATGGTCCTGGAGTCCCGGGATCGAGTCCCACATCAGGCTCCCTGCTCGGCAGGGAGTCTGCTTCTCCCTCTGACCCTCCTCCCTCTCATGCTCTCTGTCTCTCATTCTCTCTGTCTCAAATAAATAAATAAAATCTTTAAAAAAATAAAATAAAATAAAAATACATTAAAAAAAAAACCCTCCCTGCGAAACAGCTTCATTGGTCTAAGTTCCGAACATTTGCTGCCGATGTTACCATGGAGTTTTAAATATATAATAAATATACACACATATATTAAACATATACGTATGTGTATATATAGAATGCATATGGACATGTACATTTATACAGTGTGCATATATTCATGTATATAATTAGCACATTTTATTACTTCGTTCCCCCATCCTTTCATGGAGCACTCTGTTGCACATGGAAGTCAATGGAGAGAACCCCAGTTTACAGCTGACCTCGCTGCCCGCAGACTCCACTACGCACGTTCGTTTTGAGAGTAAGTTCCTGAGGATCAGATTGTCTGAGCTCATTTCAGATGCAACCCACGCCTTCAGCGTCTGTGGAGCTCCACGTCCCCACTGTGTTTAAAACGGTAGTTTCGAAGTACACGTAGATGGCGTGGTGATTCTAAAGACAGAGAAACAGCCTGAGAAACTGGGGTGCTGACCTTCTCTGTCACCCTTGGAGTTTGTATTTGCAGATCAAGTTCGAAATGGAGAAGCAGAGCACCCACCACACAATGTAACAGTTTTTACTGAAGTGCAAGTTTGAGTTCACACCTGAAATCTTTGCTGAACTGGAACCGGTATCTCTAACATTGGAATGTGTTCTTTTCAATTTCTGATCGTTTGCAAACTAAATATATATATGTATTATATATATATTTATGTATCTATCTCTTGAAATATATATATATATCTCAAGAAAAAATGACAAGTGATGGCTCTTAAAAATCATTTTGTTACGTGAGAGACACCCAGCACTCATGTCCCTTAGTGTTCACGCAAATAAGTGAAAATCTCTCGTGCACACAAAACCCTGCACACGGAGGATACTTGGAAGCAAGACGATGGAAGATTATTTGGTGCTAAAAAGAAATGAGCTATCGGGTCATGAAAAGGCAAGGCGGAGCCTTAAATGCACATCATTAAGTGAAAGCAGCCCATCTGAAAAGGCTACACGCCACACGATTCCAACTGTAGGACATTCTGGAAAACATAAAGCTATGGAGACAGTAATACGGTGAGTGGTTGCCAGGAGTTAGGGGAGGACAGACGAATTGGGGAGCACAGAGGATTTTTAGGGCAGTGAAGCTACTCTGTGAGATACTGTAATGGTGGACACACGTCATTATACATCCATCCAAGCCCGTGCAATGGGCAATGCCAAGAGCGAACCCTAATGTAAACTATAGACTTTCTGTCTACCTCTGAAACTAATAACGCACTATATGTTAATTAATTGGATTTAAATTTAAAAATATGGAGTCAATGTGGGTCAGCAACCGTGACAAACGTACCCTCTGGTGGGGGACGCTGATAATGGGGGAGGGGGGACGTTCATGTGTGGGGGCAGAGAGTCTATGGGAAATCTGTATCTTCCTCTCAATTTTGCCGTGAACCTAAAACTGCTCTAAAAACTCAAGTTTATGGAAGGAAGGAAGGAAGGAAGGAAGGAAGCTCCCCAAACCAAGAAAACGATGCTGCTGGTTATTCCATGATTGTTGCTGAAAATCGCTCTGTTATCCAGAGGCAGAGGGGGTGTTAACGCTCTGTCACGTTCTCTGCAGCCTCGCTAGAATGTCAGCGCCACCAGAGCGGGGACCTTTTTTTATAGCTTCATGGAGATAGGCTTCTCCTAGCACACCATTCATCTCTTTAAAGTGTACCAGCCGATGACCTTCGGTGTGGTCGCAGGGCCGTGTGACTGTCACCATGATGAACTTTAGAATGCTCCTGTCGCCCCAGAAAGGACCCCCTGACGCATCACCCCACAGCACCCCATCCCCTCCAGGCCTCGGGCAACCACCCGTCCCCTTCTGGTCTCTGCAGATGGGCCTCTGAGGGCAGGGACTGTTGCCCTCATTGCCTTCCCTCTATCCCCAGAACTGGCAATCCTGCTCCGTAACTCCAGAGCTCTTCAACCAATGTCTTAACTTGAATCCCAGATAGGACAGGCCTCTGCTTGGGGGCCTCTTTCTCCCCCACCCGTCATCCCTGTCAAGCCCTTTCAGAGTCCCCTCTGGACCCCACTTTGTCACCTCCATTAGAAAGGTGACACCTTGTTTTATGATTGCTTGCATCCTTGTGCATGGCACCTTCTAGACTCCTCCCAGCGGGGACAGAACCTATCTGCTGGTCCTGGCTCCAACTCACAGGCCCCAGGAAATGTGTGTTGAATTTGAATGGAAACGAGCAAAGTCAGCAACCTTGACACACATCTGCCCCTAGCTCCGGGCCTGCAGACGTCTACCCACACCGGAGAGGCTGGGGGAGGGGGTGCATGACACGTCCTACTGTGCCATTGACCCCTAGCAGGACATAGAGCAAGAGATTTAATCTCTGCGAGTCTCCCTTCCCTCAACTATGAAACGGAGCTAATAATAGGACCTACCTTTCCCGGCTGCTGTGAGGATTAGCACAGGGGTTGGTAATACACAGAGTTCAGTAAATGCTAGCTATAATTACCGTTAATCATGCGGGATTTACAAAGCCATTACAAACGCACTCCGGCCATCCGTCAGTCTCGTCCCACACACATTTCCCGAGGAGAGGGAGAGAGAATCCAGTGTACTCCTGGGAACTGTGAGTCCTTCCGTGTGACTGGGGTGTCGGGTGAGATAGGGCGGGGCGGCAGATAAGATGGAAAGAGCATGAGCTCCAGAAGGGCTCAGAGGCCAGGCTGGGGAGCTTGGACTCTATCCCAGGGGTAATAGGGAGCCATGGGAGGCTATTGAGGAGAGGGACGGACACGTGTTGTCTCTGAGTGTTAGATGCTTTTGGGGTGGTGGGTGGGACACTCTACGGAGAGACACCGGAGGCCAGGAGGAAGGTGGGGTTATGGTCCACATATGTGAGGGACCTTGACCTGCAGCCCAGTGGGCATGGGCGAGGCGGTCATTCTTAACCCGTGGTCTCTAGACTTCTAGAGAGATCCAGCAGGGTCGGTCCCCCTGGATGCTGTCTGCCAAATCGTGTTTCCATTTTTCCAAAAGTAAAAAAGGAACTAGGTGAAAATAATTTTGATGCTTTATTTGGTTCAATGCAGTGTATCTTCCTTATTCCAGTCGCTCAGTACACTGGATTCTCCTTATTTATGGTGGTTATGGTCTATAAAGTTATAGTGAATGCTGAATCAATGAATATGGAACCACAGTCCCTGGGGGAAGGACGGGCTTGGGTTCCTATCAGCCTTTGTCACAGGATTCTCATTAACCGGTCAATCCATAACCTTGTTTCACGTGTGTTCTGTTTAAAGACACCTAACTTGGGCCCCTGGGTGGCTCAGTCGGTTAAGCGACTGCCTTCGGCTCAGGTCATGAGCCTGGAGTCCCGGGATCGAGTCCCGCATCGGGCTCCCTGCTTGGCGGGGAGTCTGCTTCTCCCTCTCACCCTCCCCCTTCTCATGTGCTCTCTCTCATTCTCTCTCTCTCAAATAAATAAATAAAATCTTTAAAAATAAATAAATAAATAAATAAAGACACCTTACTTAATATATACTGCTGACTCGCTCACACTGAACTCAGGGCCCACGGCTCCGTAACTCGTGCTCGAAGGAAGCCTACCTGACACAGATATTTCTCCGTAAGACACATCACACCTTCTTGCGCTCGGGGGCCGCTTTCTAACCACAAAGTCACCAACAAAAAAGCACAATACTGCGAAAAATGCGGCACTAGCCAGGCTGCCAGAAGGATGCTTGTGTACGGGGTGACAGGTGGAACGAGGCAGAGGGTCCCCATGTGCGGCCACCGCGCATGCCCACCAGAGTGCCATGATGTTGATTTGAGGACCACGGGGAACTTTTCGTGGGTAGGCGCGTTTGCAAATACGAAATCCATGAGTAATGAATTGACTCTATATCCAAGACATTATCATGGCATCATGTAATTAGTACAAAAGTCATCAGTGAGACAGTTTACATTCTCTTTTTCATGCTAAGTCTTTGAAACTCGTGGTCTGTTTTACACTCACGGGAGTTCTTAATTTGGACCAGCCAGTTTCAGGTGCTTAAGAACCACACGTGGCTGCTGGCGTCTGTATTAGCGCAAGTCTCTGTGGCTTTCTTCAGATTCTCAGAGGGGCCTACGAACTCAAAAAATGACCATGAAAGGTCAATGCCAGATAGAAGCCCCTTGGAGAGGGGGCAGCACCAGAGTGAGCCCCTTAGCCCAGGGCAGCCCGTGTGAGAATATTCTTTGCATCCCTGCTTGTAAGAGCGCAAGATGGGAGAAACATAAAGTGTTGGTCATCAGAAGAATGGATCCATAGAACAGGGCAGGTTCACAGGCTAGAATACGCAACATCTCTGCAAAGGGACGAACCTGAACTCCATGTAACAGCACAGATGAAGCTCACAAACACAGGGTGGAGCTTGTGAGGACAAAAGCCAGCTGCAGAGGGTCACATACTATTTATACAACATTTAACCGCATGCATGATGATCCTCTAGAGCAGCTATGGTTTATGCGTATGTAGCAAATACTATTTTTTTTAAAGATTTTATTTATTTATTTGAGACAGAGAGAATGAGAGAGAGAGAGCACATGAGAGGGGGGAGGGTCAGAGGGAGAAGCAGACTCCCCGCCGAGCAGGGAGCCCGATGCGGGACTCGATCCCGGGACTCCAGGATCATGACCTGAGCCGAAGGCAGTCGCTTAACCAACTGAGCCACCCAGGCGCCCTCTATTGATCTTTTTTTGGGGGTGCGAGGGCAAGTGGGTTGTCAAGTGCACAGTCTTTGAAGTCTAACTCAATTTTTTCTGTGATCTTTCCATATATATTTTATTCATTAAAGTTATTTGGAAAAAATATATATAAATAATAGGGGTGCCCAGCGGGCTCAGTTGGTGGAGCGTGTGGCTCTTGATCTTGGGGTCATGAGTTCAAGCCCCATATTGGGTGTAGAGATTACTTAAAAATAAAACCTTTAAAATATGTATATTACAGGGGCGCCTGGGTGGCTCAGTCAGTTAAGCATCTGTCTTCGCCTCAGGTCATGATCCCAGGGTCCTGGGATCGAGCCCCACATCGGGCTCCCTGCTCAGCGGGGAGCCTGCTTCTCCTTCTCCCTCTGATGCTCCCCCTGCTCATGCTCTCTCTCACAAATAAATTGAAAAATCTTAGAAAAATAATTTTAAAGATATATAACATATACTATATATACTCTACTATATATAAGATGGTATATATTATATATAATTATATACAAGGTAACGTATATTACATTTATTATTATATTATATACAATACATAACATATTATAATGCTCTGGGTAGAACCTGCAGGTACTCCCATCTCATAAGGAGGAAACTGAGGTATGGGGGCAGTTGGACACTTGAGGGAGAGCACACCCTGGGCCAGGAGGGCCTAAACTAGGATAGTCACGGCAAGAGCCCATGGGGACGGGTGGACAGGAGACGCAGGAGGGGATGGGCATGAGGCCTAGAGGCCAACTTAAATGAGGGCTGTGTGCACCTTGGGGCCAGGGCTGGAGCCGCCCAGCCTGCCCACACCTGCCCTCTTCAGGTCACTCCGGGTGACCCTGTGGGGTGGCGTTGCTAAATGGGGAGGTGCAAAGCTCCCTGGATCATCAGTGAGCCTCTCAGGGGCCGGGGAGGGCCAGAGGCCTGCAGCATTCCCCAACCCCCCTGCCCAGCAGACCCAGGTGGCTCTGCAGCCTGACCTTCTGGCTCCAGAGTAGCAGCTGTTCTGCAGTCCCTGCAGGCCCCTTGCACGCACACATCCGGCCCCACGTCCCCAGTGGAAGAATTCAGCTCTAGTCACACACCAGGGGTCTGCCTCCCTCAAGCTGCCTGGGCAGGGGACAGAGAGCGGCCTGGAGGCCCCAGACCCTCTGTCTTTGCCTCTCATTGTCTGCTGGCCAATGCCTCTGCTGCTCCATGCCTCAGTTTCCCCATCAGTAAATTGGAAACCATCATTCTACTCGTCCAGGGCTTATAGGGAGGATTCCACCTTAATTAAAAAAAGCCAAGGCCTGGCATCTGGCATCTGAGAAGCATTGAGTAAATAGTCATCGTTGCATTTCTTCATTGTAGTTCTGGTTTTTGAATAGGTAACACATGCGGGGCAACAACAACAACAAAAAATCAAATAGTACAAAAGGCACAACAATGAAAAGTTCCCCCGAAGCTGTGTGTTGACATCGATCACTGACCCAACTACAGCAGCAACAGAGGGTTTATTTGGACAAATTGGGGTGCACAGAACAGGACTGGGTATCAGCCGGTTTTCCGGAATTACTGTTAATGTCGCTAGATGCAATTGATAATTGCATTGCAGTTGAGCTGGAAATGATCCTTCCTTTCAGAGAGATGTAGACCCCAGGGTAGCAATAATTTCTCGTGCTGTCTGTAGTGTATTTGACAACATTTAGCTTTTTATGAGGAAAAATGTCCAGCATAGCCAAAAATAAAGAGTAAAAGGAATCCCCTCACTCACATTTTGCGAGGCGAATGCCGCTCCTGTCCCCGCACCCCCCCCACCCCCCACCCGCACACAGTCTTGGATTTTTCTCCTGCTGGAGTATTGGAAAGCAGGCACCAGGCAGCATACCATTTCACCCAGAAAGATTTCGGTAGACTGTAATTTACTTTGAAATACTTCATTCCCCCACAGAAAACAGAGATACAGCGAGTATTGGAAAAAGTCAACCTGTGAGGTCTGGTCAGTGCCCTGGAGGGTGGTCACTGTGGGGTCCTTTTGACTCTTGTGCACGTTTGCAGAGCTTTTCACCATCAAACCCCCCGAAAATCAAAGAGCAAAGGAAGTTCTCTGCCACTGCCCCACCCCCGGCCTGGGTTCCCAGGGGCAAAGTCCTAGCCAGTTTCCTGGGGATCCTTCCAGAGTCTGAGTAGCGTCGTGGTTGTGACTTTATTAATAGCAGGTTGTAGTAGTAGTAAACCCAAGCTGGGCAGAACTCAGGGCTGTGAGTCACTCCGACCTGGCTCGGATCCCACCAGACACCTCCTCCCACTCTGACCTTGTGTAAGGCGGTCCCAGCTCACAACCTCAGTTTCCTGCTCTGTAAACTGGGGATAAATCTCCACCCTTTCTGGATAGCTGCGAGGATCCAGGGTAAAGCCCTACCCCAGCCCCTGCCCAGAACCAGGCTCAGGGCAAGTGCTGAGAACATGAAAGAAGCCCTTCCCCCAGTGCTTCTCCTGGCTATTAGAGCTCCTGGGCCTGAGGGAGGAGGGGGCTGGGGCCCTGAACCCCTGGGTCTGAGGGAGGAGGGACTGGGGTCTGGACTCCTGGTTCTGAGGGAGGAGGGGCTGGGGGTCTGGACTCCTGGGTCTGGGGGAGGAGGGGCTGGGGTCTGGACTCCTGGGTCTGGGGGAGGAGGGGGCTGGGGGCCTGGACTCCCGGGTCTGAGGGAGGAGGGGGCTGGGGGGGCTGGACTCCTGGATCTGAGGGAGGAGTGAGGTGTGAGGCTGGACTCCTGGGTCTGAGGGAAGAGGGAGGTGAGGGCCTGGACTCCAGGGTCTGAGGGAGGAGGGGGCTGGGGGTCTGGACTCCTGGGTCTGAGGGAGGAGGGGCTGGGGGGCTGGACTCCTGGGTCTGAGGGAGGAGGGGGCTGGGGGTGGGGACTTGGTATTAAAGAACAGGGCTTTGGGAACAGTTTCCCTGGTTCCTAGAGGCCAGACTCCCATCCCATGGAGGAAGGCAGAAAGCATGGAGCTCTGGGTCACCCATCCCAAGAAAGGTATGTGAAGGGGCCCTGTTTCCTCTTTTCTCACTGCCGTCAGGCCTGGCCCTTGGGGGTTCACAATATGTTTTGTCCCCTCTGTCCTGGGACCAGAGCCCAGAGTCCAAGCTGGTCTAAGTTTGGAAGGGGGAGGGAGGGGGGCAGCGGGTCAGAGGGGGTGAGGGAGGGGTGTGGGGGGACAGGATGTCTCTGAGTTGTCACACACACCCCTGTCCCAGGCCCAGAGAAAGGGAGGGACAAAGGCTATGAGAGAGAGTCAGGAACAAAGACGGGAGGAGGGAGACAGACAGACACTGGGGAGAGCAGGCCAGAGCATGGCCGAGCAGGAGAACAGAGAAAGAGTGAAAGTGTGGGATATCCTGAAGGATAGACAGTGGTGACCACAGTGGGGAGAGTGTGGGGACAAGAGACAGGATAGGGAGACCCACCTGGAGATCCGAGAGCTGGGACAGGGAGGCTGGTGGGGAGAGAGAGACTGGGAGACAGATAATCACACAGAAGCAAAGATACTGTGAGGTCAGAGAGGGGAGGGAGGTGTGAGACGGAGCACAGAGATCAGCAGGATAGTACAGACGGACACACGGAGACCCGGGTTGACAAGGAGGCAGGAGTCCGGCAGAGGACGGCAGAGAAATCCTCCGACTCAGACAGGCAGAGGGAGACCGAGGCAGACCCTTTCAGGCGGACTCTAGAGCGTGGCTCTATAGGGCAAGGACCTGCGGGGTGCGGTGGGACGCGGGTGACCCAGGCAAGGCGTGCTTGCTCACACAAGGTCCAGCTGACGCCAGGGAACTCCAACATGGAGCTCAGGGAGCCCGAGAACCATGAGGATGGGGACCCAGAGGTGAGAGACGGGAGAGAGAGAGAGAGAGATGCAGAAAAACAGAGTCAGAGACAGACACGAAGAGGGACAGTGGACAAACACACAGAGAGATGGAAGAGACAGGGAAACAGAGAAACAGCAGAGACCCAGAATAACACAAACCTGAGGACACAAAGCAAGACCGAGGCCGCCAGGGCAATAGACTCAGAAACAAAAAACGGAAAGCACAGGGGGAGGATGGAGAGAGAGATGGGCGCAGTGGGGGTTGTGTAAGCTGAGGATGCAGTCCCAGCCAGGGCTGGGGGCTTTTGGTGGTTCCCAATGATGGTGGTGGGCAGGGTCTCTGAGACAATCACCCCTAACCCTGCCAGGACAAAAGAACAGGTGGCCCAAGGCCGGTGAGTCATTGTGACTCATCCTCCTCCCTGGGGACAATGACCCCATCACCCTGGCACCCCACCTCAGCCCTGGGCTGGACCTCCAGTTCCCCCCACTGCTCTCAGTGCGCCCCAGACTCACTCCTTCCCCACCTCTGCTCCTCTCTGACAGGAGGACACAGCTACTGCCCTCCAACGGCTCGTGGAGCTGACAGCCACCAGGGTGACCCCAGTGAGGAATCTGCGTGTCCTGTACCGCCTCATCCGAGAGCTCGGCTCGGGCTCCTATGGCCGCGTACTCCTTGCCCGGCCTCGCCAAGGAGGTGAGTTTGGCCATCAAAGGGCACACTCCAGAATAGGGTTCTCAGAAGCCACTGAGACAAGGAGCATCCCCAGGAGATGATGGGAACCCTTGATGGGGGCTCTCAGAAAGTTAAGAGCTCTTTGATCTTCCAATAAACAGAGCTAACCCAAAGAAGGGGAACTTGCCTGAGGTCACACAGCAAGGCAGGAGTGTAATTTGGATTGGAGCCCCAGTCACCATGTCCCCTACTTGATTCAAGAGAAAACTGAGGCTCGGGTGCCTGGGTGGCTCAGTCAGTTAAGCGTCTGCCTTCTGCTCAGGTCATGATCCCAGGGTCCTGGGATCGAGCCCCGCATCGGGCTCCCTGCTCAGTGGGGAGCCTGCTTCTCCCTCTCCTCCCTTCCTGTACTCTCTCACTGTCTCTCCTTCTCTCTCTCTAATAAATAAATAAAATCTTAATTAAAAAAAAGAAAACTGAGGCTCAGAGAGGGTAAAGCAGTCGTGCAAGGCCACACAGCAGAATAGGGAGTCCTCAGGGAAGGTCACCGTCAACCCCTACTGCACACAAAGACAAACTGGAAGCAGAGAGAGGACAGATGCTATGCCCTGCCACTCTCGTTTTACACATGAAACACCCATGGTTCAGAGAGGTTAAGCAGCACCACAGCAAGATCAGAGCTCCCTGAGCTCCCTTCTGCACCCCTCTCCCTGGCAGGTCCCGCTGTGGCTCTGAAGCTTCTTCGTCGGGACTCGGTCCTGAGAACCACCTTCCTGAGAGAGTTCTGTGTGGGCCGCTGTGTCTCATCACACCCAGGCTTACTGCAGACCCTGGCAGGACCCCTGCAAACCCCCCGACACTTTGCCTTCACCCAAGAGTATGCGCCTTATGGGGACCTCAGCGGGATGCTGAAGGAACGGGTGAGGCGGGTGGGGAAAAAAGGTCAGAACTGCTCATCCCATGTATAACTCTGTCCCTAACCCATTTCTATCTCCAATCCTGACACCCAGATCAGTGCTCAACCTAGCTCTGCCCTAATCCCCCAGACACCCTCCTTATTTCTAACTCTCGGTGCAATCCCACACCTAACCCTAACCTAATCCACCCAGCCATTCCAGCACGAGTTTGCATGGGCAAGGGGATGCGGTTGGGTTGGGAATGAGATTGGGGTGGGATTTAATTAGCACTGGGATTGGGAGTGTGGGAGTGGGTGGAGTTGGGTGGGTTGATAATAGACTGGTAATGGGTGTGAAAAGCATGGATGGGGTCTCAGAGTGAGACAGGGATGGTTGAGGATGTGTATACAGAATGAGTTGGAGATCAGTTGTAGTGAGGTTCTCTCTGGTGAGGAGACCAGGTCAGGACTGAATCCATGAGATTGTGGGGGTACATGAGTTTGAAGATTAGGGTGGAGCCATCTTTAGGAATAGATTTTGGATTTGAGATAGGGTTGGAGATAAGCAGAAGGAAAGAAAGAAGGGAGGGAGACAGATGAATGGATAGAGAGATGGACGGATGGATGGAAAGACAGGTGGATGGATGAAAAGATGGGTGGATTGATGGGTTGGTGGATGGATAGATGGACAGAAAGATGGGTGGATGGTGGATGAATGAAAAGATGGATTGATGGGTGGATGGGTGGATAGATGGATGGATGGATAGAAAGATGGGTGGGTGGGTGGATGGTGGATGGACAAAAAGATGGATGGATTGATTGGTGGGTGGATAGATGGATGGATAAATGGATGGTAGATAAATGGAAGGAAGCAAGGAAGAATGAATGGATGGATTTTGGATATTAAGTAATTGAATACATTATTGGATTGCTGACTGACTGGTGGAATGGAAGTTAAGCAGAAACCCTGCTGTGTAGACTGTCGAATGGATGAGTGGTTTGACAGATGGATTGCTGGCTAGATGGATGGATAGATTTACCAATCCAGTGATGAAGAAAAATGACTTCAGAATGGTGTCTGAATTAGAAACACCATCTAAATTAGTAGGAACTAAGACTAGGATTCAGTATGAGATTTGGGGTCCCACTGGAGATCTGGGTGGTCAGGCTAGAGGAGATAAGAAATATAAGGAGGAGGTTTGAGTGTTAGGGTTAGGGAGAAAGCTTGGTGGAAGTGAAAAGAGCTTCTGGTTCAGTCAGTGACAACATACTGGGGGCTGGAGCACAGAGGTTGTAGCCCGGTGTGGCTGAGGATAATCTGAAGAAGGTGCTGGGGGACACTAGAGGTAGCCACTGGTCTGAGGTTCTGAATTCTTGAACTCCAAGAAACCAAATAAAGAAGGAGCCAAGGCACCCTGACCTTCATCTCTCCTTGACCCCAGGGCCTCCCAGAGCTGCTGGTGAAGCGGGTCATGGCCCAGCTGGCCGGAGCCCTGGACTTCCTCCATGGCCGGGGGCTGGTCCATGCCGATGTCAAACCAGACAATGTGCTGGTCTTTGACCCCGTCTGCAGCCGTGTGGCCTTAGGTGACTTGGGGCTGACCCGGCCTGAAGGCAGTCCAACCTCTGCCCCACCGGGGCCACTGCCCTCGGCCCCACCCGAGCTCTGCCTTCTGCTGCCACCGGACAGCCTGCCCCTGCGGCCCGCAATGGACTCCTGGGGCCTGGGGGTGCTTCTCTTCTGCATTGCCACTGCCTGCTTCCCTTGGGACGTGGCACTAGCCCCTGACCCTGAGTTTGAGGCCTTTGCTGGCTGGATGACCACCAGGCCCCAACCCCCACAGCCACCCCCACCTTGGGACCAGTTTGCACCCCCAGCCCTGGCATTGCTCCAGGGGCTCCTAGACCTGGATCCCGACACTAGGAGCCCCCCACTGGTTGTCCTGGACTTCTTGGGGGATGACTGGGGGTTAGAGAGGAACAGAGAGGGACCTGGGGGCTTGGGGGGCATGTCTAGTGAAGATGGGGAGGAGGAGGAAGAGCGAGGAGCTAGCCTGGAGGAGTGGACGGATGAAGAAGAGGAGGATGACAAAGATGGCAAGAGGATGGGGACAGATGGGGGAGCTCCCTGACCAGGTCACTGAGACAGGTGGTCAGAGCCTGGGCCAAAGGCCCCCCCCCCCCCCCCCCCCCCCCCCCCCCCCGGCCACCTGGATGGAGACAGCTGCTTCCGGGAGGACAGAGACGGGACACACTGCATCTCTCCCTGCTGAGCGCTGGACTGGGCTGCACAATTCCCCTCTCAACTGAGGACCTGGGAGTCCAACACCCAGCCCCTCCTCCCTCAGACTGGGAGTCCAGGCCCCCAGCCCCCTCCTCTCTCAAGGACCCTCCCTCTTCCTTCTGTCCTGAATGGGTCTTCTAGGAGGAAGGCACCGCTTCCCTATAGACATATTTCCGCAGTGTGGGGACAGGCTGAGTGCCTCTCGTGGATTCTGACGGGGCCGCTCACCCCACGGAGACCTGGTTGACTCTCACCATCCATGGTACTACATCTGAGCTTTCAGGATCCAACAGCATGGAAACCTCACCCCCTACGTCTTCCATTGCCCTGGGCTCCGGGTGACACTGGGGAAGTCACTCATCCTGTCTGAACCTCAATCCTTACACTCACACACACACACGCACACACGCACTTTCCTGCCGCGGGCCCTCTGCACACCCTGAGTCCTCCCCTGAGAACACCTTCCTCACAGCTCGGTGCCTCCAAGCTCCCTCCAGTCTCATGGGGAACCTACATCCGGGCGATCTAGGTCTCGCGTCTTTTTCAGCCTCACCTGTTTGGGCTGCCCGGGACTGACGGACGTGGTTTTTCTCGTTAGGACATCCTTTCCGTTCTGCTCCCCCCGCCGTGCCAGCTCCCTACCGGCCCGTCCCAGCTCTGTGGGCCGCGGGCTCCGTGCTGACAGCTGAGGCTGGCTGGGATGAGCTTGCCTCCACCTGGGCCGGCCCGTGCGCCCCACGCCTCTCCAGCGCGCCCGGTGCTGATGCTTCCCACCTGCAGGGCAGGGGCGCGAGCACGAGCGTCGGACGCGTCCCGGTACCCAGCTCAGGCTCAGGAACGGGGAACTGCTCCCCTCTCCCGGGGAATCCGTCCGGCGTGCTTTCTAGACTCAAAAGAGTGGGTTCACGAAGCGCAGTGGGGTGTCCTGGGTCGGACCCTGGGGCCAGCACAAGGTTGTCGGCGGAAGCACTGCTGAGACAGGCAGGGCCTCGCACCGGACGGATGATTTCTTGGTTTGGACAGATGTGTCCTTGGCTATTGGCTGCGTGAGATACCAACCTGGTGGGGAGCTGGGGACGCCCGGCAGCTCTGGGCACAATGCTTACAGCTGTTCTGGAAATCTAAAACTGTTCCGAAATAAAAGGTTTAAAAAAATTAAGGGAGTTCACAGTGGTCATCTTGCTGCAAACCGGAGGAGGGGATGTGGCATCCCACGCCCCCAGCCCTTCCTCCATCAGGCCCAGGAGTTCCTGCCTAGCACCCCCACCAAAGTTGAAGTCTGCAGACTCAGAACGAGGACTTCCCCTCCCCGCTCCTCCCAGGGGCTCCACCACCTGCTTTCCCTCAGCCCCAAGTCTGAGATCATCTCTCACTGCATCGTTCTGGAATCTGGTTGTCTCATCCTTTCCCCAAAAAGGACCCCAGTGTCCCATCCCCTGGACACCCCTCACCAAACACTTGTGTCTGACCTGTCAATGGGGCATTGATGGGGCAGCTGGGTGGGGTCAAGGCAGGGCCAAACTAGAAAAATGATTTCATCCTCCACAGGGGCCCGGACTCCTGGGTCAGAGGGAGGAGGGGCTGGGGGCCTGGACTCCTGGGTCTGAGGGAGGAGGGGCTGGGGGCCTGGACTCCTGGGTCTGAGGGAGGAACGGCTGGGGGTCTGGACTTCCAGGTCTGAGGGAGGAGGGGGCTGGGAGCCTGGGCTCCCGGGTCTGAGGGAGGAGAGGCTGGGGGCCTGGACTCCTGGGTCTGAGGGAGGAGGATCTGGGGGGCCTGGACTCCCGGGTCTGAGGGAGGAGGGGGCTGGGGGCCTGGACCCCTGGGTCTGAGGGAGGAAGGGCTGCGGGCCTGAACACCTGGGTCTGAGGGAGGAGGGGGCTGGGGGCCTGGACTCCTGGGTCTGAGGGAGGAGGATCTGGGGGGCCTGGACACCTGGGTCTGAGGGAGGAGGGACTGGGGGCCTGGACTCCTGGGTCTGAGGGAGGAGGGACTGGGGGCCTGGACTCCTGGGTCTGAGGGAGGAGGGGCTGGGGGGCCTGGACTCCTGGGTTTGAGTGTGGAGGGGGCTCTGGGGCCTGGGTCTGGGACAGATTTCTGGCGGCGGGCAGTTCTAGGAGTCAACACACGATGTCGCTCTGGCCCTAGTGGGTTGAAGGGGCGGGTCCAGGGGCGGGGCTTACGACCCCCTAGGTGGGGGCGGGGTCTGCTCCTGGGCAAGCCTCTGCTGGCATGGGATCTAGTGCTGGGCACTGAGCACAGCAGGCAGCGAAGGGTCAAGCAAGCTTTGGAGAAGGTGAGGTTTGGAGGTCGGCGCCCAGGTCAGGAGGAGGCAAGGGTTAAACAGCCTGAGGTGGGCAGCACCTGATAGTGAAGCCGCACGCCGGCCAAAGTCCTGGGTCCCTCAGAGGGTCAGGGGCTGAACTTTGAGGCTGTAGAGTGGTTGAGTGTTAGGGAAACAGAGTCTGGGAGTCATAAGATGTGTAAGTTGTATAAGGTTCCAGGAGAGGGGTGGGCTGGCAGTCCAGACTCCTGGTCTGAGGGAGGAGGGGCTGGGGGCCTGGATTCCTGGGTCTGAGGGAGGAACGGCTGGGGGTCTGGACTCCTGGGTCTGGGGGAGGAGGGGCTGGGGCCTGGACTCCTGGGTCTGAGGGAGGAGGGGCTGGAGGCCTGGAGGCCTGGACTCCTGGGTCTGAGGGAGGAACGGCTGGGGGTCTGGACTCCTGGGTCTGGGGGAGGAGGGGCTGGGGGCTGGACTCCTGGGTCTGAGGGAGGAGGGGCGGGGGGTCTGGACTCCTGGATCTGAGGGAGGAGGGGGCTGGGGGCCTGGACTCCCGGGTCTGAGGGAGGAGGGCTGGGAGGGGGGAATCCTGGGTCTGAGGGAGGAACGGCTGGGGGTCTGGACTCCTGGGTCTGGGGGAGGAGGAGGCTGGGGGCCTGGACTCCTGGGTCTGAGGGAGGAGG
>NW_023270718.1:9181940-9185011 GCF_011800145.1 Mirounga leonina | reverse complement strand
GGGAGGAGGAGGCTGGGGGCCTGGACTCCTGGGTCTGAGGGAGGAGGGGCTGAGGCTGTAGGAGTTGGACCCCAGGCGTCTCAAGGACTTGACCTTCCAAGTGCTTGTTCCCATCCAGGTCCCAGGCGTCCCCCAAGGCCCTGGTGTGCGCAGCCGCCCTCACCAGCCCCTGGAGGCAGAGAGCACCTGTTTGCTCTTAGGAGAAAGAGGCTACTCATCCACCCCCAGGGCCCAAGTCTGTTTGCTTTGGAAACAAGGTGGGGGGTGTCTCGAGTTATCTGGTTCATCTTTCACCCTTGGGCCATTGGGTGGCGCCAGGATGTGGGGGTGGGGGCAAGAGACATCTGTGACCTTAGGCTTGACCTCACCCCAACCAGCAACTGGTCTCCCCACTCCTCAGATGCCATAACGAAGCGGGAGACTGAGTCACAATGGAAAGTGCCAATGAGCCCCCAGCCCGTCCTCCCTCAGACCCAGGGGTCCAGGCCCCCAGCCCCTCGTCCCTCAGACCCAGGGGTCCAGGCCCCCAGCCACTCCTCCCTCAGACCCAGGAGTCCAGGCCCCCAGCCCCTCCTCCCTCAGACCCAGGGGTCCAGGCCCCCAGCCTGTTCTCCCTCAGACCCGGGTCTAGCGCGACCTGGGCCCTGGGTCACTGTCTCTGCTCCGTCCTGCAGAGATGCCTGGCAGACAGTCAGATGAGGAACAGGAGGCGGGGGCTGCCGAAAACGTAGCTGAGGAGGACCTAGGGGGCCTCACGGCAGAGGAGCTCCGGCAGGGCCAGGAGGCAGCCCTGGAGCTAGAGGACATGATGGCGCTAAGTGCCCAAACCCTGGTCCAAGCCGAGGTGGATGAGCTTTACCAGCAAGTGCGTCCCCTGGGCCAGGGCCGCTTCGGCCGGGTCCTGCTGGTCACCCATCGTCAGAAAGGTACCAGGGCCCGGAAACAGATGCAGGAGGGTCAGGGGCTGGTGGAATGGGCCAAGACGGGTGCCAGTCAAGGCCGGGGAGTCTGTAACAGGAATCAAGTGCCGCCTCTGCCCCTTCCAGGCTGTGTGTTCTTGGAACCTCCCCTACCCTCTCTGAGCCTCGGCCTCCTCCTTCGAAAATGTGGGTGATTCTGTGGGCATAGGTCGATGGCTCTTGCTGGTGAGAGAGGGGGGCAGACAGGGTCCTCCCCTGTGGCTGGCTTAGCGGTCACCACGGGGGTGATTTGGAGTCACACCGTGTGCCGGACCCTCCGCAAGCCCAGAGCACAGTGGGGCCCCCACCCCCAGTCTGGCACTTTCCTGCCAGGCGAGCACACATCCTCTGTCCGTCCCCTGAGACCGGCACAGTGTGGATGGAACTCAGAGTCAGTGTCAGTCCGGGGACACGCCTAGCAAGGCCACCTGGGGGGCTCGGCCCTGTCCTCTGTGCTTGGTGCTTGGACCCCAGCGCTGAGCCCATGAGGCCTGCCTTCACGGAGCAGCTCCGGCCTGCGCAGGGAGAGAGGGTGCGGGCATGCCTGGGGCAGCCACAGCAAAGCACCACAGACTGGGGGTTCGTTTTCTCACGCCTCTGGAGGCCGAAGTCCCCCCCCCCCCGGGTGTGGGCGGGGCTCCCCCCTGTGTGTCCACACCTGCGTGTCTGTGTCCATTTCCTCCTTCTCTAAGGACACCAGTCACAGTGGGCGAGGGCCCACCCTCGTGACCGCACTTTACCTCTTTCAAGACTCTGTCCCCAGATAACAGCTCTATTCTGTGAAACCGGAGTGGGGACTTCCACCTCTGGGTTCGGGGAGGGCGGGTGCACAGTTCAGCCCACGTCAGAGACAGATGCAAAGAGCAAGAGGTCCAGGTGGGGGTCATCACCAAACTGGAGGCACAAGCCATAACGGGGGCCCAGGGGCCGTGCTTCTTTCCACCTTCTGGATGCCCGGCGCCTGGGCCGGGAGGTGCTGGGGCCGAGCGCTCACGGCACAGACGGACGGACGCCATCAAGACAGACGGCGGCCTGTGCAGTCATGGTGGGAGTCCAGGGCTTCCCAGATGCTTAGGAAAGGCCCTGCAGCATCCAGCTGGGGAACGGAAGGAGCGTGGTCAGCGTGTGAGGCCAGGAGGTGACCTTTCTCCATCACTCACGGGCTCCTGGTGGGGGAGTTGGGGTCCTGGCGGCGGGTGACTATGCAGGGGAAGAAGCCAGAGCTCCCGCCTCCAGGGGACTTACCCTCCAGGTCACTATGCATAATGACTCCTCCTCAGCGGGACGGAGTCTCCCGGGCAGGGCATCTTTTCTGCATCCACTGTGGCTTTTGGGCATTGGTTTGCCGGAAGGAGGGCATTTGAAGTTCCGAGTTCAGTTTCCCAAGGGGCCCCCTCCATCTGCTCCAGCGCAGCAGAGCAGAAACTCACCGAATGCTGCACTGTTGTTATTATTAATCACCACTGACAGCGTTTCCGTGGCCACGCTGCGTTTAGGGTGGCGTGGCGGGGAGGCAGGGTTTGCAGGAGGGGGCGATGGCGTGTGGGAAAGAGTCAGGGCTGGGGCGGGGCGGGGGCGCGGCTCTCACACTCGCTCCACACCGGTCCCCACTGCCCCCAGGCACCACCCTGGCACTGAAGCAACTCCCAAAGGCCTCCACCTCTCTCCGTGGCTTCCTGTACGAGTTCTGCGTGGGCCTCTCTCTGGGCACGCATTCAGCCATAGTCACGGCCTACGGCATTGGCATCGAGTCAGCCGACTCCTACAGCTTCCTGACGGAGCCCGTCCTGTATGGGGACCTCATCACCTTCATCCAGCCCAAGGTGGGTAGGTGGGCCCCGAGCAGGCCCCCGAGGGCCCCTCCCTGGGCCTCTCCGGAGTTCACAGACACCACAGAACCAACACCGTGCCCGAGTGAGATTCACCTGCCCCCGTGGACTCACCCCAGGCCTCTAGGGGGTCACATTAGACCTCCCCAGGGCTCACAGGGCCTCACGGGGTCACACTGGGCCTCACTGGACCTCACGGGGTCACACTGGGCCTCACTGGACCTCACAGGGTCACACTGGGCCTCACAGTGCCTCACGGGGTCACACTGGGCCTCACTGGACC
>NW_023270718.1:9155987-9181930 GCF_011800145.1 Mirounga leonina | reverse complement strand
CTGGGCCTCACAGTGCCTCACGGGGTCACACTGGGCCTCACTGGACCTCACGGGGTCACGCTGGGCCTCACAGTGCCTCACGGGGTCACACTGGGCCTCGCTGGACCTCACGGGGTCACGCTGGGCCTCACAGGGTCACGCTGGGCCTCCCCGTGGCAGGTCTGTTGGAGGTCCTTCAGTGTCCTGGGCCCCCCTGGGACTGAGGAGCTGCTGCATGGCCTCAGGTCCCTGCCGGCTGTCCAGGGAAGGGCAGGAGGCCCTGACGTCAATCCCCCGCAGGTGGGCCTCCCGCGGCGGGCAGTCCAGCGCTGTGCGGCCCAGCTGGCCTCGGCCCTGGAGCACATCCACTCCCGTGGCCTGGTGTACCGGGACATCAAGCCCGAGAACGTGCTGGTGTGCGACCCGGCCTGCCAGTGGGTCAAGCTGACCGACTTCGGCCACACGAGGCCCCGTGGGACACTGTTGCGCCTGGCTGGGCCGCCCATCCCTTACACGGCCCCCGAGCTCTGCGGCCCCCCGCCCCTCCCTGAGGGCCTGCCCATCCAACCTGCCCTGGACGCTTGGGCACTGGGGGTCCTGCTCTTCTGCCTTCTCACCGGCTACTTCCCCTGGGACCAACCCCTGGCCGAGGCCGACCCCTTCTACGAGGACTTCCTCATCTGGCAGGCGTCGGGCCAGCCCGAGGACCGTCCTCAGCCCTGGTTCGGCCTGACGCCTGTGGCCGACAGTCTCCTGTGGGGGCTGCTGGACCCTCACCCCCGGAAGAGGAGCCCGGTGAGCTCCGTCCGGGGCTACCTGGGGCGTCCCTGGAGGCAGCAGGAGGAGGAAGCTGAAGAGGTAGAGGAGGGGGACGGAGAGCAGGTTGGAGAGGAGGGGGGACAGCCCGAGCCCACCTTGCCTGCAGAGACTCGGAAAGGGAACCAGGTGGGCCCCACATCCTGAGGTCACCTCTGCCTTCTTGTGGTGGCTTTTGGCTTCTCTCTTGCCTGTTTTCCCCTTTCTGCCTTCCTTACCTCCCACGTGGGCATTCTGTGTCCCTCCTGTGGCCGGGGGTGGGGGGCATCGCTGAGACAGCCACCGGTCTGTCCCACCGTCCCCGTCTTCCCCAGGGCTCTGGCACCTTTGCTCCCCTTGCCCGCGGGCTTGTGGCTCCTACCCTCGGCTCCCGCACACCCTGGGTGCTTCCGCTGCCCTGCTCAGCGAGGCCTGCCCTCGGTGCAAGGCCCCCCGCCCCGTGTTCCTACCACATCCCCACCCCACCCCCGCTCCCTCCCCTCTGGGACGCTCATCCCCTGCAAGCTGTCTGCTTGGGTCAGTGTGGCTCTTCTGCGTGTCCTGCTGGGGGGGTCCCGCCCGTCCTGCGAGGGGTCCTGCGAGGTGCCCCGCGTAGCCGGAGCCGTCCTGGCCAAAGATGTTTGCTCAATAAATGCCCCCGTCTGGTTCTGTGCCACCGCCTCCGTGTCCCTGTCTTCTGGCCCTGTCTCTCCCCCCGGCTGGGTCTCACTCACTCCCTCGGCCCCGTGGCTTCTGCCCACGACGCGCCAGGCTGTCGCCTCTCGATAATGTGCCCTCTCTTCTCTCACCCAGCTTCATCCAGCACTTAGGTCTCCATGATGCTGCTGGTCTGTCCCCTTGGGGAAGACTGGACAGCGTGTTGTCAGGCAGAGAGACGGAGCGAGGGACGGACAGGCAGACAGAGAGACAGAGCGGCAGAACACGGTCCCGTGGTGTGGCCGTGCCGCGTGCCCGAGGCTGGCCTCGGTGTGCATGTCGGGACCGTGTGAGCCTGTCTCTGCACGGGCCTGCGTGCGAGCAGGGGCCCCGAGCACCAGAGCTGTCCGGGCTCGGGCGCTCCTGCTGGACTGGGGCGGGAGTTTCTGCAGATGTGTGTGTCCGTGAGCGTCTGGGCCCGTGGGTGTGCACAAGTCATGGCCCGTGGGGGAGACACGGTGACGTGACTGTGTTTCGTGTGTCCGAGCGTTGGAGCCTGTGTGTGAGGGGACAGGACGGAAGCTTGCGTGCGCCTGGCTCTGTGTGTGTGGACATCAGGCCCGTGTCTGCGTGTCCACGAGACCTTGAGTGCGCGTGTGTGTAGCAGGAGGAGAAAAGTCACCCAGGCGCCACTGCCAGTCACCAGCTGGGCCCCTCTCTCCTTCACACCTTCTTCCCCCGCCACCCCGGCCCCTTCTTGGCAGCTGCCCTGTTTGCAAACACTCTGTCTTCCTCTCCTCGCCTTCTTTGGCCACCCGCCCAGAGCAAGGCTACAACTCAGAGCTGGATCGTGTGTCACTCTCTCCCAGGCCCCTACCACCCCCCCCCCCGCCCCGCCCCGCCCAGGGCCCCTGCTGTGGCCTCCTAGGTGTTGCCTGGACTGGGGAGGGGGGTTGCTAACAGCACCTGTGGAGTGACCCCAAAGACACTTGAATCTAGTTCAAGTCAGAGCACTAGCGACACTGGCCCCTGTCCTGGGCAATCCAGGTGAGCTTCCTGGAGTAGGGGATCGCTGGAGAGAACAAGATAGGGAGGTACATAAGGGGGAGAGCATGATCAGGACCTCCTGCCATCTTATCTGTGAATGTGAACTATCCCAAGCCATCAGGCCAAGAGTGTGTCCCAAAAAAGCTGGAGGTGGCTGGGGCAGGGTGGAGCTGGGAAAGAGGGGAGTGGAGATGGGCAGGGGCAGGGGAAGCTGCAGAGGGTGTTAATTGGTGGCAGCAGCTGAAGATTAACTGGGAGGTGATAATGACCCAGTGGGGGGCCCCAGGGCAGGGCAGGAAGACAAAAATTCCCAGGCAGGGCCTGAAGGGGGCAGGGGCAGTGCTAATCAAGTATTAGTTACTTAATTAGGTAAGACTTAATACTAATCATAATACTTAACATTAACCAAGCAGCTTGCTCCTCGACCAGCCCCCCTGGCAGAAAAATCTGCTCACTTGGTGGGATCCTCCTCATTTCACGGGTGGGGGCCCCAAGGGCAGTGTGGGTGGCCAAGGTAGCACCTGAGCTCCCACCGTGGGCCAGGGGCAGGAGCAGAGCCAGGAGTCGGACCCAGACTGGGTCCTGCCCGGGGTCCACGGTCTTCAACTTTAGGGTGTCCCGCGGCCATCAGTGGCTGAAGGGGTCCCACATGGGGGGCTGGGGTGCATGTGAGGGTGTGCGTGTAGGTATCCGTGTATGTGTGAATGTGCAAGGTGAGTGTGCATGAGGGGTCATGAGGTGGTCATCCCTCCCTGGGAGGACACAGGCATTGGGGCAGGTAAACCATGGGGATAGAAGGTGGGGGCAGGTCGCAGAAGCCTCCAGACCCACTGACATGTGCTAGTGAGGACGTGGAGAGGCTAGAACCCCCATGCGGCGCAGAGAGAGTGTAAACAATGGTGCCGCCATTGTGGGAGACTGCCTGGCAGTTCATCAGCTCGTTAGACACAGAATTACCACGTGGCCGGGCAATTCCGCTCCTCGGTCTGTGCCCATGAGTAACGGAAGCATGCATCCATACAGATATTCACAGCAACATTACTCACAATAGCCAAACCGTGGTGACAACCCAAATGTCCATCAGCAGCTGAGCTGAGAAACACGAGGTGGTCCAACCAGACCCTGGACTACTACTCAGCCATGGAAAGGAATGAAGCCCTAACACATGCCACGTCGCGGGTGGACCTCACAAACACCATGGGAAGAGAAAGAGGCCAGCTCTGGAAGATGGGCCATTGCAGGACCCCATTATGAAAATGTCCAGAATAGGCAAATCCACAGAGGAAAGATTGCTGGCTGCCGGGGGGTGGGGCTGGCGGGGGGAGATGGGGAATGGCTGCTAAGGGGCACACATTTTCTTCTTGGGGGTGGCGATGGTGGTGGAGCCGTTCTAAAATTAGATTGCGGTGAGTGTTGCACAACTCTGAATATATTAAAAACCACTGAATTGTACACGGGAAAAGGGTGAATTTTATGGCATGTAGATTTCATCTCAATGAGGCTAAAAAAGCACAAAACAAGCATGTCCAAGGTTCTCATGCCTTGATCAGCTTCTTTCCTTCTCGGGGCCCCTGAATTCCCATCAAAGAGAAAAGAGAAAACCCTGCCCTCCTTCTAATAGCTCTGAATTAATCAAAACCAAGACCTTAAACACAGGACCCACTCCCTACCCCTCCCTCCATTTTACAGAAAAGACCATGAGGCCCCAACGGGGAGGAACCTACTTTCCGAAGACCAACAAGTCTAAAGGTGTTAGAGCCTGAATTCAAACCCAGCTCTGGCCTGGTTCCAGAGTCTTTGCTCTTCACCCCAGCCCAGCACCTCTAAAGTGTGCCAGGGCTGGTGGTCATCAAGGAAGAACTGCTCCCCCCAGCTGGGAAGCCCCAAGCTTGCAAGCAGGACCACGTGGGTGTCCAGCGCAAAGTGAAAATGTGGGGTTTCTTGCTTCAACAGAAGTTTTTCCTTCCCCGCCCCCTCTGCCCTTTGCTGTTGATGCCACTCCCTGGCCTCGGCCTGGGGCATGGAGCTACTCCCTGGCCGACCCTCACTGGGGATGGGGCATCCAGCCACCAGAACCCAGCAGGGAAGTGACTGTGCATGAACTCCGGGCTCCGGTCCCATTGGCTTCACTTAGAAAACACAGAATCAAGAATCACGAAGAAGAACATGGGCAGGGCGTTAAACCAACCCGGCTGCACCCCACCTGCACTCTGCTTGCAGCGGGGAAAGAGCCTGCCCGGGGCCGGAGGGGGCCAGCCCGGCAAGGCCTCTATGAACAAGCCCGGGGTGGGAGTTCTGCAGTTCAGTCTAGGACACAGATAATGCAAATGGACCGAGCAGCTCTTCTCAGTCGTGACAGCTGCTGGCCGCAAATCACCGGCCACCTTGTTAAAACGCGGATTCCGACGGGGGGGGGGAGGGGTCTGAGGGGGTGCTGGTGAGGCCCATGCTTTCAGGGCATGGGTCACACCTGCTGGTGCAAGGGACACAATTGTAGAGTACTGATCTTGCGTCCTAGCTAGACTCTTACTAACTCTAACCATTTGTCCACTGGATGCTTTGGGCTTTCCTACGTGGACAGTCATACCGCCCATGGGAAAGGACAGATCTGTGTCTTTCTTCCCACCCTTCCTGTGACTAAGGAAGCCCCCCCTGCTCCTACTCTGCTAGGAGCGTGCGTGTGCGTGTGTGCGTCAACCATGAATGGGTGCTGAGTTTTGTCAAATGTTTTTTTTTTCTGCATCAGTCAAGCTCACTAGGCCTCTGTAGCTGCTGTTCTGGGCTTGTTGCAAGCTGGCAGGCACAGGATAGGGCTCAGCTGTCCCGTAGGAGGTATCCAGGTCAGGGCCAGCAGTAGGTGGGGGCTGGCCGTCCACCCTGGCCCTGGGCCCTGGGGCCAGATGTTTGGGCTTAGCTGCCTGGCCAAGCAGGGATAGAGTGACCGGATAATTAAGCACCCGCTTCTGTGGGGCTGGCAGAAGGCAGCAGAGGGTGGAGGGACCTGGGGCCAGAGTGCCCAACAGCCTCCCCACCAAGTCCGGCTCACAGATGGGGGCCTGGAGCCTAAACTCCTAGTGGGGCCCTCTGAGGGGACCCAGAGTTGGGGTGCACCTGCTCCCAACCACAAATGGGGAAGTAGGCCCTTTGCCTCCAGGTTGGCGTGCCGTCCTCTGAGCCCCTGACCGCCCAGGAGGGCAAGGGGCAGGCCGGCAGGGCCCCCTCGGCCCTCCCCGTTTTCCAGTCAGCAGTTATTTAAGTCTGGGGCTTAATGAAACCCGGGGAACAGAATTCTCTGTGTGTTCCTCTGCCTGTTGGCGGGGGCAGTCAGTCTATCTATCAGGACCCCCGGGCATTATCCCTCCCCGCCCCCAACGAGTAACTGGACCCTGCTGGCCTTTGCAGGACTGTGGGGGCGCCAGCTCCATGACCTTCCAGGACCTCTGAGCCAGGCTCCAGACGGGGGAGAGGAGGAGGAGGGAACGGTCTCCTCCTGTCTGAGGCTACAGAAACCAGAATCGGAACTTCTTTCAGTCTTTCAAGACAGCCCCCAGTTTACAAGTTTACAGGAGAGGGGAAGGGCCCACCCAAGGTCACTCAGAGAGGGGCCCGTCATGGGAGTCCTAACCTGGAAGCCCAGGCCAAGGTCAAAGCAGGGGAATTTGCATCTCGTTTGAGTTCCCACTCTGCTGTGTGGCCTGAGGCAAGGCGCTTGCCCTCTCTGAGCTTCAGTGTCCTTTCTGAAATGGGGATCAAGTTCCTCCCTTAAAGGGCTGTGGTGAGGATGGGATGTAGTGTGTTAAGAGGCCACACTGGGTCACGCGCAGAGAAGCGCAGTCAGGAAGGGATCACGATCCTTCTTGTTAACTGAGCACATGATATGCCGAGCTCTGTCCTCGCCCACACTACCTCATCTAATCCTCACCACCACCACCTCCCCAGAGGCAGGTGCTATTTCTCTCCCCGTGTACCCGATGAGAAGGTTCAGAGAAAGGAAACAAAACCCCAGAGTCCCACCGCCTGGACATGGTCTCGAGTCCAGGATAGTCTGACTTATGAGCAAGGACCCTGGGTCAGACAGGCCTGGGCACCAATCATGGCTCCACTAGATCTTCCCTGAGTGACCTGGGGCCTCAGTGCCCTGATCTGTAAAATGGGGATAAATACAATAACAACTGGCACAGAACGAGCACTTATCGAGAGCCAGGCCCTGTGCTAAGCGCGCCTACATATGCATTAATTTATCAGTTAATCGGCACAGCAACCCATGAGGTATGTACTTATTATCCCCCTTTCATGGTCGGGAAAACTCAGACCAAGAAGTTAGGTAACTGGCTCAGGTTCACGGCCACAAGCAAACTCAGGCGTTCAGGCTCCAAAGCTCACTCCTCTCTGCTGAGCTGTGGTAACAGTACCCTCCCCAGCAGGTGTTCATGAAGATAAAGTGACCTTATGCACTCGAAGCCCTTAAAACAGAGCCTGACCCAAAAGAAGTACCCAACAAATATTAGTCATTATTATTATTATCATGCACTCATTCATTCAAGAGGTATTTAAGGACTGTGCACTCTGCGTCAGGCTCTGTTCGGAGAGCTGGGCCTACGTCTGCGAACAAGACAGAGATTCCTCCCACCACGGGGCTTCGTCAGTGCCATGGTGG
Source organism: Mirounga leonina (assembly GCF_011800145.1). Taxonomy (NCBI): domain Eukaryota; kingdom Metazoa; phylum Chordata; class Mammalia; order Carnivora; family Phocidae; genus Mirounga; species Mirounga leonina. The sequence continues at coordinate 9,174,795 of NW_023270718.1, read as the reverse complement.
CATCTTCAGCACCCCCATCTCCATCATGATCTTCATCACTAAGTCGTCACACTCATGCCCATGCCCACCTTCATCATCATCACCGCCATGGTCACGGCCAACCTCACTTCCATCACCATCATCGTTGTCGCCATGACCGTCACCACCATCACTGCTGTTGTAAAGCTCACCACCATACGTCTGCCACGGTCACAACGACCATCATGCTCATCGCCCATTATCACCAACGCCATCACCAGAAACACCATTGCCGTGCCTGCTGCCTGTGGGATTGACGGATCAAGACCAATCTTGTGATTCCATCTCTCTGGAGTTCCCCCTAGGTCCCCACAGATGTCGCTGATATTTTGTTTTTAATTAGGTACTTTGGTTTTCATTTTTTGTGTGGGTGTGTCTTAGCCCCTCAAATCCCATACAGGGTCACACGTCCCCCCTCCGAGGCCTTTCTTCCTCCTCGGGGGTGGTGGTGGTTGGTGCAGATGTGCTGGGGGGCCAGGCCCCCTCAGCAAGTCTTTTTACCACCTCACCCAGCTGCCCGAGGTTCCGGGTGGCCTCCACCAGCTGGGTCAGCCCCAGGCCCAGGGCTTGGCGTTGCTGCAGTTCCTGTTCCAGGACCAGGCTCAGCCTCTGCAGCTGGCCACCCACGTCCCTCACAGCAGCCACCAGCTCCACCAGGGCAGGCGGCTCACAAGCCATGACCCTTACAGGTGGTGGCAGCGCCACACATGGGCCAAGGGGGTCTGGGCTCTGACAAGGAGTTGGCTTTGGGGTGAGATGGTCGGGGAGAGGTTGGGCCAAGGGGTGGGCCATGGAAGACAGGTGGAGGTCAGAGGTCACAGTAGGGTCAGGGCCTGAGTGTGGGGTCTGGGTGGGTGGTAGGCTTGGTTTGGGGCTCTGGCTTCTTGGTGGCTCAAAGCCCTGAGTGGACAGTGTGTCCATGCTTGGGGCTGGAGAAGGCCTGGAGTGGCTGGGCTCTGAGGCTGGAAAAGGCGCTAGGCTCAACATCTGGGATGTAGGGAGACGGGAGGAGCCCGTGGAGGTCGACCAGGGCTGTAGGCTGGGCTTGACTGTTGGTGCTGGAGCGGGAGAGAAGAGTTCTGTTCCCAAGGAAGTTGGAATGGACTTGATAGTGATCACAGGGGTTGAGGTAGGGTCGGCCGTCATGGCGGGGCGAGTAGAGGTGGTAGAATGAAGGGTCACGGTGGGGTGAGGGGTCGTGGCAGGGTAAGGGGTTGTGATAGGGTGAGGGGTTGTGGTGGGTTGAGCGGCGGTGGACTGAGGGGGTGTGGTGGACCGAGGGGTCATGGTGGGGTGAGGGGTTGTGGTGAGGTAAAGGGCTGTGGTAGGAGGAGGGGATGTGGTGGGTTGAGGGGGTGTGGGGGGTTGTGGGGTTGTGGTGGGTTGAGGGGGTGTGGGGGGTTGGGGGGGTGTGGGGGGTTGGGGGGTCGTGGTGAGTTGTGGGGTCGTGGTGGAGTGAGGGGTGGTCATGGGTTGAGAGGTCATGGAGGGGTGAGAGGTCAAGGTGGAGTGAGGGGTGCTAGTGGGGTGGGGGCTTGTGGGAGGGTCTGGGGATCTGGAATGATCTGGAACTGTGTTGGCGTATGGAGCTGTGTCCAAGTCTGGGGTTGTGTCGGATTCTGGAGTCAACTCCGAGGTAGAAAAAAGGTGGGTCACCGCGGCTGGTGCAGAGGGGTCAGAGGTCAGCTCTCTGGGCAAGGTGGGTGGTAGGGTGGGTGAGAGATCAGGTGTCAGCGCTGGAATCACAGCGGCCTCGGGGGTGGCCAGACTGAGGCCAGGGGTTGTCAAGGTGAGGTCAGAGTTCATCCGGGAGGCCAGGTCTGGGCTGGGTGGCAAAGTGCCAGGAGGGTCAGAGGTCACCTCCCGCGCTGAAGCTGTCTCGGGAATAAGCCGTGGCGCGGAGTCGGGGGTCACCGGTGGGCCAGGGGGCTCTGGCGAGGCCGAGGGAACTGGGGAAGGGGCAGGGGGCGCCGTCCTGGCCGCCGTGGGACGAGGCAGCCGACGCTCGGGCCACGGTTTCCTCAGGGAACCTGGAGGAGGAGGAAAGACAGATGGCCGAGGTCAGCTTGCCCCGCCCACCCCGTGGCCCGCCCCGCCCCTCCAGGGAGGAGCCGACCAACGGGAGAGCGCAGGGCCTTGTGACATCATGGGTTGCCAGCAGACTTCACCCCGCCCTAGCGCCCCACCTCCCCGCCACCTGTGGTGTCTCCAGGCGCCACCTGGCGTCCTCCACCGCGGGTGAGGGAGCGCGAGGGAGGTGAGGGGTACCGCGGAAGGCGGGCCGGGGCGGAAACGTGGGGGGCAGAAGGGGGTTGTGGAAGCATGCGGGAAAATGCGGGAGTGTGGGGGATGTGGAGGCTTACCTGGGGATGCAGGAGGGGCTGAAGGGCAGAGGGGATGAGGGGGCACATGGGGGGAGGAATGTGGGAGATGCCAGAAGGTGCAGAAGCATGAGGGGGGATGCAAGAGCGTTCTGAGCGTAATCTCAGTAGTCAAGATTTTTATGTCACATTTTTAAACAAAATTACTGCAAGAGATCCACTGTGAACAAAAAAGTCAAAATTTTACCCCGACAGAATCTGACGGGGCCAGGATTAGGGCAAGTCAAGCGAGGTAGATGGGATCCTGCCTTTAGTTAAATTTTTGATATTTAGTTCATTGTGAATGTTTTACATTAATTTTTATTTTTAAAACTATAAAGATACTATTTACCTTGGTAACTGAGTGTTTTGGCAGCCCCTTACATTTAGGGCCTGAGTAGAGTGAGAAGCCTCACCCCCTTCCTGGCTCAGCTTCCAGGTAAATGAGAATTTTATCCCTTTTTGCAGATGAGGGGAGTCAGGCCAAGAGGGTAGGTAACTTGCCATAGGTCTCACAGATACAGTTCGCAAATTGTGGGGACAAGATATGAAGCAAAGTCCTTTGCATTCAGAGTCTAGGTCATTAATAATCACTCTCTCAGTGATGGATATGATAACATGTGACCACCGAGTACTTGAAATGTGGCTAGTCCAACTAAGGAAGTGAAAGTTCCATTTAAAAAAAAATTATTTTTTTTTTTGTGGGCAGCAAAGCAAGGTTTATTGAGACTTAGCAAAGTGATAATACAAAACTCCCAAGGAGGGAGGGGACCTGAGGGGGTTGCCCTCATTTTTCAAATTTTTGATTCATTTAAAGTAAAAAGCCACCTGTGTTGACAGCTACCATACTGAACGATACAGCTCTAGAGAATTCCAGTTTTCCTGTAGGATTTTTGATGTGCATCCTGTTCTTGCCATTTGTTTACTGCAGTAGAGAAGTGGTTAAGTAAAGGGTTTGGCCTCCAGCCAGGGCTTAAACCCCAGACCTGTCGCTTCCTAACTGGGTGACCATGGACAAGTTATTTAACTGCCTTGAATCTCAGTTTGTGGATGATCAACGGACCTCCCTTGTAGAGCTGTGATGATTCAGGGAGCTCCTGTGTGTACAGGGACTTAGGACAGTGCCTAGCATGTAACAGGCACTCTTGTGATTATTAATACTGTCATAGTCATTGATGTCCATACCTCAATTTCTCTCATCTGTGAAATGGGCATAATTCTAATACCTACATCATAGGGCTCCTATAGATGTTATGAGGGCTAAAGAGGTAATATATGTAAAGTGCTTAGAATAGTACCCAACACATGGTATATTGCTCAGTAAATATTAACTGGTTTAGTTATTATTTCAAGAATCTCAGCTTGCTTAAATACTGTAGGGGTTCAGATGCCTACAGTGGTCTTTTTAATTTTTCAGACGCAAGGTACAGAGAGCTAAGCTAATCATACTCCTCTGTATATTGTCATCAACAGTCCTGCAATGTCTCTTCTTTCTTCTCCTTTTTCTTCCCCGATCTCCATCCCTTGCACTTTCTCCCACAGCTACCTCCATTAATGTATTTGACATATGTCCTTATACAATATCTTATACCATATAGAAGGCACATATGTATATATGTTAATATATTAAGTGTATGTGTATTTTTGTGTTTGTGCTTTTCAGTTTTTGCAAATCATTGGAAATTTCATTCTGCTTCTGTCTTCCTCCATATTATGTTGTTCCTACCGCCCCATGTTGCTCTGTGTGTAGCTAGTCATTGCTTTAGCTATTGCATGGGATTCCATCATGTGTACCCACTGCACTTATCTTGTTACCCACTGCGGGACATGTAACCTGCCTCCAACTCCCTGATATCACATTCCAAAGAAAACCCTCACATAGGCTTCCCTTAGGAGCCTGTTCAAGAATTTCTCTGGAATACAGGAAGAGGATTGCTGGGTCACAATGTACAATCATACTTAATCTCACTAAACTGTCTTTATCAAATAGCTATATCCAGTGGGGATGTCTGTATTCCCACATCTTCACCCACACTCGATATTACCTACCTTTCAAATTTTGTCCATGCTTGTCATCATTTTAATTTGAATATCCTGATTTCTTATGAGTGTGAATGTTTCTACATATACTTGTTGGCCATTTGGGCTTTCCCTTCTGTGAATCACCTATTCATAACTGTTACCCATTCTCGTATAGGGTCATTTTTTTATTGATTTGTCAGAGTGAATTGCATAGTATAGGTTAGGGCTTCCCCACCTGGGCATCGTTGATATTTGGAGCTGGATGATTCTCTGTTGTGGGGGACTGTCCTGTACGTAGTAGGATATGTAACAACATCTGTGGCCTCTACCCATTAGGTTCTAGTAGCCCCACTACTCTTAGTCATGACAATCCCAAACATCTTCAGATATTGCCAATTATTCCCAGTTGAGGGCCACTGATGTAGATAATAACCCCTTGTTTCAGGATACATTTCTTTTGGGTCTCTGGGGTAAGAGTGGGGTCACCACTGGGGAACTTGGAGTCCATTTCTCTACCCCACAACACAAACAACCTGGTTGCCACAGCTACATGCCTCACCTGTGACCCCATGGATCCTTGGAGCTGGAGAGGAATGGCCTGGGCTCCGGGTGATAGTGGTGGTAAGAATGGATCCAGGTCTGCCTGCGGTGGGTGTCCCCTTGGGCAGAGCCCCTCCTGAAGGTGTATCCCACGTCCGGGAAGGCTCATAACTATCCTCATCACCTTGAGAGATATAGGGAGAACTGAGTCTCGCTTCGCTTGATTTTGACCCTCTGTTCCTCTTGGACCCAAACTCAGGCTTCATCCTGTCTCAACTAGACCACCACCCCAATCTCCTCCCTGACTTCACAGCCACCCTGGTGACTCAGCTGAGATGCTCTGAACTACCAAGAACAGAAACTTGGACTAAACCAGCTTATAAAAGAAGAACAGTTATTATGTCAATGTCCTGATGTCCCTGCCCCTACTCATTCTTTATTTTTCCCTCGGGGGGAAAAAAAACCCCTATAATATCTTTATTAATGAACCACCAGGAACATTTCTGTATTATTTTCCCTATGGTTTTTAGATGAATACACTTGGATAATCTCTACATGACAATAATTTTATATAACATATAAATGTGTAATATACAGAGACCCTTGAACACCATAGGTTTGAACTATGCAGGAACACTTGCATGTGGATTTTTTCCATAAATACAGTATGGTACTATAAATATATTTTCTCTTCCTTATGATTTTAGTAACTTTTTTCTCTAGCTTACTTTATTATAAAAATATAGTATATAATATATATGTGTGTATATATAACTTACAAAATATGTGTTGTTTATGTTATCAGTCAACAGTAGGCTATTAGTAGTTAAGTTTTGAGGGAGTCAAATGTTATATGTAGATTTTTGACTGCGTGTGGGTCAGTGCCCCTAGCCCCCGTGTTGTTCAATGGTCAGCTCTGTAATAATAAAAATATACCATTTTATAAGTATAATGTAAAATATAATGTAAAGTATATCATTTTATATAGGGAGAATAGAAAGACTGAATTCAGTCTTCTAGCTTGGTGGATCAAAAAACTTATTTTGGGCGCCTGGGTGGCTCAGTCGGTTGAGCGACTGCCTTCGGCTCAGGTCATGATCCCGGAGTCCCGGGATCGAGCCCCGCATTGGGCTCCCAGCTCGGCGGGGAGCCTGCTTCTCCCTCTGACCCTCCCCCCTCTCATGCTGTTTCTCTCTCGCTCGCTCTCTAATAAATAAATAAATAAAATCTTTAAAAAAAAAAACTTATTTTAACAATAGCTTTGTTGGGCGCCTGGGTGGCTCAGTTGGTTAAGCGTCTGACTCTTAATTTCAGCTCACCTTGTGATCTCAGGTTTGTGAGATCCAGCCCCACATGGGGCTCCATGCTCAGCACTCAGAGAGTCTGCTAGAGGTTCTCCCCTTTCCTCTCTGCCCCTCCCCTTCACTTGCATGTGTGCGTGCATGCATTTTCTCTCTCTCAGGTAAATAAATAAATCATTTAAAAAACACAATAGTTTTGTTGACATATAATTCACATACCTTAACGTGTACAATTCTGTGGGTTTGAGTGTATCCACAACATTGTACAACTGTAAAGTCCATGTTCCTCATTTCACTTGATTAACTGCCCCCTGCCCACCTCTCCAGCACCCCCTCTTACCATGCCGCCTTCCACATGGTGTTCCTGCTCACCCTGGACCCCAAACCTTGAGGTGTTCACATCTAGCCTCTGTGCACCTCTGAGCCTTTGCCTTTCCCTTCTCCACCACAGATATTTTCCCACTCTGCATGTGAAACCAGGCAGAAGGATGGTATCTGACATATTAGGCATGTTTGTCCTGGTCACTTTGAGCTCTGTAGCTAGCTGTCCCAGTTGCAGAAATCCCTTGCTCTGTCACCTGCTAATACATTACACACGAATAGAACATGGGTCAATTTTCACCCTGATGACCAGCATTGCAGATACCTCGGTCATGTCTCCCTATTATTAACCGTTCTTAATTAAATACCTTCCCCATGCCTGTCAAATATCTTAAGAGGATAACCGTGAAATCCTACCTGACGGTCACACTCATTAGGAATTTTAAAAACCATTAGCAGTACTATTAATTAAAAAGTTAAAAATGGAAAAAATATGAGAGAAAAACCATTAGCGGTGAAGATTTCTTTTCAAGATGCTGGGTTTTAGGAGAACTCCACTGAGAACATAAATTGAACTCCGTTAAAATGTCAGCCCACCAACTGCAGGCATACTCCTTGTGCCTCTGTGTTCTTGAAATGTCCTCTAAGATATGGCCACCTGCTCGTGGTCCGTTAGCATGGGATCAATTTGATTTTTTTCATTAAAATATGCATTTTTAATTTAAGAAGCAGCATTCCAGAGTTACAGTCCTTGTGAGGCCCAATCACACCCCTTCCCTGAAGGACTCTCTGATGCCATATTGTTTCTCCATGCTTTAGCTTCCTAAGTTGAAGACTCTGCCCATCTACATATATACTGCATACATCCTTTTGCAGCTTGGTTTGTGGGTGTGTCCCTTCCTAGCTGGGTGAGCAAGTCATTGAACTTCTCCATGACTCAGTTTCCTCACCTGTAAAATGGGTACCATGATGGTCTACTGCATGGGGTCGCAAAACCTGGCATGTGATAAGCTTATTCTTTGAATTAAATTCATCTATCTCTAGCTCCTTCTTTTTAACCTTCATATACTATTCCGTCGTATGAATACACAACTGTTGATTCCTCTGTACCCCTGCTGACAGGGGGTTAGGCTGTGGCCAATGTTTTGCTGTTACAAATATGGCTGCAGTGAATTCCTTAGATCTGTGTCCTTGGGTTCATGAGTGAGAACTCCTCAATACCTGATTGTGTAACTGCTGTGTGGAAGGCAGCTGCATCCCCCTAGATATTGTTAAACTGCCCTCCTAAATAGGTGCAGATTCTCATGCCCACCTTCATCCCACATCCTTGATGTCAGACATTTTAATTTTTGGCAATCTCATGGGGAGAGGGTGGGTGGAGAAGCTGCCGTTTTGCTACAGATGACCAAACTGAAGCCCAGAGAGGGCAAGGAACTTTCCCAAAGTCACACAGCCAAGGAGCAGTGCTAGGCTTCAGACCCATGCAGGTGTACCTGGTCCTAAATGGAGACCTCTTTCCCTTGGGGTGCAGATCTCCTGAGTCTTACCCTACTCCTCCCCTGGTGAGCTTTTATTCATCCTTCAAGATTTTATTCAAAGGCCACTCCCCCCCCCCCTCAATGAAGTCATGCCCTGCTTTATGCTTTCTGGGTTCTTCAGAGCTAATTCTGTCATATGCTCCTTCCCCGTCTCCATGGCTAGAGTGGTTAGGAGTGTAAATCCTGGAGTTAGAATCCAAGCTCTGCCTTTTGCTGTACTGGCCTCTCTGTACCTCTGTTTCCTTATCTGTAGAAGGGTGTTAAGGATAGAACTGATCTCATAAGGTTCCTTGGGGGAGGAAGTGAGTTAAGCCATGTGATGCTGGTAGATGGTCCCTGACATGTGGAGCACATTCAATGAATACTAGCTATGATTTCATCCAACCTCTGATTTTAATTTAATCCTGCATTTACTCTTGGATCCCCTTCCCTCTGCATGACCTCATGCAGCCATAACATACAGCAAAAGCCCAAATCCATCAATCATCCCACCTCCCAAGCTGAGTGTGGGAGGTCCATTAGACAAGGCTATCTGTCTGCACAGCTTCATCCATTCCCACAGCTTCAAATCCCATCCTGTCAATTTATATCTTCAGCCCAAGCACTCCTCAGAGCTCTAGTATTACGTATCTAATGTCTCCACTTGGGTGTGTTAAACGCATCACCAATGGATCTAATATTCCCACTGTGGATCCTGTGGATCCAGCTGCAGTAGTCCCTGATCCAGTAAAAGGTGGATCCCCATCTCCCACCTCCCTCTTCACACACCCTACCCAACCCATCACTCAAATCCATCAGCTCAACTCCCAAAACATAGCTTACATAATCCACTTCTTAGTCTCCACTGCCACCCCGGCAGAGACCACTGTCACCTTTCCAAAGACCTCTCAGCCTCCCTGTATGCACTCTAGCTCCTCCATCCATTTCCCATGCAGCATCCTGGGTGACTGCTTTGAAAATGCACATGTGACCATGTCCTTCCTAGCTCAAAACGCTCCACTGAGGGCTTCTTGCTGCATAGAGAATAAAACTCAGAGTCTAGCCCTCTCCTATCACTCTCACCCTGCCTGGCTTACTCTGCTTCAGCCATGCTGGTATCTTTGCCATTCTCTCAAGATCTCACCACAGGGCCTTTGCATGTGCTGCTCCCTCTGCCTGGAATGCACCTTTAGCTCCGTCGGGGCTCCCCAGAACAGATCTCATCTCCTGCCATCATTCCGATCAACCACTCCATTTCAGCCCCACTGACCTTGCTGCCGTTTCTGGAACCAGCTAAGTACACTTCCACCTCAAAGCCTTCGAAGGCACTGTTCCCTCTGTATGAAACACTCTCCAACCAGATATCTGCATGGCTTTCTCCCTCTCCTCCTGAAGGTCATCACTTAAAGGGCACTTTCTCAGTAAGGCATCTCCCGGCCATCCTATTCCAAATCGCAAATCGCAGCCTCCCTTTCCCTTGCTCATCACTGCTATGTTCCCAGGGGTTAGTAGTCACGCCTGTCACACGGCAGGTATTTGACACACGAGTTAATGTCTGTGTCTCCAAATTCCGAGAAGCCTCGAAAAATGTTACTTCAATGAACTAGAAAGTGAAAATTCAACCTCTGAAGCCTCTAGCCTCAGCTGTTACAATTCCATCAAGAAATGTGTCTCTGCTGAGTCTCTACAGCACACATTCGATGGTAGACAGAGTAATTCTCCCCCAAAGATGCCTGTACCCTAATCCCCAGAACCTGTGAAGAGGTTACCTTTTTGTGGCAAAGGGATAGTGCAGATGTGATTAAAGGTCCAGACCTTGAGATGAAGAGATTATCTTGCATCAATCCAAGTAGGCCCAATCCAATCACACACATCCTTAAAATCAGGACAGAGAAAGATGTGAAGACAGAAGAGAGGTCAGAGAGGTGCAACATTGCTAGCTCTGAACATGGAGGAAAGGGCCACGAGCCAAGGAATGTGGGGCTTCTAGAAGCCAGAAAAGGTACAGCAACAGATTCTCCTCCCCTAGCGCCTCCAGAAGGAACACATCCCTGTTCACACCTTGGTGTCAGCCCTGGGAGAGCCCTGTAGGACTTCTGACAGTTAGCAAACGCGCGATGGAGCTAAGGGTCCAGGGAGATGACAATGTCCTACTGGCGATGCGGTTTCTCACCTAGAGCCTTTGCCCCTCTGAGAATTCCCTTCCTCCTGGTGTCTGCCACTGGATAATACCACTTCCCCTGCAAGGTTTTTCCTGATTGCTCCACTAGAAATAACAACTCCTTCCCTGGGATCCTGCAGCTGTTGTTCATTTATGGTAAATCAGTCTAACCACCAACGTTCTGTGGTTTTAAACTATTTCACACACATTTTGTTCACGGGATTGGGACCTGAGGTCACCCAGCTAGTTCTCATCTTGGTGGAGCCACAACTGGAAGCCGAAGAGCTGGACTAAGCAACTCGCTGATAATTAGCTCAGTAATTCAGTAATCTTTCCCAACCCAATGAGCAAAATGTGTGTGAAGTCATGTAAGATGGACCTCAACAGCGGCTCCTGTGTTTAAGTTCTGAGTCGAATTTTCTCCCCATCTGAAACACGGGCATTAACGGGACCTAGGTCTCCCGGTTGTTGGAATCATGCGTGCCCAGCACGGAGTTAGCTCGGCTGGACTGTTTTTCCAGAGGAAGAAACAGGCTCAAAGAACTGGAGTCATCTATTTTCAGGGTCACCTTGCAGCGAGGATAGGAATTCATGTCTGTCCTCCCTCCCACTCCCCATCTGGCCCCCTTATTACTGTATCTGGGACTACCCCGAGATTTCCCTTGAGCGGCTCGCCATTCTGCACTTCCGAGCTCACGGAGTCGCCTCCCCACCCCCCCCAAGGAACTCCAGCCCCGCGTCTGACCGTCTCCGCCACGAGGGGGCGCTAGAGGACAGACGGGTCTGCGCCGGTCGCAGAGAACGAAGGCTCTAGAACCCCAGCCGCAACGCACCCGGGAGCAGCACCTCGTAACGCTGCGCAGGACCGGCCCTACCTCACAACTCCGATCCCCCACCCTAAAGCGCGGCGGCCCCTCGGCCCGCTCCTCCCTTCCGTTTCCCCTCACGAGGAGCCCAACCTCGCCTACAGGTCGCCGCTCTGGACGCCCAGGGGCCGCTTCACCGGATTTTATTACCGCGGGCGTGGGCCTGCCGGCCAATCAGGAGGCGCAGCGCGCCTGTGTCGTCACGGGGCGTGAAGCGGATTGGCCCTCTCCTCGTCCCGAGGACAGCGGAGTGCGCGTGCGTGCTGAGCGCCAGAAAAAGGCGGGAAAATGCCCGAGGGGCGGGGCGCCCCGTTCCTGAAGCGACGAGTCCCTCAGGAGAAGACAAGGAGAGGGGCGCGGGGCGACAGGCAGAAGTGGGGCCTTCGGGGGATGGGAGAGCAGCCGGAGAAGGAGGGAGGGGGCAGCAAGCTGGGTGGAGTGAAAAAGGCGGGGCCAGGGCGGGAGGGGACAGCCGTGAGCTGAAGGCGACGGAGTCAGCGTGCGAGGCACGGAGGGGCGGCAGGAGGCACGAGTGGCCGGGCTGCGGGGCAGGCAGACAGCAGGGCACGCAGGGGAAGGCCGAGCCGCTGGCGTGGGAAACGGTGGGTCCCAGAGGCGGAGGCGGCGGAGGCGGAGAGAGCGAGAACAGGGGAGGATGCAGGCATCGACTGCGGGAACACAGGAACGCGGGGAGTGTGCACCGGATGTAGGCACACGAGAGCGATGGGGAGAGACTAGCAGGCCAGGAGAACAGCAGAGCGATGGAGACGTGGAGCGGGGGAATGGAAGAGCGAGACCGGGGCGGGGGGGGGGGGGGGCGCGGGGGAAGAGCCGCGGACGCGCGTGCGCACACATGCACATGCGCACACATGCACATGCGCAGGGACGGCGGGCGGCAGCGGCTGCGAAGCCCGCGAGAGCACGTGCGCATGCGCAGGGGCGCCGCGGAGAAAGCCGGGAGAGCAAGCGCACGCGCAGGGAAGCACGCAGGGGCGAGGACACGCCGCGGAGAAGCCCCCGAGAGCAGGCAATGGAGCACGTGGGCTGGGGCGCTCGGGCTCCGGGTGTGGCCGCAGGGGTGAAAGGACACTCGGGTCGGCCGCACGGGCCAAGCTCTAGGGCGCTGCAGGATGGCGTGGTGACCTCGGCCAGCTGGGGGGTCTCGGGGCTCTGGATGGAGGGGCCCAGTCTCAGGTGTCGCGGCTGGTTTGCGGGAGGCCTGCGAGGTCAGGCCGTGCTGAGCCTGGTCTGATGCTCAGAGACACACGGGGGTCTCCTCTTCAAGGCTCTCGAGGAGATCCCAAGGAGGGAACGTTTTAGGGTCCCCAGAGCCGCGGAGAACCTGTCCGTGATCTCCGACACCCAGGCCAGCTCACTTCGGGGTCTGTTGGGGAGCCCTGCCGGGAGGTGCACACAAACTGATGGGGGCCCCATCCGCACCCTGGCCGTGCACCTCACCTGTGTCCGGAAGACGCCTTGTCGCCGGGGAGGGGGCCCCTGGGCTCTTGGTGGTGCCCCAGGAGAGCCTGTGTCCAGGTACCCCTGCAGCGGTGGTCGCCTTGGCCAGGTCCTCTCCCGAGGTGGGATCCCAGGTCCAGGGAGGATAATCATCCTCATCCGCGTAGCCTTGGGAGAAAGTGGGGCGTGGGTTGAGCCCCACCCTGTCTCAGGTCCTTGCTGCTGCTCCAGACTGCCCTTCCAGAACCTGCTGGAGTGACTCTGGGTCCCCCACCCCATCCCCAGTACCAGTGCAGGTGAGGCCCACGTCTTCCTCGTGGTCACAGTTGTGCTGGCCCCATGCCCTAGCAGGGCAGTCACTCAGCGAGGCCTCCATTCCCTTGCAGCCCACGTCATCCAGCCAGATGGGACCGGTCCCGGGGCCGTAGTGGGTTTTGCCCACTCGGGCCCGGACCCTTCCACAGCCCAGCTCCCAGCAGGCCACGGTACTGTCCCGCAGGTCCCAGCTGTCATCGCATACTGTCCCCCAGCGCCCAGCATGCCACACCTCCAGCCGGCCAGCACACCGGTTGGGCCCATCGGCCAGACGCACCCGGAACGGGCCTGCTGGTAGAAGACCCCAAGTCAGGAGGGGTCAAGAGGGGTCAGCCTCACCTCTTCATGTTCCCTCCGCTCACCTGATCCCCCAGCGGTGCTCCCAGTGGGGGAGGGGGCTGGGTCTTTGGAAGACTCTGGAGAACCTTGTGCTGGGGTGTCAGCGGATGGCTCCGTGGAGGCCAGAGGGATTCGCTGCACCGTGGCCTCAGAGGTCATTTCTCGGGGGCCTTGAGTGGTTGATGTTGCCACGGTCTTAGCGGTCCGTTCTCGGGGGGCCCGGGGAGTCCGTGTTGCAGTAGTATGTGAGGTCATCCTGTGGGGAACCTCAGTGGTCAACTTGGTAGTAGACTCAGAAACTGTTCTTTGGGAGGCTTCAGTGGTCAGGGTTGTAGTGGTACGTGAGGTCAGTTCAGGGGGCCTCTGGGTGCCCAGGACCCTGGAGTGTTTAGTGGTTGGCATCGCAGGGGGCTGAGTGGTCGGTCTCCTTGCATTTTTGGTCACCCACTTCTTAGTACTCTTGGGCATTTTCCCTGGGGCCTTGGTGGTGGTTTTCTCGGGAACACTGGGGGTCAGCTTTGCGGGGGGCTTGGTGGCCAGTTCTCCAGGGAGCCAGGCATCCGGATCTCTACCCAGGCCAGGGATCCAGCTCCAACTGAAGGGGTCTGCGATGGAGTCCAGGCCAGGGGTGTCTGGAAGGTGGGAGGAGAGGACAGGGAAGATGGTGGATACCATAATGACAAGGTGTCTTTTAGATCTCTCCTTCTTTCTCATCTCTGCAATCACCAAGTTTCCATTCATTTGTTCATTATTCATTCACTCATGCATGTCACCAACATTTATCAAGCATCTTCTATGACCCAGGCACTGTGCCAGATGCTGGGGATACAAACCTCCTGGCCAGAAACACCACCCCCTGCTCCTTGGCTTTTACAGTTGTGACGTGACTGATCCTCTCTGCCCTTTCCACGTCTGACCTCTCCTCTTCATCTTGGGGCCACCCATGGCATCACTTCCTGTAACTTCTGACCGTCTCCCTTTCTCCCTGTCCAGCTCTTACCAGTTACCAGAGTGGTACCAGGTCTGGCGGGTCACTCCCCAGCTCAAAACCCTTCTGTGGCTCTGTGGCTTTAGCTTCAGTGACTCCATCCTGTGGGTCACCACTGTTGTCACATCTCTCTGATTGGCACCTGTGTGCCCTAACGTGTCACCTGTGCCCGAAGAAAGGTTTGGCCCTTGGCCCCTGGTTCCTGGGGCTACCCAGAGAGTCGGTACCAACAATTGACGTATGGGCAGCCAGCTGGCAGGCAGCCATAGCTTGTAACCAAGCTCCTATAAAAACTGCACACGGAGGTAGGGGAGCATCTCTGCTTGGCAGTGCCACGTGTGTGTGGTCACTCGCCCCTGCTGGCACAACTAAGTGCTGTCTGCATGGCTCTCCTGGGACAACGGCTGGAAGCTCCCTGAAGGTCTCCCCTGAACCGGCCCCTGTGCCTCTGCCTTGACTGGTTTTTGACAGCTCTTCTGATTTCTTTGTGAGTTCTTCTAGAAGATCATAGAACCTGAGGCTGGTCTTGGGCCCCCCCAAATGATAACATGTCACATGGGTTTGCGGTGATTTGTTGGTGCATCTCTTTCTATCAGTGAGCTGTGAGCTTCCCAAAGGCCGGGACTGTGATCGTTGCATCCTGAGGCCCCAGCACCTGGCTCAGTGGCACTCCATAAATGTTAGCAAACGAACGAGACAGACACAACGCTTGCACTTACTGCAGCTGGCCCTCACTTTGGCTTCTCTCCGTCTCCCAGTGTCCCTCTTTTCACCTCCTTTATCTTGGGGAGGAGAAAGAATCCCAACTCTGCCACTTAGTTGCTGTGTGACCTTGGGCAAGTTACTTAACCTCTCTGTGCCACGGCTTCCTCAGTAAAATGAGCCTAACATCCACCAGCTTGTACTAATTGTGAGGCGTGAGTGCGGTCACAGGTGTGGGAACACCCAGCCCGGGGCGGGGGCTTAGGAGACAGCACTCAGTAGATGTTAGTGTAGATGTTAATTCCTATCCCTTCTTCCAGGAAGCCCTCCAGGAGCCACCAGGTGGGCAGGGCCTCCTTACCAGTGCAGGTGACTCCAACGTCTTCATTGTGAGCACAGTTGTGCTTCCCCCAGGGCGCAGCGGGGCAGTCTGAGAGTGAGGCCTCGGTCCCCAAGCACCCCACGTCGTCCAGCCAGATGGGGCCAGCCCCCCAGCCAAAGCGGCCAGCCGCAGGGTCCTGCTGCCGAGCTCTGCCGCAGCCCAGCTCCCGGCAGACCACAGCTGAGTCCCGCAGGTCCCAGCTGTCATCACACACCGTCCCCCAGCGCCCATTGTGCCACACCTCCAGCCGACCTGAACACCTGCTGGGCCCTGCCACCAGGCGCAGCTGGGGGGACCCTAGGTTGGAAGAGACCCAAAGAATTAGACTGGATGGAGGGACAGCCAAGGGAGGCATACACACAAAATGGAATAGGATTCAGCCTTTCTAAGGAAGGGAATTCGGACACCCGCCGCATGGACGAACCTAGAGGACATCAGCACAAATACTGTAGGATTCCATCTGCATGAGGTCCCTAGGGGAGTCAAGTTCGTAGAGACAGAAAGTAGAAGGGTGGGTGGCTGGGGCAGGGGGAATGGGGAGTCTGGGAGGGCGACAGAGTCCTACAGCTGAATGGTGGTGGCTGCCCGACCTTATGAGTGTATTTAATGCCACTGAAATGTACACTTAAGAACAGTTGCAGTGGTCAGTTTCATGGTACGTATAGTTTACCGCAGTGAACCAAAAAGAGAAGGTGGGCTCTGGAGCAAGTTGCTTTCACCCGTGTTTCAGCCATGTGGCCCTCTCTGAAACACGGACGCCAGGCAGGACCCACGGCCTGCGTGGCCGCGAGCGTCACCGAGGGAGACGCAGACCGTGTCGCGACAGCACCGGCCACACGAGCGCTGAGTGCCACAGGAAAAGGGGGAAAGAGGCCTCCAGCAAGACCAAGTCTCCCACCCTTGGCGAGTCAGCTGTGCTAACCAGGCCTCTGTCTGTGTCTCTGACGCTGTGACCTCTCGGGGCCTTGCTGACCCTGCAGGGACTGCCCCTCGAGGGACAGCTAATTCCGAGAGACAGGCAACCAGCGGAGCGTGCCTCTTGTGTGCACGCCAGCCAATCCAGAGCCCACCCCCCACCTGCTCCGGGGGGCGCGCACCCTCTGGGCCACTGTCCACCCGCCCTCAGCCGCCCAGGGCCAGGCGCCCGACAACCAGGGGCAGCCCCCGCGCCCCACCGCTCGCGGAAACGATCCAGGCGAGCCGACCCTAAGCCTGCTTCCTCGGCCTTGCCTGCTCCTTCCCACGGAAGCCACGGCCCAGGCTCTTGCTGCGGGTCCCCCTGGCGCCCTCTGCCTCCTGGCCGACGCGCTGCTTCCCTGCGTGGCCCCTGCAGCGCGTGGGCTAGAAACCCACTATCTTTCCAGTGGCGGTCCCGTCTTGATCTGCTGGCCGCACTGCACCTGAATAATACTAAGGCCTGTGTTTTACAAATGACAAGGATTGTGGATCCAGTCCTTTTGGTGGTTGTGAGGAGACCGCCTCCCCAAAATCACGCATTTCAAGATGGCACCAGCAGAACATTCAACCAAGCACAGACCCTTCTGGGCATGGGGCTCTGTTCCCTCCCCCACCCTCGTTTTTTCCCCTGGATGAGACAGTCTCTGAGCAGGGAGAAAGGATGCCTGGGGGCTGACTACGGGGGAGGAAGCAGTAGGTAAGGCCCCGTTTTCTCGGGGAGCAGAACAGACTCACCAGCTTCTGGTCCAGGCTCCCGAGGGACAGTGAGGGAGACAGGAGGAGGTGAGACACCTGCTGTCCCTGGGGCCTGGCTCACTGTGGGGGCCAGAGGCCTGGACGCTGCCTCCCTGGGCAAAGAGCCGTTGCTGTCCACTGCCGGGGCCGTGGGAGGGACATATCCAAGAGGCATACCTGGAGTGGGGGGAGGTGATCACCACCACGGTGATGCTGGACAGCTCCCCACACCCTCCATCCCAGGACCACTGATGCAGAATGAGGTTTCATGGATGGGGGCAAGTGGGCGGTCAGGACACCCCACGAGCCCCCCACTTCCTGTGCCTCCACTTGAGGCTCTAGCGCACCCACACCCCCAGCCTCTCCCTTGCGTCCTCACCATCACACACAGCCCCAGCGTCCTCCCTGTGGTGACAGTCATGCTGGCCCCAGGGCCGTGCTGGGCAGAATCGCAGGGCTGTCTCGTTACCCCGACACCGAAGGTCGTCCAGGAAGATGGGTCCAGCGCCCTCCCCAAAGAAGGCGCCTCCGGGGGCGGCCAGCGCACCCCCACAGCCCAGCTCGCGGCAGGCCACGGCGGCGTCCCGCAGGTCCCAGGCATCATCACACACGGTCCCCCAGCGCCCGCCGTGCCACACCTCCAGGCGGCCGGCGCACCCGTGGGGGCCGTCAGCCAGACGCAGCCGGGGGGCCGGGCCTGGATGTGGGGAGAGGGAGGGGAACAGACAGACGGGAGACTGCGATGGATGAGCGGTGTGAGCTCCGTGCTCAGGCAACTACCCACGCGCAGGTACCGAGCTATCTGTGGGGCTGGGCTTCCTGCCCACGATGACGCTGGACAGCAGGTATCCCACCTTCCGTTTGCTGATGAGGAAAAGGCTCCAGGATGGGAAATCACTCAGCAAGAGTCCAGCTCTGGTCTGTCCACCTCCCAATGCCCCTGCCTGCCTGGGGGCGAGCCCTGCGGACACTGGTCCTGATCCCACTCCCTGACTGCCTGCTTCAGGCCTGTAAAGCAGGGCTTCTCAACCTCAGCACCACTGACATGGGGGGGACGGGTCATCCCTTGCTGTGGGGGGCCCGTCCTGTGACTGTAGGATGTCCCGCAGAATCCCTGGGCTCCACTCCCCACATGTGAGTAGCATCCACAGTGTGACAGCCAGGCACCTCAATAGGGTTCACTTCTTTTTCCCGGCAACTTAGCCCTCCCTCGAGCTTCAACTTACCTCCCATGACCTGGGCTCTGAAGGCCCCGCTTCTGCCCCTACGTCCTGCCCACGCCGTGCAGCACTGTCCCTGGCCCTCTGCTCAGTGCCCCAACCCAAGTGGGTGGGCTCTGCCCCCACCCCACCCTAAGCTTCAGATGCCCAGCCTGCACAGCAGACCTCTCTGTAGCCGGACAGACCCAGCAGGTCAAGTTCTGGGTCTGGGGCTGAGTCTGTGATCTGGGCCATTTGGGTTCCTTCTCTGAACCTCATTTCCACATCTGGGAAGAGAGGGGTGAGAATACCCACCCCAGAGGCTGTCCACGTGGGGGTGAGGCTCAGAGACCGCAGGGGAGGTGGCCAGCATGCTGCTTGGCACAGAGCGGGGACTCAGGCGGACATCCTCGTCCTCTTCCCCTTCACATCAGCTGCCTGAAGAACTGCCCACCCCCTGCACCCTGTCTGGTGGGCACCTACTGTCTGCCTCAGCCCCTGTGCTTTCCCACCCACAACTATGGGCGGCCCCTGCAACTGCCCTGTGCTTGCTGGGTCCTGCAGCAGACCCACTGGAAGCCCATGAGAGTGAGGACTGGGTCTCATGCGGTGTCTGCAGACCAGGCA
>NW_023270718.1:9155731-9155977 GCF_011800145.1 Mirounga leonina | reverse complement strand
GGAAGGAGGGAGGGAAGAGTGGGAGGGAGGGAGAGAGGGAAAGAGAGGAGGGAGGGAAGAAGGGGAGGGAGGGTAGGAAGAGGAGGAGGGAGGGAAGGAGGAGGGGGAACGGAGGGAGAGAGGGAAGGAGAGAGTCAGGAGGGAGGGAAGAGGGGGAGGGAGGGAGAGAGGGAAAGAGAGAGTCAGGAGGGAGGGAGGGGAGGGGGAAGGAGGGAGGGAAGAGTGGGAGGGAGGGAGAGAAGGAAA
>NW_023270718.1:9133352-9155631 GCF_011800145.1 Mirounga leonina | reverse complement strand
GGAGGGAAGAGGGGGAGGGAGGGTAGGAAGAGGGGGGAGGGAAGGAGACAGCCAGGAGGGAGGGAGGGAAGGAGCAGGGGGGAGGGAAGGAGGAGGGAGGGAAGGAGAGAGGCAGAAGGGAGGGAAGGAAGAGGGGAGGGAGGGAGGGAAGGAGAGAGGCAGAAGGGAGGCAAGGAGGAGGGGGAGGGAGATGGGATAGGGAGAGAGTCAGGAGGGAAGAGGAGAAGGGAGGGAGGGAGAGAGGGAAGGAAGAGGGTGGAGGGAGGGAGGAAAGGAGAGAGGCAAGAGGGAGGGAAGGAAGAGGGAGGGGGAGGGCAGGAAGGAGGAGCTAAGGAAGAGGGGGAGGAGGGAGGGGAGAGGGAGGCCGAGGCGGGAGGAGGGCCGACAAAGCAGGTGCATTGACCGCGGCAGGCGGGCAGGGGCAGACCCAGGGGGCGGGCGCGGGGCGGGCGCGGGGCGGGGGCGGGCGGCGGACATACCGGTGCAGACCAGCCCTGCATCCTCGTTGTGGTCACAGTTGCTCCGACCCCAGGGGCTCCGGGGACAGTCCCGCAGAGCCTGCTCTCCGCCTCCACAGCCCACGTCATCCATCCACACGGGCCCTGAGCCCGGGCCAAATCTGGCGCCTCCGGGGGCGGCCAGCGCGCCCCCGCAGCCCAGCTCGCGGCAGGCCACGGCCGCGTCCCGCAGGTCCCATCCGTCGTCACACACCGTCCCCCAGCGGCCGCCGTGCCACACCTCCAGGCGGCCGGCGCACCCGTGGGGGCCCGAGACAAGGCGCAGCCGCTCTGGGGGGGGAGGGGCAGGGAGGGAGGGGGTGGTGAGTCTTGTGCGAGGCAGTTTGGGAAAAGCGGATTCAAACACCCTTCATTTTCCATCTGGGAAAACTGAGCCCCAGAGGGAGCAGTGGCCTGAGATCCAGGGAGGGAGCGGCCACCTGGGGCCCCTGATGGGGTGGGGATGGGGTGGGGGCACAACGGGAGCCTGGGCCCCGCTGAACCCCGAGGGACACAGTGCATGCTGGGGTCCCCAGGTCAGTCCAGGCTGCACGGATCGTACCCTGTCGGGGGGCTCCAGCCGTCAGCACAGGGGCCCTGGTGGATTTGGGTTGCTTGAGCGGCCGCAGGCTCTTCTTCCTGGAGTTGTTCTGTGGGGTCCCAGCTGGGCGGGGGGCTGGGAGAGACAGCGGCCAGAGCGCGGTTGGTGGGGAGCTGTTCATCCTCCCGGCTGGGGGCCCGCACTGTGCTGCCTGTGAGAGTCCCTGAGGGTGTGAAGGGGGCTGTGACAGGGGCCCCTCGAGGTGGTGAAGCGGGTGCCCCTGTCTGTCCCCTGGGAGATACCAGCACAGAAGTCCCCTCACAGCTGGAAGCGTGGCCAGGGCGGACTCACCGTGGGTCACAGGAGGCTCCTCAGAGCCCGGGCTCAGCTCCCCAGACAGCCCCGGCCAGGGGTCCCCCTCCAGGATCGAAGGTGGATCGTCCCTGTCCCTGGAGTTGGCCACACGCTGACCTGTGGGACGGCACAGGAGCTTGGCAGGGGCCCCCCCAGGCAGTGGTCAGCTGGGAGTCCCAGAGGGAGACACCTGGTTTTGGAGGGGATGTCAGGGGTGGGGGTGCCTGGACTTCTGGACCGTCCGAGTCCCTGGGTCGCATCTGCAGAAGTGCCCCCGAAGGAGGGCCCAGGGCCTCTCACCTGCACAGACGACGCCTGCGTCCTCCTCGTGGGAGCAAATGTGGGCCTTCCAGCCGCGGTGGGAGCAGAGCCCCAGCTGTTCCTCACTGCCCCGGCAGGCCAGCTCACTCAGCCACACGGGCCCCGCGCCCTCCCCGAAGAAGGCGCCTCCGGGGGCGGCCAGCGCACCCCCACAGCCCAGCTCGCGGCAGGCTACAGCCGCGTCCCGCAGGTCCCATCCGTCGTCACACACCGTCCCCCAGCGGCCGCCGTGCCACACCTCCAGGCGGCCGGCACACCCATGGGGGCCGTCAGCCAGACGCAGCCGCTCTGGGGGGACAGAGGAAAGGCTGGGACGTCCAGGAGGCCCGGGGCCCGGGAAGGGCAGGGCCAGGGGTTGGCCTGCAGCGTGAGGTGCGAGGCCGGCCACCCTGGCCGCTGCTGGGGGCCCCAACTCCTGGGTTCCCAGGAGAGCAGGGGCCCCACAGGAAGTGGGAGGTTGGTCAGCGGTGGTTCTGGGGGGAGCAATGCCCGAGGTCATAGGCGCCCACGGGGCTGCCGGGGTCCCCCTGGAGGGTGAGACTGGACAGGGGTGGGTTGGAGCTGGGCAAGGCCAGACAGAGGTGCTCAAGGCCACTTACCAACAGCCTGGATCCCCATCAGAGCCACTGGAAGGGAGGTTGGAGGGGTAGGGTAGAGTGAGGGCAGGCCCCAAGGGGGTGCTTTCTCCTTGTCTTAAATACACACACACAGAATCTGCACATCTCTGAACCAGAAACCCCACTGCTGGGAAGCAGGACTCTGGGCATTGGACTGGGCAAGACTCAGGTCTCTGAGACGGGCGGGGTCCCACATGCCTGGGGTCAGGGCTGGGAGCCAGGCCCTTTGTGCTCCCCCAAGGGCCTGGTTAATGTCAAATGGTGAGTGACCCCTCCCCCCCGGGGTCAGGGCCGGTGGTGGGGGCGGGTAGTCCCTGGGGTCCTCAGAGGGTGGGACTGGGTGTGCAGAGGCTGGGTCCCTTGGGGGATCAGGCAAGGAGAACCAGATGTCCCTTATCACAAGCACCAGGGACAAGGCCCCGGAAGTTGGAGTTGCTTAAGGGTATGAGCTCAGGGGTCAGAGGTCCCTGGGTCCCCAAGGAGAGGGGGTCACTCACCGATAAGGCAGGCCCAGACCCTCATGTTTGCAGACTCCAGGGCAGGGACGGGGTGAAAGGGGACGCGGAGCAGGAGAGGGGAGGAGGCTGCGGCCACCGGAGGGAGGGAAGGAGAGAGGGAGGGAGGGAGGGAAGCGCCTGCCAGAGGCGCCCTGGACCGGGAAGAAGCAGCAGGCCGTGGCTGGACGCCTTGCCAGAAGGAAGAGAGGCTGCCTGCCGAGGAGGCAGCAGGGGACAGGAGCGGGGGCAGGGAGGGGGCTGGCCAGCAGCTGAGTTCTGAGGAGGAGGGGGGTGGAGGCGGGGAGGGAGGGTGTCCAACTGCAAACTCCCACGGGGAGCCGGGAGCCGCCAGGCCAGGCGCCCTGCGGTGCTTAGAGATGCTGAGGGGAGGGCGGGCGGGCTGCAGGAAAGGGACTGGACAGAGGCACGCACAGGCAGCCACCCTCTGCCTCCTCTGTCCAGCCAGGGGACATGGTGAGACCAGGACGGAGCGGAGGGAGCGTACATTCAAACCAGCAGCAAGACAGCTTACAGCCAGACACCAGGAAGGACTTCCTGATTGGGAAAGGAACGGGAGGAAGCCCTCTCGGTTGGCCCTGGTGGGGCTGAACGCAAACCCTTCAGGCCCCCCAGCTGAGGGAGCACTGGGTGAACCCCAGGGAAATGGGAGTGGGGGGGCCAGGCGGACTAAGCGCTGAGTCCTGGGTGAGGGTGGGGGACTCCACACACACACACACACACACACACACTCATTCCCCCCGCCCCCCACTCTCTGCACCAGGCAGCTGTGAGGCGGAAAAAATTCGGCAATGGGGAGCGGCAATGGGGAGCGTGAGTCAGAGGGCTGGCAGGGAGCGGGGCTGCCGTGAGCTCACTGCCTCCCCTTCTCCCCGTCCAGCACCCCCAGCAACAATTAATGTCAAGTCGGGGAAAGGAGAAGCCAGACAGAAGGGGGAGGGAGGCTCAGGGACAGACTGGAAAAGACATCAGAGAGAGAGAGAGAGAGAGAGACGGCCGCACAGCAGTTTCAGGCTTTATTAACAATCGGGTGTAAAAAACCAGATGGGTCTGGCCGCCCCTCTTGGCTCACCTTCCGGGGAGGGGCCCGGCGTGGGCAGCCCTCTGCCCACCCTGTCCTTGCCAGGGCCTCTCTCTGGGCGGACGACCCTCCTCTGCAAAGGCTCTGCTCATCCCCTCCAAGCAGTCATCAAACCGCTCCCCATTTCCAAGAGGGCCTTGTCCCCCTTTGGGGTGCCCCCACAAGTCCTAACCCATGGGGCCGGGCCCCCTCTCCTCCTCCCCACATCTCTCCCCCAGGCTGGAGCACAAACGGTGCGACCTTTGCAGACAGACCGAGGAGGTTTCTCAGTGCAGACAAAATCTGGATCAGGGGGCCGCACAGGTTGACCTCTGTGAAAAGTTCGAGCACTACAGGCAGGCGTGAGCCTGCAGTGGGGTGTCTTGCCCTCTGCAGGCCTGCCTCTGGGCCCCGGGCAGGCTGGGGATTCCCAGAGGGAGAACCCGCATACAGTAGTCGCTCACTAGGTGCTCTCCCTCCTGCCAGGGTCCGGAGTCACAGGTCCTTGCTGAACTCCCTCACGAGGGTGTAGCCCATGCAGCCCCAGCTCCCCTCAGCCTGGTAGCCACACCCCTCCAGCATCCCCGCCACGCCCCACGCTGCCACAGCCACGGGGACCACAAGCCGGGCCCGGGGCTCCCCCATGCCTCCCGCCCAGGCCCGTGCCCGGGATTCGGCGAAGGCCAGCAACCGCCTGCCCACACCTCGGCGGCGGTGCCATCGAGAGACAGAGAGGCGGGTGACCCGGGCCCCGTCGCCAGCGTTGGAGCCTGGGGCCAGGGCCAGGACCCCACACACATCACCCGAGCTGCGCACTGCCACCCAGGGGCCCCCCAGGCCGCCTGGGGGAGGCAGTGAGCCCCATCGGGCCCGCAGGCCCAGCTTCATGGCTGCCACAGCCAGGAACACGGGCAGGAGGAGGGCCAGGGCGAAGGAGGCCAGGACGAAGCGCAGGCCGCTGCTGGCCGCTGCGAGGAGCAGCAGGGCCGGTGGCCGTGTCAGGGCGTGGAGGGCCACACGGTTCTCCGTGTCCTTCACACCAGCCTGTGGGCAGAAGGAGCCGTCAGAGCCGGGGGCCTGGGCCTTCCATCACATTAGGGCCCCGTGCCATCCGTCATCGGGGAGAGGGGAGGGGGTGGGCCCAGGCAGGGGCGGAGGGGTGGGAGCTCCCAAAGGAGAAGGGAAGGCGGTGTGATGGGGCCTGCGGCCAAGGAGCAGGCAGGGAACAGGACCACGTCTGCTCTAGGCTCCAGTAAGCAGAACGTCCAGCACACCGGGCCCTGAGCGAGTGAGGGAATTAGGAGCTATGCCGCACACCCGATTCAGGGGAGCTGCAGGGAAGGCTGAGGCCACAACAGGACAGAGGACTGGCCCAGGTCAGAGTAGGCGCATGCTCCGGACACCAGGAGGTGGCACTGGGGGCAGGGGGAGACCCAGCGCCAGGCTGCGGCCCAAGGGCTCTGCTTGAAGAGTGCTGGGGAGGAGGCTGGCGCAGGGGGGCGGGCTGAAGTCTGCAGAGGAGGGAGGGACCTGGTGCCACGCCCATCTCACAGCCCTCCAGCTATTAAAACTTTTATTTTTAGTAATCTCTACATCCAAAGTGGGGCCTGAACTCACAGCCCCGCCGTCAAGACTAACCAGCCAGGAGCCCCTACAACCTTTCTGACCCTAGGGGTAGGAAGAAGGCACTAGGAAAAGAAGGGACCGAGCCAGGAAGCCCCTTAGGAGGAAAAGATCAGGTTCCAGGAGTGCGGGCTGGCTCCGGCAGGTGGCTGGAGCCGCTCACGACGCGGCCCCGCCTGCTCTCACCTTCAGCATCTCCAGCACCAGGGGTTTCTCGTCTTCCCTCATCTCCCGCACTGACAGGTGGCCGGGGGCCATGGCAGCCCCCAGGCTCCCGCGCCCCCGAAGGCAGCAGGCGTGCACCTGGTGAAAACAAGCAGGCCAGCGTCAGTGAAGGGCACCTCTCGTCCCCACAGCGCCCCAGACATGGGGACCAGCAGCAGCATGGTCCAGATGGGGACACCGGGAACGCTCGGGACCCCCGAGCGAGGTCCCAGGCAGGACGGGATTCACCCTCCACCCCGCGACCTTCCTCAAGTCTCCCGGACACCCCCCCCCCGCTCCGCCCGCCGCGGTGCTCAGCGAGTTCCCCCTAAAAGCCCTGCGGACGCCAGCACCCTGCAACCCGGGGTTCCCTCCCAGGCTCCGGGGCTGCCCTGGGGAGTCAGCGGAACTCCCCCCCCCCAACAGCCAGGGCATGGACCACGCTCCCGGCCCCCCAGGCGTCCCCGACCCCCGTCGCAGGAGCAGGCACCGGAGGAACCCCGGCAGGTCGCTCCAATCCTTGCACCAGGTGTGGGGGCAGCAGGGTCGGGAAGGGGTCGCCTGCGGAAGTGACGTCGCACCGCGCACGGAGGGGGCGGGTCCGCACCCTGCCTTAGCAACGGTTGCCAAGCGTCCGGGCTGGGGTGGGCGGGTGGCAGGACTCCGGGCGCGGGTCGGGGAGGGAGCGGAGCGAGGAGCAGCGACCCCGCCAGCGCTGGGGTGGAGGGAGGAGACGCGAGCAGACGCGGGACGGGGCGGGGCCGGAGGGGATGCGGACGGCGGGTCGGGGCAGAACCGTACTTACCCGGGCCGCAGGCGAGAAGCGCACGTTCGCTTCCTGACCTTCCCTGGTTGCTAAGCAAGCTGAGAGGCGGGTGGGGGGGCGGTGGTGGGAGCGCATCAGTTCTCATTGGCTCGCGGGCCTTCGCGGGAGGGGCCGCATCCTGTGCTCACTAGTTCCCAAACGCCCGACCCCAGGAACCTCCACCCCAACCCACCTGGGCTCTCTCAGGCACCTTCGGGATAAGGATTCCCACCCACCCATTTTTCAGATGAGGGGAGCGGTGGGGTGACTGAGCGCACAAGTGGCAGAACCAGGATTCTGGATCCCAGCTCCTCCCCACTACAGTGACCCCCGCAACGCTTTTTTAAGGATAAACAGAACCTCACGTAGAAGTGGCTGGCCCCAAACCGCAAAGTCAGTCACCTGAGAGCTAGGAAGCAAGAGAGAGAAGACTCCAGGCTCCCAAGCGGTGGCTATGGCCATGACATTCCCCCTACCCCAGCCGCCCCCAAGAAAACAAAACACGGGAGAGGAGATTCTGGTCTTTATTAGCAAGCCCAGCCTGCAGCTCCCCTCCCCCCACCCCCCAGCCTAGCCCAGCCCAAGCAGTGAGTCCGGGTCTCTGTGTCGGGCAGAAGAGAACCCAGGGGTTCTACTCAAAATGTGTGCACCAGCTGGACTGCGGGCAGAGTCTGGACAATCTGGATGGAGGGCAGCCCCTGCGGGGTCATGCCTCCAGGTGCAGCGCCGGTGGGCACCACTTGTACCATCTGGGAGGGGGGAGCCGCGGAGATGCCCACTGGGGCAGAGGCTTGGCCAGGTGGTGGTGGGGTCAGGAGCTGCAGCGTGGCAGCGCCTCCCCCACCGCTGCTATTCTCGAGCAGTTCGGCGGCTGGCGCACTGCGGATGATGAGCAGTTTCTGTCCGGGTGGGCCTGGGGCAGGAGGCTCGGCCAGCCCAGGGGGGAGGGTCTCCACCTCCTGCACACACAGCTGGGTCTGCTCCCCATCGGCCCCGCTCAGCACCAGGACGCTCTGCAACCCCTCGTCTGTCTGCAGCGTCTCAAAGAGCACATCCTGGACGACACCACTACTGGCCTCACCATCACCCGGCTCCCCCGGGCCGGGACCGGCCAGCAGCTCCTCGGCTGTTCCACTCTGAACCACCAGCAGATTGGGGGCCTCAGTGGTCACAGCTCCCCCGCTGGGATTGGACAGCGGGCCTGCCACAGGCTGGAGCTGGACGGTGGTCACTTCCTGAGCCGGCTGGAGCTGGACCGTGGTCACCTCCTGGGCCGGCTGGAGCTGAACAGTGGTCACTTCGGGGGCTGGCCGGA
Organism: Mirounga leonina; assembly: GCF_011800145.1. Lineage (NCBI taxonomy): Eukaryota > Metazoa > Chordata > Mammalia > Carnivora > Phocidae > Mirounga > Mirounga leonina. The sequence continues at coordinate 9,147,779 of NW_023270718.1, read as the reverse complement.
GGGGCTGCAGCTGGACCCCACCCACTTCCTGGGCCCCTGCCTCCCCGCCCCCTACATTCTGTAGAACGATGAGGCTCTGCCCTCCCCCGCTGGCCCCTGCGTTGCCCCCTCCCTGAACCCCCAGTCCCCCGGGACCTGGCAGCCACACTACTCCAGGCCCCTGGCCCGATTTCCCTGCGGCCCGTGGGCCCTGCCTTCCGCGGCTGCTCCCAGCACCAGTACTGGAGGAGGGTAGCAGGAGGAGCTTGGGGGGAGCCGGTGGGGGCGGGGGCGTAGGGGGTTGGACGCTGCTGGGGATCAGCTGGAGGCCCTGGGCGGTCTGCACCAGGAGAAAAGTCTGGGAGTTGGGGGCTGCCTGGCCCGGGGGCGGGGCCGGGGCCGGGCCCCCTGCCACCTCGAGGGAGAGCGTGGCCTGGAGGTGCGGGAGAACGTGGACGTCCTGGGTGGCGGATGGGGCCGGGGCGGCAGCCAGCGGGGCGGGGGGCTGGGAGCCGGCGGCGGCGGGGCCGGCGGGGGCGGCGGCGGCCGTGGGGGCGGGGGCGTGCGTCCTCAGGTGCCGCTGCAGGTAGGCGGCCATGACAAAGCTGCGGCCGCAGACGGGGCAGGCGAACGGGCGCTCGGCCGAGTGCGTGCGCTGGTGCAGCAGCAGGTTGGACGAGTGCGTGAAGGTCTTGGGGCAGAGCGGGCAGCGGAAGGGCCGCTCGCCCGTGTGCACGCGCTGGTGCTGCCGCAGGTTGGTGCTCTGCGTGAAGCTCTTGCCGCACACGCCGCAGGCGTAGGGCCGCTCGCCCGTGTGCACGTGCCGGTGGCGCCGCAGGCTGGACGAGTTCTTGAAGGCCTTGGGGCAGTCGGGGCACGGGTAGGGCCGCTCGCCCGTGTGCTGCCGCAGGTGGTACTGGTAGTGCGAGGACCACTTGAAGGCCAGGCCGCACTGGCCGCACGTGAAGGCCCGCAGGCCCGTGTGCACGCTGCGGTGTATCTGCAGCAGCGACGAGCGCTTGAAGGCCTTGGGGCAGTCGGGGCACTGGTAGGGCCGCTCGCCCGTGTGGCCCCGCTGGTGGTAGAGCAGGGCGGACGAGCCCTTGAAGGCCTTGGGGCAGTCGGGGCACTTGTAGGGCCGCTCGCCCGTGTGCGTGCGCTGGTGGTGCAGGAGCCGGGATGACCAGCGGAACGACTTGCCGCACTCCCCACACTCATACTGGGCCGTCGGGGCGGGGGCTGCGGGGCCGGGCTTCTCCCCGGGCCCCTCGGTGGTAGAGGCCGGCGCCATGTCTGCGTGGGAGCCGACCATCACACCTGGCGGGGGATTCCGGGTCAGGGGAAGGCAGGAGCTCACCCCACCTCCACCCAAACACCCCACCTTCTCAACCTGGACATACACCTTTGCCCTTGAAGATGCAGAGGGCACCTCCCCACCCACGGGATCGAGAGACTCCCTTAGGAGCAGGGCCCCCAGTGGTCCAGGTCTGCCCCAAGGCAAGGCTCTAGGTGCTGAAACAGAAAGTTCTGGCAAACTGGGACGAGTGCTCACCAGCCCTAGGATGCTGCCCATCCCCTCCAGGAGGCTAGACAAGTCTGAGAAGGCTGTGCGTGGTCTTCAGGAGGCCAAGCACTTCCCTTAGGGCTAAGCGCCTTCCCTCTACAGATAGGCACCGTCCTTGAAGAAGGCCGGGGGTCTCTCTAGCACCCTGGCTTCTGATCCTTGACCCTTCTCCCTCTAAAGCCTCACCTTCCATCCTGCCTCAACACCGGCTCCCACTGCCGCTATAACTAAAGCCCTGTGTGCATTCCACTCTCCACCGCCCCCCCCCCCATCCTGCTTGCCTACTCCCTCTTGTGTATTAATCAAAGATCCCTAACCTCCACCAGACCCCTAAGGGCACCGCACCTTCCACCCCATCCACATCCTCACTTTCTGCCTGGCGGCAGTCTCCCTATTTTTTTTTTTAATTTTTAATTTTAAGATTTTATTTTAATTTTTTAAAGATATATTTATTTATTTGAGAGAGAGAGCACAAGCAGGAGGGGCAGAGGGAGAGGGAGAGAGAATCTCAAGCGGATTCCGCGCTGAGCATGGAGCCTGATGCGGGGCTCCGTCTCATGAGCCTGATATCACGACCTGAGCTGAAACCAAGAGTCGGCTGCTCAACCGACTGAGCCACCCAGGCACCCCAAGATTTTATTTTTTAAGTAATATCCACGCCCAGTGTGGGGCTTGAACTCACAGCTCCGTGATCAAGAGTCGCGCGCTCGACCGACTGAGCCGGCCAGGCGCCCTTGGCTTCAGTCTCCCTTTGCACTCATGCCCATGCATCTCCAAGTTCCGGGCACTGCTCACACTGCACACACACACACCCACTCAACAGGCGGTACTGGACATATTTCTGTGCCCGTCAAACCTCTCTCCTTTCCCCTCCTCCTCTTAGCAGGTGACCTTGCCATTGATCTTGTCACTGAGAACAATCAGAAGAGAACGTTCCCATGTTCTAACTACTGTAGCAGTGATTCTCAACGAGAGCAATTGACTCTCACATCCCAGGGGACATCTGGCAATTGTGGGACTGTCCAGTTGTCAGCTGGAGGGGCTAGTGCTCCTGGCATCTAGTGAGGGGAGACCAGGGATGCTGCTCGACACTCTACAGTGCACAGGACAACCCTCCACAGCACAGAACGATCCAGTCCAAAACATCAGTAGTGCTGAGGCTGAGAATTCCTAGGCTACCCCTCCCCCCCCTTGCCTGCCTCGGCCCATGGACTCTGACTTCCCACCTACAACTTCTCCTTACCTCCTGGACTGTTTCAGTGTACCCACAAGCTGCATCTCCCATCCTTAAAAAAAACAAACGGCAAAACCTTTTGCCCCACCCCACCCCCCTCCAGCTATGGCCTTATGTCTCTCCACCCCCTTTGCAGCAAAGCAACTCGAAGTGCTGTCAATACATGCTTTTTCCTGGGGCGCCTGGGTGGCTCAGTCGGTTAAGCGTCTGCCTTCAGCTCTGGTCATGATCTCAGGGGTCCTGGGATCAAGCCCCGCATCGGGCCCTCTGCTCAGCGGGGAGTCACCCTCTCTCTCTCTCAAATTAAAAAAAGAAAAATACATGCTTTTTCCCACCCCAAACCCCATCACTCAGATCCTCCTCCCCCTGACTCTACTCCTGGCCTCCCTGGTACTAAATTGCATGGTCTCTGCTCAATCCCCAAGGGTCCCTCCCTCCTTAAGCCACTCTCCTCACCTTGGGGCACCTGTTCCTTTTCATCTCCCTGACTTGTGAATTTAGGAGAGCCCAGGGCTCTGCCGACCCTTGGTCCTCTTCCTCATCCACACTCTCTCCCAGGGAACCCCCACTCATTTTCAGGATCTCAGTCTATAAGTGGGATGACTCCAAAATGTATCTCTATTTGACACCCTCTCCTTTGAACTCTAACCCCCTGCTACAGTATGCCATATGGACGCTTAACAGACAACTCAAATTTATCCTGCCCCAAATCTAACTTGGTGGGGTTTTTTTCACTCCTGCTCGCTCCCTTCTCCACCCACAGTCTCCATCTCTGAAAACCGCTCGGTCCTTCCTCAGGCGTCGCCTCTTTCTCTCACCACCTATGCCCAATCCAGCAGCGGGTTCTCCTGTCTCAGCAGGAACATGTCCGGAATCTGGCCACTTCTCTCCTGAGTCCCCCATTGCCACCTTTGTCCAGGGCCTTCCTCCTGGGCAGCTGCAACAGCCTCCTAAAGCAGATCTCCATGTTCCCACCCCTACTCCTCCTACCCCCAGGATGCGCCCAACACAGAGGCTGCGGGGAACTTGCCCTCTACTGCTCCCATTTCAGAGAACACAAATCTCTTACAGGAGCCTACAGACTTCCCATGCCATGGCCTCCTCCCCTCCCTGACCTCCGGCTAGCCTCTCTGACTCTCACACCATCCAGTCACCACCTGGAGCCTCACACAGGCCCCTGCCAGGGACCTCCCCCCGCCTTCTTGCCAGGGTGCTTGCTGACATGTCACCTCGGGGAGACATTTCCTGCACCAGACCTCAATGTGCAACCCCTTCCAACACTCCCCGTCCTCTATAGGACTTCTCACCTCCTAACCTGCTTCTGATCGGGGTTTCCCAACCTCAGCACTGTTGAGATGTGGCGCTGACCAGCGCCGAGGGGCCTGTCCCGAGCACTATGGGGTGTTTAGCAGCATCCCTAGCCCTCTACCCACTAAATGTAGTGGCATCTTAATCACTGTCGCGCTCCAGCGCCTAAGACAAAGTCCGGCATAGAGCGAGCACTGAGAAAACCTATTCTGAAAGAAAAAAGGCCGGGCATCCCCTTTGGACAGGCTATGAAGATTCCCTTTAATAAGATGAGCATCCTCTTTAAAATGTAAGCAAGTCCTTTTACGAGAAGCTGCCCGAGCCTTTCGGAAGACCGAGCATGCCGTAAACAAGAGGCATCCGCCCCCTGCAAGAGCCGGGCCCATCTTGCCCAATGAAGAGCACCCCCTTCGAAAGGCCGGACCACACCCTTCCATCAGGCCCGACGTCCCCTTTAAGAGGCTCCTCCCACCGCATACCCATGTCCACCTTTGTTGAGCTAAGCTAGTGTAGGCTGCGAAGCCACCAGGACTCAGGAATTATTCCTTCGGTGTCTGGGACACTGTCCGTGACCTTTCACAAGACAACCCATCCTTAGAGGATAAAAAGCGGAAGCTGAGGGGACCTGCAGAACCTCACCCGCCGCTCCAAACGCAGCCCCTTGCCCTTTAAAAGGGCGGAGCCGGCCTGGCGGACAAAAGTCGGAGGTGAAGTAGCGCCCCTCCCTTTAAGGCGCCCCTTCCGGTTTCACGCTCGCCGTTTCCCCAACGTCTCCGCCCTCCGGTCCCTCCCCCCACCCCCACCCCTCCGGTCTCTCACCTGCGGCCCCGACCGGGGGAATGAGCGGGGGAGACCTAGGGCCTTCCCACGGGGGCCGACGGGAAGACGGGGCCCCGGCAGCGGCGGGACAGGACTGGGGGCCTGGGAGGGGGGCGGGGGCGCGCTCCCTCCCAACAGCCCCCGGCGCGAGGCACCCAACCTTTATCGGTCGCCTCTCGCGCACACAAACCCCGACGTCCCCGTTGGCGCGTCACGACGCCACGTGCGCCGAGGCCCCGCCCGCCCCTCCCGTTGGCCGGCGGCGGTCGCTCGTTCCCCAGCGTAAGCGGCGCACGGCATCGTGGGAGTTGTAGTTCTTCCCCGACGCCCGGCTGCCTGGTCGTCTTGGCGGTAGCGGAAGTCCCCCCAAGGCCGGGGAAGGCCGGCCCCGGACCTGGGGCGGGTGGCTTGTTCCCCCTTTCGACTATCGATTCTCCCTCTCTGTCATAGAGTCCCTCTGCAGCAGCGCGGTTTCCGAACGGCCTAGCCAGCCAGGGGTGTGGGCCTTCCTGGCCTGGGCCCCACGCCCAGGCCCTGGTCGATAATTTCCCCGTGGGGAAACTGAGGCCCGCGAAGCTTCCTGCCCCCCAGAGGTCCCACGCGCTCGCGGTTCCCGGGCGTCTGCTGCGTGCCCGCGTTGTGGTCGTGCAGGAACCTGGGCCCCGCTGTGCCTTCTCCTTCGTGGCCTGGGGGCTTAGGGAACCACCGAGCTGTCCCGGATCCCCTGTCCCCCCTTTCGACCTCAGCCCAGAACGGCTCCAGCCTTTGAGCCATTCTGGCTAATGAAGGGCTTCCAACACAGTTTCTCAGCCATGGCGCTAGTAACGTCTGGGCCAGATCGTTCTTTGTTGTGAGGGCCATCCGGTGCCTTGTAGGGGGTCAGCAGCCTCCCTGTGCCTGGCCTCCCCCTTCTCCCCCCCACATGTCCCCCCGTGGAGAACCACTGCTCCAAGGCACTCCCCCTCAGCCTGAGGGCTGTTTATCAGACCAAAAGGACCTTCTGCTCCTACCCCACGCCTCCTCAACTCCTGTGGGGAAGCCTGCGATGCTAGGTGGGCTCCCATTACGTGCTCAGCAGCACTCAGCCGTGGTTCATGACACAGGGCACCCAGCAAGGGGCCTGATCAGCAGCAAGCGGTACTCTTCGTTGAATGAGCCTCCCAGGCAGTTTCCCAAGGCCCCCAGGCAGGCCCAAACTCAGGTGTGATCCGAGCTGATGTGGACCTGTCTTTTTGTCCCTGCCCTGCAGGATCGTTTTTGCATGTCCAGTGAATGCGTGCATGGGAATCCTAGGATTCCAGCTCAGCCCAAACACCCCTTTCACTTCAACTTTTACCTCCCCTGCCAGAAAGGAAGCTGCCCAGGGACTGGCAGGGACACATGAGCAGAGCTCTGAGCTGTTGAGGAATAAAGAGGGGAAGGAGACAGTTGCAGCCATCAGGGTAGAGTTAGGAGGCCCTGCCCCAAGGGGTTGGTCCCCACCCAATGCTAGAGCTCCCCAATACACCGGACCCCACCCCCTGAAGTTGCTCCCAGATGGAGGGAGGATTCCACACTGGGTCAAGGTGTGGATGTGGAATGTATGGCCCAGCTGGCTGCAGGGAGAACCTAGGCCCACCTGCTTCATCTCAGGCCACTGGGGCCCCTGCAATAGTGAAAGGAGCTCTCCGTGCCAACAGAGCCCCAGCCAGCCCCCATCTACCTGCCAGTCAGGAGGTACGAGGGAGGTGAGAGAGGCCAAGTCCCAGCACTTGTCAGCCATCCCCTACTCTGGAGCCAGAAAATAAAGGTTTTGAACTCAATGGCCTCAAGCAACTGGCTGTGCAGATTTAACTGGCTTTTTCCAAACAGTAGTAGCTGGACACCTCATGTAGAATCCTCTACAAGGGACATCATGGGGCCCTCATACAGACAAGCAAACAGCCTAGCAAACACCGCTACAGGCCCCTGGCATTCTTGTTTCTGGCCACAACACCCTGCCCCAGGTGCTTTTGGGGGAGACTAACCCCCTCAACTAGATCAGGCATCTTATCCAGCCCCAGACCCTCCAAGTCCTTGTCCCCCACCTTGCCAGCCAGATGAACCATTCATCCCGGAGGACAGAGCTGGGAGTGGGGACTGCAGCCTTTGAAGGTAGCCAAGACCTACCTGACCCTTCCTAGGGATCTAGGCTGTTACTCCTGCCCCAAAGGCCCTATGTGCATGTGGGGTTGTCCCTCTCTGTCTACCCCCATCCCAAAGCTGTCAGCCAAAAAAGGGTTGGCAAGGGTCTGCACCCACCCCACCTCCTGATTCCAGAGAAAGGCAGCCCCACTCTCACTGGTAGTCAAAGGAGAAGAGACCCTGGGAGGAATTGGGGAGCCTGGACCTTTCCCTCTTCCTCACACTCCCCCCTCCCAACCCTGCCAGCCACACTGTGGGTGGTGGCAAATGTGTCCTGGGTCTCTGGAACAGTCCAGCTCCAAGGTGGCCCAGCCAGGACCAGAGTCTGGGCCTGCCCTCTTTGGGATCACAGGGTGGGGAGGGGGCTCAGGTCTCACTCACGGTGCCCCCACATGCTCAAGCCCTCCAGTCCACATCCCTTCCCTCTGGAAGGAGGGGGGCGTGTGATGTCAGGCTGTGCGGACATTCGGTTCTGGTTTGGGCCACTCAGCCCGTTGCCTTCGTGATGGCACCACTTGTGTTCACTAGAGAGGCGAGGATTAGGGGCTGGGGTGAGAGGTGTCCCTGGAGCACCTGTCTCCCCCTACACACACAGCAGGAGGTATCTGGACCAAAGACAGGACTCCCAGGACCAGAGGTAAGAATAAATAACCTTTTTCACCTGAGTACAGGAAAGAGAGCAGAGATGCACTTTAAGCAAGGTGGGGGGTGGGCAGGAGCCCAGGTGCTGGCCTACACCTCCCACAGACTAAGGATGGTCCTTTTTGACATTTCTTGGGTCTCCCATGGGGTGCCCAGCCGGCCCTGCCCACATGGGCCTGTCCCAGGGAAGAAGTGTTATCCCCACTTGACTGGGGGCTAAGTAGAGGCCCTCGGAAGTCTCTTGGCCAAGCACAGAACCAGGAAGTGATGTAACATACTGAACCCGGAAGTGATTTAACCAGGAGTGTCTCCAGCCCCAGAGACCATCCCCACCCTAGGCCTATCTAGCAGGTCCCCATATGCATGGCCACAGCCCAGTGCACAGGAGCCAGAGGAGACTCCCCGGCTGGTCACACTGGGTCACATGGTCCCTCCTGTACAGGGAAAACACATCCCTCGGTTTTAGGTATAAAAATGTGGACCAGGGACAGATCTGCACCAGGAATGGCCTCCACTTTCCATGACGATCCCCAATGACCCACGCCCTCGTACACTACATGCCTTTTCTTCTCATGGCCAGTGGATATGACGGACATCACTCCTGTGACAGGTTATGTGATACGGCGAAGGTGAAGGGATTTGGGCACGTGCAATCAAGGCTCCCGGTCAGTTGATGTTAATCAAAAAGAAACATAATGGTTAATTTTATGCGTCCACCTGACTGAGCCACAGGAAGCCCAGGTATCCGGTTAAACTCAATTTCTGGGCGTGTCTGTGAAGGTGTTTCTGGAAGAGATAAGCATTTGCATCAGTAGACCGAGTAAAGCCAATGGCCCTCCCCACCGTGGAGGGGAGGCGACTGGCCATCACCCAATCCGTGGAGGGCCTGGCTAGAACAAAAAGTTGCAGGAAGGTGCAGGAAGGTTGGATTCCCTCTCTACCTGACTGAGCTGGAATGTTGATCTTTGCCTGCCCTCGGTGCTCCTGGTTCTCAGGGCTTCGGACCCAGACTGGAATCCACACCATTGGCTCTCTGGTTCTTAGGCCTTGGAACTACACCACTGGCTTTCTTGGCCTCCAACATGCAGATGGCAGATCATGGGACTTCCTCCATTATTGCACGAGCCAGTACCTTACAGTAGAGCTCTTTATATATAAAATGTAAGATATATAACATCTCTCTTTCTCTCTCTCTATATATATAGGTAGATAGATAGAATAGACACAGACATAGATCCTACTGGTTCTGTTTCCCCAAAGAACCCTAATACAGAAAGATTGTACTAGGTGGGCCTGATATAATCAGGCAAGGTCTTTGAAGCTGGGTCTAGAGGTCAGAGATGGGAAATGTCAGTGATTCTCCTGCTGGCCTTAAAGCCACCGAATTCCATGAGTTCTACAGATGAAAGGAAATGAATTCTTCCACGTGAGCCTGGAAGAGGACCCAACCTCAGATGAGACGGCAGCCCCAGCCTACACCATGATCGCAGCCTCGTGAGGCCCCGATCAAGTGCCTGGACTCCTGACCCGTGGCAACTGTGAGAAAATTAGAGTACATTATTTTAAGCCATGGTATTTGTGGTTATTTGTGACACAACATAGATAACTAATACACTTCTTGTGTTAGTTTGCTGGGGCTGCCCTAACAAGGCCCCACAGGCTGGGTGGTTTAAACAACATAAATTTATTTTCTTATATTTGAGACTAGAAGTCCAAGATCAAGGTGTTGGCAGGGTTGGTTTCTTCTGAGGCCTGTCTCCATAGCTTGTCTTCTCTCTGGGTCTTCACATGGCCTTCCCTATATCTGTCCGTGTCCAAATTTCCTCTTCTTATAAGGACACCAGGCATATTGGTTTGGGCACAGATATATGACTTGATTTTAACTTAATTACCCCTTTAAAGACCTTATTTCTGAATACAGTCACATTTTGAGGTACGGGGGTTAGGACTCCAACGGACGAGTTTGGGGAGACACAACTTAGCCCATACCATGGTGTGAAACAAATATAAGCGGGTTGGCCTCTGAGTTCCTGGCTGGGAACACCAGGAACCTGCCACCTGTAACTTTTCACAATAAATTTTAAGGGAAACAAAGTCCCTCTGGGACTAGGTAGAGAGATTGCAGATGAGCAGGATGGAGGCAGGGAAGGACAAGTTTTGTCTGGGCTCCTGGCCTGATCCTGACACCTCATTTCCCCCCTCCCCATATTAGAGAGGGATTCAGGAGTGAGGTCTCCACATTCCAGGTGCAGCGAGGCCAGCAAAGGAGGTTTGGGGCAGGGCCGTGAGGTCTAGGCACTACCTCTGCTTCAAACCCTACATAGCTCCTCGTCACTCTTGCCTTCATAACCCAACTCCTACCTGGCCTACAAAGCCCTAAGGGTTCAGCCCCTGTCCACGTCTCTGACTTTACCTCTTCCTATTGTTCCCTCTGCCTGGGAAGCTCCTGGCTGCCCTGTCTTCCACTCAGGCTGCAGGACAATTGTCACCTTCTCAGAGACGGCTTCTCCATCTGAAGCAGCACCCCTCCCCCATCCAACCTCCATCATCCCGGACTGGTCTTTTCTTGTTTGTGGGTGTCTCCCCCCCAGACTCCTCCAGGGACACACTGTGCTTGTCTTGATCACTGCCACATCCTCAGTCTACTGTTGGTGCTCAATCAATGTTTATTAAATAAAGAAACTTCCCGCCCACCCCCCGCACTGGGATGGGGTTGGGATGGGGTTGGGATGGGGGTTGGGATGGCGGAAGGGAGCCTGTGAGGACCTTCTCATACCAGGAAGGGCAGGTCCTCAACAAATCTCAGAGGAAGCCAGCCCCCAGCTGTGGGTGACGCTTATCCATGACCAGACAGGAGGAGAGGGGCCCAAAGGTGAGGGTGCTGCCGAGGACGCACAGCCTCCCAGCGCTGCCCGGGATGTGGGCGCCCCCTGGTGGAGCATCCTAGGCCCGAGTCAGGAGGGCTGGCGGCCCCAGCTGTGGTCCAGACTCCCCGGGCCGAGGGACAGAGCTCGCTAGCAGATGCTGCCCGGGGCTCCTGGTATTGGATTCGGGCCTGCTCCTGGGGCCGGGCTAGCAAAGGTCATGCCCGGCCATGCAGTGGCTGTCCTTGAGCCTGAACCCTGACCCCCAGAGGGTCCCCTCCCCCACGGCCCCTTGCCAAGGGACCCTGCACATTCCCCTCTGGGCCTGAAAGTCACAGGTCAGGAAAACTTCCAGGCTGTCCCATAACATCACATGCACGCCCAGGATGTGCACACACGTGAACACACACACACACACACACGCCTTGCCCAGGCCAACAGACAGACACAGACTCAGAGACGCTGTAGAGACAGAGACGGCCAGAGAAGCTGAGAAGCAGCCATGCGAGCGCTGTGGCTGGAGACAGCGAGGAGGGGAGGACAGGAGACATCCAGGGAGGGGCCGAAAAACCAGGAGCGCCAAGGGGCAAAGTGCAGCTCAGTGAGGGGGCTGGAGACCCTTGGAGGCGCCCAAGACGGCCGCTTGGTGTCTGCCGGGCTGGCCTGGTGGCCCCCATCCCGAGCCCTGGGCCCGGCCTCTGCTGCCGTACTTGGGCTGTTGCCCCTGTGCTGCCCCTGCCCACAAGGGCATGGTGTCGGGCCTGTGCTGACTCGAGTTCAAATCCCAGCTCGGCCACTTACTTGCAGCGTGAGCTTGGAGAAGTCACGGCAGCTCTGGAAGCTGGAGAAGGCTTAGGGGACGGATTCTCCCCGGGAGCCTCCAGAAGGGACACCTCGCCTTCAGCTCAGAAGACCCATCTTGAACTTCTGACCCCCAGAACTGCAAGAGAATAAGTGTACGTGGTTTTAAGGTTTGTGTTCGTGCGTACCCCTAGGACACTCACCCCCCCCCCAATGCAAACCTTTAACGCAGTCCCCCCAGAGCAAACATGGAGACACCTCTCCCGCGCCAGCCCAGGCCAGGGTCCCCCACTTTGACCAATGCCCTCCCAGGAACAAGAGGACCCCACTCCCACCCCCCAGGAGCCAGCCTCCTCACTCGCCACGTCCCAGCCTCCCCCAAATACCAAGGGGCCCCCCAGGCCCTCAGTACAATGCCTTCAGGGAAACCACACCCGTGTTTTCTCTTCCCCTCCCACGGCCACAGCCAGGCTGTGCCAGAAACAGTCCCTCCTGTCACCCACCTAAGCAACCAGGCCAGCCAGCACCTGTCCCCCGCCCCCTCCGTTGCTCTCTCACTGCTCTGGCGGAAATGCAGGGTTTGGGGCTCAACCCCCTCACACAGAAGCCAACCCGTCATGCTGGCTAGAGGCCTTGGGCACAGGCGAGCCCCCTCTCTGAGCCTGTTTCCCCAGGATGCTGGGCCCAGAGCCGAGGGAGGCACAGGGGGGATACGTCTGCCGGTGGGTGGGCAGATGTCAGGTGTCTGCCCCGCAGCTGGAGCTCCCAGGGAGCCGTGTCCCCCTCCCTCCCAGCCTGCACCCAAGCCTCCCACCACCCCCTCCCCTCAACTCCAATTAAGGGTCCTCAACGCTAATCGATGCGGTTGACTCAGGCCCTGGCCTCGCCTCCCTAATGAGGCCTTTGTCCCCATAATTGGCTATCTCCAGGTGCTTTTCTCTGCCCCCCACCATGCTGCCCTGTCCCATATCCTAGGTCCAACTATGTGCTAATTGGGCCCCTGGGGGGGCGCACATAAAGCTCCCCCCTTGCCTTCCTATATCAGACCCCACCCACGGGTTCCTCCAAGCTCTGCATCCAGCCTCCAAGAGGTAAGGATGGGGCATAGGCGGGAGGACTTGTCCTAGTTCCCCGGGCCCTGCTTCCTCCAACCAGAGCCTTGCCTCCCCTCCAGAGTCGGCCTGCCCCTCCCAAAGGCCCTCTCCTCTCCCGTCTGCTGTCTGCCTCCCCAGCCCTGAGCTCCTGGCCCTGGTTGCTCCTCTCACCTCAGATTTAGGAGCTGCTTTCTGACCAGCAGGACTATTGTGGAGAAGCTACCCTGTCACCCCAGCCATGCACCCCGGGGCCCCTACAGCCTCTGCAGTGTCTGAGCCCAGCCCGCGGGAACTGTGTGCCTTTGTGAGTGGGGCGGCCACCCACATGCTGCGTGCCCTGCACCCTCGGCGGACCCGGCCCCCCAAAAGGAGACCCAACCATAGGAGGTTTCTGCACAACCAGATCTGCAGGTGAGTGGGGGTGGACGAGGGGAGGGGCCAGACAGCTCAGAACGGGGGAGCCCAGGCCCAGACAGAACAGAGAGAAGGGGACCCCAGAATGCAGTCAACACTCAAGATGCATTTATTGAGCCTTAACTGTGTACCGGGCCCCCGAGATCCATCTGTGCAAGTAGACAGAACCCCCTGCCTTCATAGAGTCTGTGTTCCAGAGGCAAGGCGGCTGATCAGGGACAGCTAGATAAAGTAAGTGATATGTGGATGGACCTTGAGAACACGATGCTGAGTAAAGAAGCCAGACACAGAAGGCCACACATCGCATGATGCCATTTCTGTGAAACGTCCAGAACAGGCAGAGCCAGAAAGCAGGGGAGCGGTACCAGAGGAGGCGGGGATGGCGAGTGATTGTCACTGGGCTCAGGGCTGCTTTCTGGGGTGACGGAAAGTTCCAGAACAAATTAGAGGTGGAAGTTGTACATTGCGAATGTACTAAATGCCACTGAATTGCACACTTTAAAGTGGCTCATTTTAAGTTATGTGAATTTTACCTCAATTTTAAAAAATTATCTGGCATGCTATGAGGTGATAAGTGCCATGGAGCGCGTGCTGGGGGAGGACTGGCATTTTAGGTGTCAGGGAAGGCTTTAGCCTCAGGTCACTGAAGCCAGGGAACAAGATATGGATGTCTGAGGGAAGAGCATTGCAGGCAAGGGACAGCAAGTGCAAAGGCCCTGAGGCAGGAACATTCTTGGAATACTTGAGACCCAGTATGGCTGGGGCACAGTGAAAGGGGGAGGGAATTAGGTTCTGAAGAAACGGAGCTCCCCATTTAGCACTATATCATTCAGCCTCTGGGCTTTTGCACATCCTGTTCCCTTTGTGGGACAATGCCCTTCTCTGTCTCTGGGAATGTAGATGGGGACCTGAGCTCCTTCAGGTCTGTACTCACGCCTGTCCTCCCTCTCACACCTCACCCAGCCCTGCCCCACCTGGCCCTGTGCTCTCCCCTCACTCTGTGACAGTAACCAGTTTTTGAGCACTTGCTGTGTGCCAGGCACACCATACTAAGGGTTAGACATACGATATGTCACTTAATGCTCCCAATAAACCTGCACAGTAGGTTGTCTTTGTCCCTACATTAGAGCCGAGGAGGCTCAGAGAGATTCGATGACTTATCCAAGCTACACAGCTAAAGAATGGATACAACCCACGCACTCTGAGTCCAGAGCTCATGCTCTGTACTACTTTGCTGTCCTGCCTGGATACAGCCTCTCAGGGACTTGAGGATGACGATGATGTGATGATGGTGGTGATGGTGGTGATGATGATGATGATGGTGTGATGATGGTGGTGATGGTGGTGATGGTGGTGGTGGTGATGATGGTGATGACGATGATGAGGTGGTGATGATGATGGTGATGACGGTGGTGATGATGTGATGATGGTGGTGATGGTTGTGATGATGGTGATGGTGATGGTGATGGTGGTGGTGATGGTGGTGATGATGATGGTGATGACGATGATGAGGTGGTGATGATGATGGTGATGACGGTGGTGATG
>NW_023270718.1:9124026-9133252 GCF_011800145.1 Mirounga leonina | reverse complement strand
TGATGATGGTGTTGATGGTGATGATGTGATGATGATGGTGAAGGTGACGATGATGGTGGTGATGATGGTGATGATGGTGATGGTGGTGATGACGGTGATGTTGATGGTGATGATGGTGGCGCTTGTTCTAAGCACTTTAGTATAAACTTATAATACTCATTCACAATGAATATGAACTCATTAATCCCCCATAATAACCCTAAGAGGTAGATGCTATTATAATCCTCGTTTTTCAGATGAGGAAACTGAGGCACAGAGAGGTAAAGTGACTTGCCCAAGGACCTGCTTTTCTCTCTTTTTTTTTTAAAGATTTATTTATTTGACAGAGAGAGACACAGCAAGAGAGGGAACACAAGCAGGGGGAGTGGGAGAGGGAGAAGCAGGCTTCCCGCAGAGCAGGGAGCCCGATGCGGGGCTCGATCCCAGGACCCTGGGACCATGACCTGAGCCGAAGGCAGACGCCCAACCAACGGAGCCACCCAGGTGCCCCAGGACCTGCTTTTCTCAAAGTAGGTTGTTCCTCCCAGCCAGCCCAGAACCTTGCTCCAAGAGGTCTTGGAACCAAATCTGAGTAAATAGGAGCCTGGTCCAGCCTAACTCCTGCCTCTGCACTACAAGCCACCTTCTACCAGGATGCCCAGCCCTGGCCACAGTGTTCACTGCCGCCATCCTACACACCCATTATTGAAGAGGAAAATACACATCTCTTCAAACAGGGTCCAGCCCTATGTCCCAGAGCTAGCCTTCTCACTCCTCTTCAGCCCCTTCATCAATCAGTTCAGGACCCCTCCCCCATCTCCAGCCCCCATCTGGGTTCCCTGCCCGCCTCCAGTCTGGACCCTGGGCTAATGCCAGCCTCTTACCTCCCACGTTGCCCGTCTACCCTCCCCCACTCAGCCCCCCTGCTTCCCCAGGGCCAATTCCTCTCCTGTAGCATCCCAGACATTCCCACCCCCATGCCTGGCTCTGTCACATGCTCCCCGGAGACCCAGGCTTCCCACGAGTTGCCTCATGGGCAGCCCAGGCAGCTCTGGAGCATATTCCCTGAGAAAATCCAGGTCAGAGGCAAACTATCCTCGGCACCTTCCCACCCACATCCTCCTCCTCCCTCAGGTCCCCTCAGGCCCTGCTCCCTCAGGAGCCCCCTCCCACCCATGTATATGGATTTTTGACTTTTTATTGCGAAGAATTTCCAATCTACAGAAAAGTCAAGACAGCTAGCTCTCTGACACAGCCGTTCTCAACAAATGGTCCCCAGACCCACAGCATCAGCCCCCGCACGGTGTGGGGATGTGCTAGAGACGCAGATTCTTGAATGCCACCCCAGGCCTGCAGAACCCAAAGCTCAGGGGCCCAAGGACCTGTATTGCCACAAGCCCTCCAGGTGTTCCATTGTGCTCTCAAGTTAGAGAACCACTGGCCTAAAGATCACTCACGTACCATCACTTAGACTTTACTGCCCATAACATTTTATCCTATTTCCTTCATCTATCTGCTTAAAATAGTTCAAGCAAATCACAAATGTCATGACTCTTCAGCCCTAAATGTCATTTATACGGAGTTTGTTCAAGTCAACTCCCCCTCTCTCTCTTCCCACCCCCATTCTCTGCCATTTAACCTGACCTCCCATTTCTGAACATTTTTCCTGGGGACTCAGAGTGTAACTATTCTCTTTGGCGTCAAAGACAGTTCCGGAGTAACAGCTCTCACGAACTTATTTATGAGCCTATTTTCTTGTGGCAAAATAGACATAACATAAAATTCACCATTTCGAGTGTTTTAAAGTGTACACTTCATTGGTGTTTCGTATATTCATGATGTTTTGCAACCAGTTACCTCTATCAGGTTCCAGAACATTTTCATCACCCCCAGAGGAGATCCCCTACTCCCCATCCCCCCTCCCCCAGCACTGACAGCCACCAGTCCGCTTTCTGTCTCCAGGGACCTGCTTATTCTGGACATTTCATATAAACAGAACCATACAATATCAGGTAACTGTTTAAATAAAACCTTTTCTGGAAATTTAACAACTACAAGAAATGCACATAGTATTGGTGTAGAGCTTGACGAATTTTCCCAAAGAGAACCTACTAGTGTGAGCAGCACTCAGGTCCAGGAACAGGGCCCGTCTTGCCCCTGGAGGCGCCCATGGTGTCTCCTTCCCATAAGCTGCCATCCTGATTTCTCTTACTGTCATCAGGTTAGCCTGCTTTTTGAGCTTCAAATGGAGTCATGCAGGTACGAATTGTGAGTCTTGCTGCTTTTGCTCAACATTATGTTTGTGCACTGATCTCCTACCACTGCCATAATCAAACGCCACAGACTGGGTGGCTGAAACAACAGAAATTTACCTTCTCACGCTTCTGGAGGCCCCAGTCCCAGATCAGGTGCTGGCAGGGCGAGGCCTCTCTCCTTGGCTTGTAGATGGCCTGTGTCTTCCCTCCATGGGTCCCAATCTCCTCTCATTGGATTAGAGGCCACCCTCACCATGTCATCTTAATTTAACTACCTCTTTAAAGGCCCTGTCTCCAAATACAATCATGTTCTAAGGTACTGAGGGTTAAACCTCCAACATAGGAATTTTAGGGGGCTGTAACTGAGCCCATCACAGTTTGTGAGATCCATCCACAGAGTTCTTGAGGGGTAGGAACGCTAGGGGAGGGGCCAGTGTGATGGCTGTTGTGGTCATCCAGACGGGAAATGCCGGGGACTTCAACCAAGGATTGGTGGGGATGCAGAGGTGGGCAGATTCAAGAGCTCCGCAGGGAGTAGAATCCACAGGGCATCACTGTTACACGTGTACCCCTAGCCCACAGTGCACCTTGTGTGGAAGACACTTCTCAAGGCACCCTTTCCTTCAGACGTTTTTTACTTTTATGCGTTGGGATGTGGCCATAACAAATCTAAATGTCAAAAATGTGCATTGTGCTGAACTGGAGGTGCTGCCTTGTGCAGTACACAACCCCCACAGCTGTTCAGAGCTCCCCTATGAATGGAGTTAGAAAAACTGGATTGTCAGACTCAAGAAAGGACCCAGGGAGCACAGAGTAAAAAACTGGAGAGGAGGAGAAGGGAAAGACTGGTCCTGGGACGGCAGACAGGAGGGGAACGCTTCATGGCTACCCAGTAATGCTTGTCTCTCTGCAGGCACTTTGCCAAGATTGAAGTTGCCACCCGGCGCCTGGCGCTGTCTATCCTGTCCCAAGAGGCACCTCCCCAGAGACCTCCGCCCCGAAGGCCGCCCCCGCCACCTCCGTCCCCCTTCCTGGGGGTGGCCTGCGCTGTGGCCCCCACTGAGGCACCCTGTGCGGGCCCCAGCTTGAGCCTTGCGGCCCTGGACACCTCCACCCTCGACCTCTTTGATGACATTGCACTCACCCCAGAGTGTCCCTCAGTGCTATCTGAGTTGTCCCTCTGTGCTTGGGGCCAGCCAGACCTGAGGCAGGCTTCACATTTCTATAATCCCCTCCCGCATCCCCCGAATGCCCCGGGGGGAGTGGAGGTGCCCTGGGCTCCTGAGGCAGATTGGGTGGGCAGGTGGGAGGTGCCTTGTGCCTGTCATTCTCAGGGAATCCCTGAGGGCTGGGGTACCTGCTCCCCATGATCCTCAACCACAACCCAACCCACGGCTCCCCACGCCGGACAAATCAGAGGCTGCCCTCATGATAGCTCAGCAGCCACCCCCCAGGAGCCCCCTGTCCTGTCCACTCCCCTCCTGGCAACCCCTGGGAACATGCACCAAGCCCAGACTCCTCCCACCTTCAGACCACGTCTGCTCCTGGTCCAGGTCCCCCACCTCTGCTTCTGCCAGGGGTGCCCCCTTGCACTCTCCCTCCCCCACCTTCTCCCTTCTTTCTTCCCAGCCCCATCTCCTCAGTGTCTGCCGCTCCAGGCTCCTCTCACCTTGGCTCATTTCTGCCTAATGTCTGGTCTTGTCTCATTTATTCCCAAATATGTACCGAGGGCCTACTATGTGTCAGGCCCCATCTAGATGCTGAGGATTCAGCAGTGAATAAACAGACAAGATGTGTGCATTTAAGGGGGTGGGGGACGGGTACAGGTGGGGGGGGGTTGACAAAGGGTACATTCGTACCTTTCTTAAACGCAAGATAAGTTTCCAACTTCAGATTGAAATTAGTGCTGTGAAGAAAATAAAACAGAGACTTTACTGAGTGGCTGTTTGACATCAGGTGGTCAGGGAAAGCCTTGAATGACAAGGAGCCGTCTAAGCAAAGGTCTGGGGCTCCAGGCTGGGGAAACAGGACGTGCAAAGGCCCCGAGGTGGCTGGAGCAGTGTGAGCAGGGCAAGTGGTAAGAGATGAGGTCAGGGAGGTTGACAAAGGCAAACACGAATTGGGAGTAGTTTGGATTTTATTCCAGGACTGATGAGGAAATTCTCTCCCCAACTCTTTCTCAGCCCCATTTCCAAGCACAGAGTCTAAATATTACAAACACCACGCAAAACAAACAACCAAACAGCACCCTAGGAGGCAGGTGCTGTACATAGGGGGAAACTGAGGCTGAGTGGGGTTGGGAGGACTTAAGTCCCCTTTCCTGGAAAGTGCTTGGGTCTCTTGGTAAGTTTCTGTCTCAGCGTTCTCTGGCCAAGGGCCAGCGCTCGAACCCCAGGCCTGCCTCTGCCCTGGCTACGCCCCTCCCTCCCTCTTTCTCGGCCTCAGAGGTCTTGTGTAGACAATGCGGGTGGCCGCTACCCACCTGCCCAGCTGGAGTTCGCGTTCTCCGCACCCACGGCGCCGCTCCGCCCCGGGCCCGCCACTCACGCCCTTCCCGTCTCCCCATTGGTCGGAGCGCTGCCTTCCCGCCCCCTCCCCATGGCGGGCCAATCACGCTCTCAACATTGACAGCGTGCCCGGCACCGCCCCTCCACGGAGGGCGAAACAGCCTCGCCTGTGGATTGGCCGGCCGCAAGGGCGGGGCAGAGCTTGGCGAGCGCCGATTGGGCGGCTCGGCCTGGATGGGCGGACGCGGATGGCGCGGGGGCGGGCCACGTGTGGCGACCCTACAAAAACGGTGACCTAGCCTTGGAACCCGGCAGGACCTGAGCGGCCTAAGTCCGGGCTCTGAGAGGTGAGTGTCCCCCAGGCCTCTCCAGCGGAGGAGCGGGCCAGGCTGGAACCCGGCGCCTTCCGGGTAAGCCCCCCCCTTCCCCAGGGCTGCAGGGGGACCGATCTCCCCGCCTTGCAGGGGGGGAAACGGAGGCTTTGCCAGGCGGTCCAGGCCGAGGTGACACGGCCAAGGGGAACACCCCTGCCCAGGCCCTACAGAATTGGCTGGCCAGGGACTCGAGCCCTCCACGGGTCGCGCCCGCCCTCTCTGCATCCCCGGCCGAGTTTTGCATCATCCCCATGGGGTGGGTGAGTTTGACCCCTATTTTCAGGCTCAGACAGAGCATGAAACTTGCGAAGGGTCACACAGCCAGGAAATCCCAGCTGCAGGGCTGCCCACCCCCCCAGGCCACGTGGGGATCTAAGTAGCACCCCTCTCCCCCTGCCTCTGCCCCTCCTCCTCCCGCCTTGGACTCCCTCCACCCAGAGCTCAATTCTGTACCTTCTCCCCACGGCACCCGCAAATGGGTCTCCAGCCCAGACCTCCCCACATGCGTCCACACACACTCCCCGCCCTCAATTTTTCATCTCCTTCCCCAAACCAATTCCCCTCCCCAGGTCCCCAGTTAGTCCCTGGGATCTGCCACCCATGAACCAGGAACCTGGAGATCTTCCTTCTTCCCCCCTCCCCCACAGCCCTGCCCCCTGAATCTCTCTGTCCTCTCTGCTTTAACTAGAGCCCAGGCCTCACCCTTGCCCACCTGGACCCCAGCCCTGGTTTTCTTCCTGGCCTCCACCTCCAGTCCAGCCAGCGAGGCCTCCCCCATTTTATCTGATATTTTGAAAACTTTTTATGGAGCTATACTGCATATGGAGGAAAACCATACAAATCACAAGTACATAGCTCAAATAACGTTTCACATAGCAAACACTCTGGTGTAAACAGCATCCGAATCCAGCCAGAAGTAGGACATCCCCCACATCCCAGAAGCGCCCCCCTTGGACCCTGTTCTTCACTGCAACCCAAGAATAGCCATTCATTCATTCATTCATTCATTCATAACTTCACCACCACAGATTGGTTTTGCTGGGTTCTCACCTTATGTAAATATTTTATTGTATTGTAGTTATTACGACCAGACAACTGATCACACATTGTCCAAAATTCAAAAGGAACAGAACAGTACACAGTGGAAATCAAGTCTTCTTCACACCCGGTCCCTCAGTGACCTGCTCCCTGGCCTGAAGTACCTGCTCCATATAGAGAGGAGGGTTACACTGGCTTGTTCTCTCCTGATTGGGGCACAGATGGGAGCATTGCTATATACACTGTTCTGCTTCATTTCACTGCTACCCCTCTTGGACAATTTTCCATATTGTTACTTAAAGAGCATCTTTGTCATTCTTCCTGGCTGCAAAGAATTCCATAGTATAGACATACCGTAACTTAGGGGACGGCCGCAGGGCTGCCCAACCATAGATGTTTACATTGATTTCTATTCCTTTACTCCATGGAAGAGTCCCATGATGAGTAACCTAGGCCTGGTAGTGAATAACCTCGTGTCTCACATGGATGTCTGCAGGGCAAACACTCAGGAGTGAGTCTTCTGGGTCACAGGGTTCACATAACTCTAATTTTGAGAAATGGGGTCCCACGTGCTTCCCTGAGGGTTGTTGCAATCCACACTCCTACCAGTGTGCAGGGGAGATCGTTCCAGACACATGTCGTAGGCTTGCATCCATTAGGGCCCTGATCTGACCTTGACCCTCCTGTCTCCGGAAGACTCAAAAGAGTAGAAGTGAGAAGAGCACCCCAGCTGGAGGGACCACCAGCAAAAGGCCTTGAGATGCAACATGCCTGGCCAAGGCTGGAATGGTCCACAGCGCCTTGTGGGAGGGGGTTATGTTTTAGTCCTGAGGACAGAGAGAAGCCATGCAGGAGGGTGGGGGCTGAGACAGGGGAGTGACAGAGTCCGCTTTGTGTTTTCAGATTTTCTCTCTCTCTCTCTCTGGCCACTTCCTCGGGGAGAATTTTGCACTCTGCCAAGATAGATCAGGTTCCCTCGAAATCCCAGCACTGATCACAGTTGTAATTATGTGATCATTCAGTGTGGTTTTGTTTTTGTGGGAGCTTCCGTGCCATTTTGGTTTTAGATAAAATTCACATAGCATAAAACTCCCCCTTCTAAGCATCCATCAGTTTTTACATTTTAGATATGTTGCCCATAGAAAACATTTTCTATGGTAGACCTGTTATTTGAGAGAATCCCCATAAACACCTGTGTGTACTCACCACCGAGCCTTCACACCTCCCCCGTGTTAACCCTTTGGCCTTCCACTGGGTCTGCAGGGTCTCCCATGTCCCAGATAAATTAACGACTAATGAGTGAGCACACAGAGGGCATGAGAGCTGTGCAGCAACTTGGGGACCCAAGGACTCAGGCCTCCTGGGGACATGGGCTGGGACATGCTGAGACTCACAGAGGCAGGGCCCCAGGTGCGGGAGACGGAGCCGCTCTGACTGGGAGGCTCGCCGTCCTCTAGTCCTGCAGGACCTCAGGCAAGTCATGGACCCCTCTGGGTCTCCGTGGCCTCCCCGTAAAAGGGCTGTGGGCAGGTGGCTCCACCAGTCCCGCCCCTTCTTTCTCTCTCTCTCTTTTTTTTCTTAAACTGTGCTAAAGTACATATAATGGAATTTACCCTTTGAACCATTCTTAAGCGTGCCATGAAGTGGCCGTTACAAACATTCATGACTTTGCGTAACCGTGGCCACCATCTAGCTCCAGAATGTGTTCATCACCCCAGATGGAAACTCTGCACGCATTAGGCGGTCAGTTCTCGTCGCTCCCCCCCCCCCCCCCGCCGGCCCCTGGCAGCCACCAGCTGCTTCCTGCCTCTGCACTTGATCCCTGTGGGCAGTTCATACACAAGGGCTCCCACAGCGGGGGCCTCCAGTGCCTGGCCTCTGTCACTGAGCACAGCGATTCCGAGGTTCATCCATGATGTTGCACCTAGCAGCGCTTCATTCCTTTCTACAGGTGGATAATATTCCCCTGTGCAGATACCCCCGCCTTTCTGTCTAGGAACCATAGGGACGTGCAGTCCGTGCATTGCACACATGGGTAAACTGAGTTTCAGAGGCTGAGTGGGGAGAGTACGACTTGAAGGAAGTCAGCACCGCCACTCCACCCAGGCTCTTTTTTCCTCAGGAGCCACATCTGCTCCGTTAGCTGCTTGGGCCCTTGGGTGGGTCACTTCACGCCTCACCCTGAGGGTGAGGATCACAGTTGGAGCCTGGAGTGTGGCAGGAGAGAGGGTGACCTTGACGGAAGGGAAGGCTTCCCAGGGCCCTGGGAGAGTGGGACTGGGAGCACCAGGGTGGTCAAGGTCAGAGAAGGCTTCTGGGGGAAAGTGATCCCCCAGCTGAGTAGGACATGTTAAGAAAGAAATGGATTCCAGGCCCCTGGGAACTGCAGACACAAAGGCCTGCAGGTGGGAGCACAATGGTTTCCAAAGCACCGTGTGGGACCCTCAAGGGTCTAGGTGCATGGACCCTGGATGTGCAAAGAAGCCCCTTGCCCATCTGACCCTGCCCACTCAGCACCTCCGCCCATCCCCAGGACATGGCAGCTGTGAAGCCCAGCCTGGGCCGAGTCCTCCCTGGATCATCCATCCTATTCCTGTGTGACATGCAGGAGAAGTTCCGACATATTGCATACTTCCCCCAGATTGTCTCTGTGGCTGCCCGCATGCTCAAGGTACAGCCCCTCCGCCCTCAGACCAGGTATCAGGCCCCCAGCCCCTCCTCCCTCAGACCCAGTGGTCCAGTCCTACAGCCCCTCCTCCCTCAGACCCAGGAGTCCAGGCCCCCAACCCCCTCCTCCCTCAGACCCAGGTATCAGGTCCTCAGCCCCTCCTCCCTCAGACCCAGGAGTCCAGGCCCCCAGCCCCTCCTCCCTCAGAACCAAGAGTCTAGACCCTCAGCCCCCTCCTCCCTCAGACCCAAGAGTCCAGGCCTCCAGCACCCTCCTCCCTCAGACCCAGGAGTCCAGCCCCCCAGCCCCTCCTCCCTCAGACCCAGGAGCCCAGGCCCCCAGCCCCTCCTCCCTCAGACCCAGGCCCCCAGCCCCCCAGCCCCTCCTCCCTCAGACCCAGGAGTC
>NW_023270718.1:9114273-9124016 GCF_011800145.1 Mirounga leonina | reverse complement strand
CCCAGGCCCCCAGCCCCCCAGCCCCTCCTCCCTCAGACCCAGGAGTCTGACCCCACACGCCCCTCCCTCAGGCTCAGGCCTTGTCCCCTCCCCTGGCACAGGTGGCCAGGCTGCTGGGGGTGCCCGCCGTGCTGACCGAGCAGTACCCAGCCGGCCTGGGCCCCACGGTGCCTGAGCTGGGGGCTGAGGGCCTGCGGCCGGTGGCCAAAACTTGCTTCAGCATGGTGCCAGCGGTCCTACAGGAGCTGGACAGCCGGCCCGAGCTGCGTTCTGTGCTCCTCTGTGGCATTGAGACCCAGGCCTGCATCCTGGTGAGACCCCCCACTCACTGCATCTTCCCCGACCCAGAACCCTCCACCCTGGCAGGACCCCATTCCTCACCTGGGATACTCCTCCTTACTCTGGACCCCTCTCTGCCTGGTGCTCCCATCCTGCCCTAGGATCCTGTTGTAACCCGGGGGCACTCCTGCCTGATCGGAGCCTCCCTCATCCCATCCCAGCTCCCTAGTCCCTCACCCCAGACCCGCGTTCCTGTCTGTGCCCCCAGAACACCACCTTGGACCTCCTGGACCGTGGGCTGCAGGTCCATGTGGTGGTGGACGCCTGCTCTTCTCGCAGGTGAGCGGGTCCTGCTGAGGGGGGTGGTGCATGTGGGGTACAGATGGGGTGCCCAGGAAGAACCAGGGAGTGGGGTCCCTGCTGAGCTTGCCAGGGGTCTGGGTGTCCAGGCCGAGGCATCAACAACCGCCCCCCCCCCCCCAGCCAGGTGGACAGGCTGGTGGCGCTGGCCCGGATGCGGCAGAGTGGCGCCTTCCTCTCTACCAGTGAAGGGCTGATTCTGCAGCTTGTGCGTGATGCCGCCCACCCCCAGTTTAAGGAGGTACTGGCCCCGCACCCCGACCTCCCTTGCCTCCCTTTCCAGCACCCACCACGTATTGGTTGACAGAATCCATCTGGGAATACAGCAGGCTGCCGCCTCCAGTGGGCAAAGTTCTAAGCTCCGTGAGAGAAGCTGTCCATGGCCGTGAGGACAGGAGAGAGAGAAAGCGGGGGAGGGGGCTGGGAGGGCTGGGGTGCAGAGGAGGGGGGTTGCACAGGGTGGCGTGGGAGGCCTCCCAGGGAGAGGTACGGGAGGCAGCCAGGCAGGCAGGCAAGAACAGTCTGGCAGAGGCCCTGTAGATGGGGAGCCCTGTGACCCTCCTCTCTGTCCCTTCCTCCAGGCCCCGCAGCCACCACCACTGGCCCTCAGGGTGGCGGGAGGTGCCCAGCCCTCCAAGGCCCACCCCTTTCCCTCCTCTCAGTTCAGTTCTGTTGAACATTTGCTAAGAACCTACTGTGGCCCAACCGCTGTGGCAGGTCCTGGGGCAACAGCAAAAGCCAGTCTGTATTCAGTTACACATTGTGGCCAGAGCTAAAAAGGGATGTTCAGAGTGTGCGAGGAATAAGATGGGGGCTCACGGCAGAGAGGTCCTTCCCCAGGGGTGGCCTTGAAGCAGAGACCTGAAATAGGACGAGCAGCCAGTCATCCAAAAAGTGTTCCTGGCAGAAGGAACAGCTAGGGCAAAGGCCTGGATGTGGGACTGAACTTGCCTCCTTCAAAGCACCGTAGCAAGGCATGGTGAGCCCTCGGTGAGTGCAGGAGGAGGGTGGGCAGAGAGGAGCCAGAGCCCCGTCTTCTCAAGGATTTGAGGGTTTTGCACAAGGGAGCTGGCCATGGTCAGATCTGCAGTTTGGTTCTGGGTGGCCCATGGCTGTGGGCCGGTGGCCGGAAGGAGAGAGACCAGAGTGGAGGCAGTGGGGATGCAGACTCTGCTGATTTTTCTGGAGGCAAGCACAGTGGGGCCTGCTGATGGGTGCAGTGTGGGGCTTTGGGAGAAGGCGGCGCCAGAGAGGGGGTTGAGCATCTGTGGTCTACTGACCGTCGGTGTGAGAGGTCAGGTGGTGACCCACGTCTAAGAGGCAGTTGGATCAATGAGTCTGGAGTTGAGGGGCAAGGCATGGGCTGGATTTGGGAGTTGAGAGGGATGGGAGAGGTGAGATTACTTAAGCAGGAGCCAGTATAGACAAGAAGCTCCAGGACGGGGCCTTGGTACAAGCCAGCAAAGTGGACCAAGATGGTAGGTGATCAGGAGCCAATCCAGGCAGCCATGGTGAAAGGGAGGCCCAAGGAGAAGTTTCAAGAAGAGGGAGTGGTTGGCTTGGCCAGCTGCTGCCAAGAGAGCAGGCAGATGAAAATGGAGAAGTGCCCCTCCAAATCTGTCCTAGAAATGGGGACTCTTGACTCTTCCTGAACCCTCCTCTTCCCCTTACAGATCCAGAAGATCATCAAGGAGCCTGCCCCGGACAGCGGGCTGCTGAGCTTCTTCCAAGGCCAGAACCCCCTCTTCCGCTGAACTCCTCACCCTGAAGACCACCCTCCTGTCATGGGACCTCTGTGAAATCATTTCACCCCCATCCTTGGCTCCCAAGAGTGGTGCAGTCCACAGGGAGTACCACCCCCTCGGGAGGGGAGGTGGAGCGCCACCTTGCCATTGGGCCAGAGCGCCCGGAAATGCAAATGAGACTCCTGGAAGCTGTGCGGCAGTTGGCTGAGCAGAGCTGGGGGCGGGGCTCGGCCCCGGGCCACTTCACGAGGCGGGGAGGGGCGGGGGAGGGAGTGTCACAGGCTGTGGAACCCGGACTTGCAGAATAAACATTGATGTGGCTGTGGGCCGAACCATTCTTGGACTTGGGGGGTGTCCCGGGGGCGACTGGGGGCCGCGGGTTGGGGGAAGAGGGGTCCCAGCAGGTGGGGAGGGGGAGGTGCCTCTTCTCGGCTCCCAGCCGGCACGAGGCGAAGGCAGACTGGCCGCAACCACATCTGCAGCGAAGCCGGCGCGCATCTGCACGGACGGGAGCTGCGGGCCGGGTCGCACGCCCCACACGCTGCCGGCCGCCCCCCACCAGCGCGCGCACACGCCCAGCCTGTTGGCTCGCAGACACGCGCTCGCTCTGCCTTCCCGGCCGGCCCCCCACGCCGCCACCCCCGACTCCCCAAGGGTCCCGAATCCGGAAAGTGAGGTGAGCGCGACCGCACCCCGGTGCGGAGGGGGAAACTAAGGCACTGGGGACATGGGGACGGGAGGAAGAAGAGACCGGCATGCGGATGAATGGATGAATGGCTGGGAAGGACAGACGGCTTCATCTGAGTGGTTCCTGTTCCCCTAAGACGCAGGAGCCTGGGGATCCACATGGGGGCTCTCAGAATTCTGCAGCCCCCGTGGAGATCTGGGGGCCCGGACTCTACGGAGCCCCCAGTCAAGGCCCCTCAGCCCCTTGAGATTCGCAGTCCTTGCTCCCCGCCCCCCCAACCTTGGAGACCTAAGAAGGCAACCTCTGAGTCCCCCAGAGACCCAGGCGTCAGAGCTTCCAACTAGCCCGCCCCCCACTGGAGAATCTGAGTCCCCCCACCCA
The DNA here is from genome assembly GCF_011800145.1 of Mirounga leonina. NCBI lineage: Eukaryota > Metazoa > Chordata > Mammalia > Carnivora > Phocidae > Mirounga > Mirounga leonina. Next base: position 9,120,563 of record NW_023270718.1, on the reverse strand, counting down.
CCCCCGCCAATCCTGGAATCCCACCCTCCCAGATGGCCCGGTCCCCGGAACCCGGCGTCAGAGCGCCCAGCACCCCCTCTCCCCAGGGACCTAGGAGTCCTATCCTCCCCCCTCCTCCAGGGGCCCCCGGGACCGGCGTCGGCGCCCCCGGCCCCCGCCTTCCGGATCCAGGTGTCCCCCCTCCTCACCCCCCAGCCTGATGCTTCGCGTCTCGGAGGCCGCGCTCGCGTCGCCATGGCAACGGGAGTCTATTTTGCGCTGGGAACACACAGCTCCCGCTGCAGCGCCCCCCCACCCCGCCCCTCCAACCCGGGCCTGAGTGAGAGTAGGGGGACCAGCGAGGGAGACTGGGCTCCTGGGTGGGGTGGGGGGAGCCACAGAGACACTCAGAGAGGCAGAGATCTGTAGATAGCAAACCTGGGAAAGAGACATAGAGCCAGAGACAGAGTCAGAGAGGTAAAGAGAGATGGGGATGTGGGGGTTGGGGGTTGGGGGTTGGGAGAGACACAGAGACAGGATGTAGAGAGACGGAGACGGGGCAAAGGGAAGAACGGACACAGAAAACAGAGACTCAGAGAACGGGACAGCGTGTGGGGGGCGGGGGGAGAGGTGGATAGAGACTCAGCGACGCAGAGAAGCGATGAGACATGTAGAGAGACACAGGCTAGGAGGACGGTGACCCAGGGCAGATCCCGTTAGAGATGCGAGGCCGCTTGCGGGCGACTGGGAGGCGGGGTCCGGGAGGAGGGGTGGGCAGGGAGATGCAGACACCCAGAGTCAGAGAGGCACAGGACACGGGAAGACCTGGGGATGGGGCGGCCGCCGGGAGCGCCTCGGGGAGGGTCCTCGTCCCTGAGTCCCCGCTGCCTGGGTGGCCAGTACTGGGATCCCCGCCCCCCATCCAGACCCCTCCCCTTTCTCCCTCCTCTGCTCCACATCCTCTCCTCCTCTTGCCTGCTTTCCACATCCCTACCTCAAACCGACCCCTCAACCCCAGATATTCCTAGGATCCCCTCCCTTTGCACACCACCCGGACCCTGCGTGTGCCCAAGCTCTCTCTCTCTCTCTCTCTCTCTCTCTCTCTCTCTCTCTCTCTCGATACCCATAGCACACCCTCAGTCCTCCTCTGCCGCCACCTGCAAACCCCCTCCAGCCCCCAGTTTCCGGAGGTCCAGTCTTCTCTTTCTGGATCTTGCCCTTCCGTGGGTTTCTGTCCTCCCCCTTTCTCTCTCCTCTCTCTCTCTCGTTCTCTCTTAGCTTCTCAATCTCTGAACCCCACTTCTCTGGGATCTGTGCCCCTTTTGTGAGTATCTGTTTCCCCCCAGCCCGCTCCCTCTCTGGGTCTCTGACCCCTCTCTGTCTCTGACCCCTTCTCTCTGGGTCTCTGTGCCCCTCTCCCTGGGTATCTCTCCTCCTTTCTCTGGGCCTCTCCCCCCACCAACCTCTCAAAACTCTTTCCCTGTCCCCCCCGCCATCCTCTCCATCTCTCATTCCCAGCTGCCATACGTTGGCCCCACCCAGCAACCCAGCCCTAGGCCCCATCCCCAGCTGGCAGGCTGTGGAGTGTGGGCCCAGTGCTATGCAGGTACTGTAAGGTTCCCAGGAGCCCAGGGACCGAGTGGGGTCTGCTCTGGAAACCCTTGTCAAGTTGGCTCCCCTGATGTCTTTCTGTACGTCTCTCAGGTCCTAGGTTGGCGCTAGGGCGGGGGCACAGCCCTGGCCCTTTGCTGCTGAGCATGCATGGTGCAGGGAGGGAGGAGACTGGGCTGAGGGGCCCCCTTCCTCTCAGCTGTGGGGGAGGAAAGTGCCTGTGTGTGTAAGGGGCTGCGGAAGGGCTGTGTGTGTGGGGGGGGGGGTCACGTGTGTGCTTCCAGACTCCACCGCTGGGCGAGCGTGTGTTTGCACATATGTGTGCACCCACGAGGATGCATGACTGTGGGCTGGGATGTGCATGTTGTGTGTCCATGTAGAGGTGGTGGCTTGGGCGGGTCCCTGGTTGTGTTCTGCAGCTATGTGTGGTCCCAGTGTGTCACAGTGTCTGAGACTGTGTCTCGGTCTTGTGTACTGTGGGTGGAAATGCCCAGAAGTGCACAGCTGTGTGTCCACATGGAGCTGTGTGCATGTGTGTTGGGAGGAGGCTACAGGTGCGCCACCAGGATGACATTGGGTGTCCTTGTGTGTTGTGTTTACACACTATGTGGGTGTCCTCTGTTCTCTGTCATTGTGTGTATATAATGTTGTGTGTCTTTGTGTTGTTTTGTGTGAGGCGAGGAGAGACTCAGTCCCCCCGTATCCTGGTGTCTAGACAGGTCACTGTGTCCCTAGGTGTGTGTCCTCCTCCTTCCCCTAAGGCAGGGGCAGGAGGCCATGGCTCCCTCCACTGTAGACGTGCCGTGTGTATTGGGTCTGGGTGCGTCCCTGGGTTTGAGGGGATAGATGCCACGGCCCCCACTCCCCAGAGTTGTCAATGCTGTGAAGTTGTGTCTCCCTGGGCATGTGCGTGTGTGTGCAGTTGGAGGGGACAATGGGACTCTGTTAGCAGAGGGAAGAATTGTGTCCACGGAGCTCAGCTGGAGGCTTGGCACAGAATGGGGACTGAGTGGGCAAACTGCTAGCCCATACAGCACTTTATGCAAATGAGAAAAAGGTACCCCCTGGCCCAACGTAACTCCCCTGTGTCTATGCTTTGGCAGGCAGATGGCCACTTTGTGTGAGTTCTAAAGGGTGCCCCTTCCCCCAGATGGATGCAGTCCCACCAGTACGCCTTAAGGAGGAGAGCCTGGCTGGATTCCAGCCTCTCAACCCGATCTCCTTGTGCAGTGCCCAACCTGCCCAACCGTATGTGGCAGCCCTCAATGAATGAAGAAATCCACATCACTGCATGCATGTGGATTCCCTGATGAAAGGTGTGTGTCTGTATGCATGTCAACCCACGTTTCTCTGCATGGGATAAAGGTTCTACAGGTGGCAGTGCCCTGAGACCTGAGTTCAGAGCCCAGCTCCAATGCTTGGGCACTGTAAGGCTTAGGCGAATGATGGGACCTCTCGGAACCTCAGTGCTTTCATCTGAAGTGTGTGTGTATGAGAGAGAGAGACAGAAAGGGAGAGAAGACTCACCTCTCACACTTCCTCTCAACATTCATCCGTGCAATAAATATTCCTGGAATACCTCCTGTGTCAGGCACTGATACTGGGTGCTGTGGACACCACGGTGAACAAGCCAGACAAAAAAGTCTGCCTTGATGGAGTTTATGGTCTAGTGGGGGAGACAGACAGTAAGTCCCTACACGTACGATGTGGCAAGTAGAGACGGAAGCTATGACAACACAGAAAGCAGGTGTGGGGACCAGAGCAGTGGGATGTGCTGCTTTGGACAGCACAGGGAAGGCTCAGTGAGATGACCGGTGAGGGACACCTGAGGGAAGGAGTGGGGGGCACAGACCAATATCTGCAGCAAGAGGAGGTCCCAGGCGAAAGGAGCAGCAGATGCAAAGGCAGGAAGAAGGGGCCCTCTTGGGCATGGGACCTGGAAAGGCATGAAGGGACAGGAAAGGGACAAGGGTTTTCATGTTATCCCAGGTGTGACAGGAAGCCAGCGGACGGTTTCAGCAGGGGAGGGCTTGATGTCATCTGACCTATGTTCGTGGTTTTTTTTTTTTTAATTTTTATTTATTTATTTGAGACAGAGAGAATGAGCGATGAGAGCACATGAGAGGGGGGAGGGTCAGAGGCAGAAGCAGGCTCCCTGCCGAGCAGGGAGCCCGATGCGGGACTCGATCCCGGGACTCCAGGATCATGACCTGAGCCGAAGGCAGTCGCTCAACCAACTGAGCCACCCAGGCGCCCTGTTGGTGGTTTTTTGTTTGTTTCTTAAAATTGTGGTAAAATACACCTAACTCAAAATTTACCATTTTAGCTATTTTTAAACTGCTTTTAAGTGTTGAGTTCAATGATACTTAGGACACTCATCATGTTGTGCAACTGTCACCACTGTTTCCTGCAGAATATGTTCGTCACTCCCCATTCTTCCCCTCCCCCAGCTCCAGGCAACCACTAATCAGTTGTCTGGCTTTATGGCTTTGACTACTGTGGATATTTCAGATAAATGGGATCATACAGACCTTTTGTGTCTGGCTTCTTTCACGTGATGTTTGGAGGTTCATCCATGATGCAACATATCAGTGCTCCCTTCTTTAAGGCTGAGTAATATTTCGTTCTCTGCATAGACCACATTGTGTTTATCTGTTCCCCTGTCGATGGCCATTTGGGTGGTCTCCACTTTGGGGATATTACGAATAGTGCTGCTATGAACATTCGTGTGTAAGTTTTTGTGTGAACATACATTTTCAGTTCTTAGGAGTGGAACTGCCGGGTCATGTGATAACTCTGTTTAACTTTTGAGGAACCACCAAAAATGGCTGTCCACAGTGTGGGCCAAGCCACTTCTAAGATGCCTATGAAACACTGAGTGGGGCTAGCCCACAGTGCAAGGGAGGGCCCGGAGCTGGAGCTCAAAGGAGAGTTGAGGGGGGCCAGCTGGCTGAGGGGTGGGGAGCCTCAGCTCCCAGGACCCTCTCTCCACCGACTTCTGGGGGTAACGGTGTGGTCCCCAGATACACACGCACTCAATGGAAAGGCGCATAAGAGTACTACCCAATGATGCTCATCGGACTAGTCCTATCCACCCTCCCATCCCCTTATGCAGCTTTCATTTAGCCATGACTTCCTTCAAGATTTGATATTTCTTCACAACAGTGTTCCACATGCCTCACACTGGCTTCTGTCTGCGCACTAGCCCTCTCCCGTCGCTGGACCGTAAGCCCCGTAGAGGCGGGGACCCCGTGGCTCAGTCACAGCGGCATCCTCAGGGCTCAGTGCACGCGGCCCGCAGCGTCTGTGCTGGGCAGACCCGCCCCTCCGGCCCCTCCCTCTGCACCTGCGCCAAGGGCCGGGCCGGGCCGGGCCCGCCCTGCGCCGCCCTCCGCCAACAGCGGCTGCGGCAAACACCTGCGCGCCCGTGTGCAGTCTGCCGCTCGGCAACAGGCCCGGCTGCTCCGGGCTCCTTACACAGGTTAACCCTGCTCATCCTCGTAACCACCCCCCATAACCATCCTTACCCCCATTTTACACATGGGGAAACTGAGGCACGGGAAACTTAGGTAAGAGCCTGTGCAGTGTCAGGCAGCTGGCACATGGTGGAGCTGTGCCACCCTGCCTCTCCTGCTGGGGGCTGAGACCCTTCAGACCCGCAACTGTGAGAGTGTGTGTGTGTGTGTGCGCATGTGTGCGTGTGGGTCTGTGTTGCATGTGTGTGCATGTGTCTGTGTGTGCGTGTCTCTGTGCATGTGTCTGTGTGCGTGTCTGTGCATGTGTCTCTGTGTGCGTGTCTGTGTGCGCGTCTGTGTGTGTGCGTGCGTGTGTCTCTGTGTGTGTGCATGTGCGTGTCTGTGCATCTCTGTGTGTGTGCATGTGTGTCTGTGTGCGCGTCTGTGTGCGTGTGTGCGTGTGTCTGTGGTGCATGTGTGTGCATGTGTCTCTGTGTGTGCGTGTCTGTGTGTGTGTCTCTCTGTGTGTGCATGTGTGTGTCTGTGTGCATGTGTCTGCATGTGTCTGTGTGCGTGTGTGTCTGTGTGTGTGCATGTGTGTCTGTGTGTGCGTTTCTCTCCGTGTGCGTGTCTGTGTGTCTGTGCATGTGTGTCTGTGTGTCTGTGCGTGTGTGCGTCTCTCTGTGTGTGCATGTGTGTCTGTGTGTGCATGTGTGTCTGCGTGTGTGTCTCTGTGTGCATGTGTGCGTCTCTGTGTGTGTGCATGTGTGTCTGCGTGTCTGTGCGTGTGTCTGTGTGCGTGTCTGTGCGTGTGTGCGTGTCTGTGTGCGTATGTGTGTCTGTGTGCGTCTCTGTGTGTGCATGTGTGTGCATGTGTGTCTCTGTGTGTGCGTGTCTGTGTGTGTGCGTGTGTGTGCGTGTCTGTGTGTGTGCGTGTGTGTCTGTGTGTGCGTGTCTGTGTGTCTGTGCGTGTGTGTGCATGTGTGTTTGTGTGTCTGCGTGTGTGCGTGTCTGTGTGTGTGCAGGTGTGTGCACGTGTGTCTGTGCGTGTGTGCATGTGTGTGCGCGCGTGTCTGCATGTGTCTGTGTGTGCATGTGTGTGTCTGTGTGCGCGTGTCTGCATGTGTCTGTGTGCGTGTCTGTGTGCGTGTGTCTCTCTGTGTGTGCATGTGTGTGCGTGTGTGTCTGTGTGCGTGTCTGTGCGTGTGTGTGCGTCTCTGTGTGCGTGTATATGCGTGTGTGTCT
>NW_023270718.1:9091458-9114263 GCF_011800145.1 Mirounga leonina | reverse complement strand
TGTGTGTGTGCGCGCGTGTCTGCATGTGTCTGTGTGCGTGTGTCTCTGTGTGTGCATGTGTGTGTCTGTGTGCATGTGTCTGTGTGTGCGTGTCTCTGCGTGCGTGTGTCTGTGCGTGCGCACCCGCGTGTGTGTGAGAGATAGACACACAGAGAGGGCGGATGAAGGAGAAAGGGAGCGGGACAGAGACAGAAGCTTGAGACCCCTGGATTACCAGACCTAAATAAAAGAGAAATAAAATAAGCCTTTGGGGCCGCTGAGCACCATGCCGGTCTAAGCCAGCCATTCTCAACCGGGCACAGTTGTGCCCCCAGGGGGACGTTTGGCAATGCCTGCAGGTGTCTTAGGCTGGCAGCACGTGGAGAATGCGAATTCTCCTGGCACCTGGTGGCTGGTGCTCAACACCGGGCAGCACGCGGGACGGGGCCTAGAGAGTGGAGCCCAGGTTGAGAAGCCCTGCACCACCTGGTTCCACGTGCCTAGTCTGTCAACTCCGATTCTCAACCCCGATCTCTCTCTCTCTCTCTCCCCCCATCCACACCTCTCTCTGTCCTTCCCCATCTCGCCCCCCCCGAACATCTGTTTCCATTCCCTCCCCCATCCCCACTGACCCACCCCACCGTCCTCACCGCTCCTCCACCCCCAATCTCGAGACCACGCCCTGCTCTCACCGACCCCTCTGCCCTCCCTCCTTCGCTCCCCCGCATGCTTTCTCCGCACATCCTATCTTGCTTCTGGTGTTTGTCCGTCCTTTATTTCTGCTCACCCCTCTGGTATCTCCGCCGACCTTCCCAATCTTTCCTCCCGCCTTCTCGCTCACCGTGATCCTTTCCCGTCTGAGCGTTACCATTTCCATCCTCCTCCGGCCGCGTCTGGGCATATCTCCGTCCACCCCGCCAATGCCGTCCACTGCCCTGTGGGACTCTCACTTCGGGCCCATGCATCGCCCGCTCCTACATCCTTTCGCTCCCCTGGTGCTTGTCTTCCTCCATCCTTCTACCTTCCCTCGGCCCGCCTTCCTCACCCTGTCCGGCACCCATCCCCACATCTCTGCGCCTCTGGCCATCTGTCCCGCGCCCACAGCTCCCGTCTTGTTTCTCCCCCCAGCCGGCGGCCCCGTGCGACCTCCTGCGCGCCCCATGCCGCCCCTCCTGCTCCTCGGGACCCTCCTGCTCCTGGCCTCGACCGCCCGCCAGGCCGGGGCGCGCCCGTCCAACGCCACAAGCGCCGAGCCCCCGGGCCCGCTGCCCGCCCTGCTGGCGCACCTGCGGCGCCTGACCGGGGCGCTGACCGGCGGCGGGGGCACTGCGGGCGCGGGCGCCAACGGCACCAGGACCAGCCCCGCGAGCGGGACAGGCGCGGCGGCGCGGGCGCCCCCTCCCGCCGAGCTCTGCCATGGCTACTACGACGTTATGGGCCAGTACGACGCCACCTTCAACTGCAGCACGGGCTCCTACCGCTTCTGCTGCGGCACCTGCCACTACCGCTTCTGCTGCGAGCATCGCCACATGCGCCTGGCGCAGGCCTCCTGCTCCAACTACGACACGCCGCGCTGGGCCACCACGCCGCCGCCGCTGGCCGGGGGCGTCGGGGGTGCTGGGGGTGTGGGCGGGGGGCCCGGGCCCGGCCAGGCGGGGTGGCTGGAAGGGGGCCGGGCGGGGGGTGCAGGGGGGCGCGGGGGCGAGGGCCCCGGGGGCAGCACGGCCTACGTGGTGTGCGGGGTCATCAGCTTCGCCCTGGCGGTGGGCGTCGGCGCCAAAGTGGCCTTCAGCAAGGCGTCCCGTGCGCCCAGGGCGCATCGGGAGATCAACGTGCCCAGGTATGTGAGCGCTGGGGCCCTAGCTGAGTGGGGCCTGGGGGCGGGGCCTGGGCAGTGAGAGGTGGAGCCATCTGGTGAGGGCGTGGCTACAGGGGTGCCTGTGCAGGTTCAGAGACGCGGGAGGCCTCCACCGCGAGCCTGGGCGCGGAAGCCTAGGGATATGGGCGGGCCCTAGGGATAGGCGACAGAACGGGCCTGGCTGCGGAGTGACGGGTGAGGCTCAGGCCTTCATTCGCCCAACAAATTATTTTTTGAGCACTTTCTGTGGGTCAGCAGCTGGGGATACAGCAGTGAAAAAACAAGGTCCCTGCCCTGCTGGGTAAACCTGACTTCCAACCCCAGGTCTGCTGCCTGCGGTCTGCGTGACCCTGGGCCTGTCCCTCCATTTGCTTGCCTGTAAAATGGGCCTAATAACTGTTCCCCATCCATTCAGACTGTAACGAAGATTAACTGAATTGATTCAAGTCGAGTCTTGGCACATGGTAAGCCCTCAATAAATGTTGGCTGCCATTATCATTAAACGTTAGTGGTGGAGAGAGTACGCAAGCAACCACATATGCAATATAAATTTAGGTATTGATAACCGCTGTGAAGAAAAGAAAACAGCATAACAGGTAGAGAGTGGGGGCAGAGGGTGTTGCTTTATGCGAAGTGGTCAGGAAAGGGACCTGGAGCGGAGACCTGAGGGGAAGGAGCAAGCCAAGCAGGGATCTGTGGGAAGGGCATTCCAGGCAGAGGGAACATCAGGAGCAAGCCAAGCAGTGATCTGTGGGAAGGGCATTCCAGGCAGAGGGAACAGCGCGTGCAAGGGCCCTGGTGGGAGTACTTGCAGGACAGTGAAGGGGCCCATGAAGCTACAAAGCAGTGGGCGTGGAGCAGATTTATTCTGAGAGTGATGGGGGAGCCTCTAGAGAGCCCTGAGCTCCGGCGCGAAGCCATCTGATAATTTCAAGAGTTCCTGGGCTGCGTGTGTGCGGCTGGATTGCAGGGGACAGGGGAGGAAGCGGGAGACCCTTTAGGACACTAGCAATGAGCCAGGTGAGAGCAGGTACCGGGAGCAGCACTGGTGGTGAGAAGTGTCCCGTTGGGGATTTATTTTGGAAGTCGAATCTGCAGGACTGCTGAGGAGCATGAAAGAACAACAGGAGTCAGGGATGATTCTAAGGTTTTCGGTCGCATAGCCGGACGAATGGGGCACACTTTATCACCATGGGACGGCTGTAAAAGGAACGGGAGTGAGGTCCCAAGTTCAGGGTGGGGCAGGTGCCCAGTGGGGACGATGTGGGAAGGACCACAGGGGGGTTGGGTCCAAATGAATTGAGGAAGGGGCTGTTTCAGGCAAGAAATACGGTGGGAGGAACCTTGGGGTGGGCGGCGCTCAGCTTGACATTAGCGATGGGCGTGGCCAAAGGCGAGGAGCCCGGGGCGAACTGACAGACTCCCCCAGAGGGAGAACAGGGAGGGAAAAGAAGCCTGAGCCCTCCCTCTCCCTGCCCCCACCCACGTCCCCAGGCCGCTGACCGTCGCTCTGCCACCTCTAGGGCTCTGGTGGACATTCTGAGGCATCAGGCGGGGCCTGGGACCCGCCCGGACCGGGCACGAAGCAGCTCCTTGACCCCGGGGGTCGGGGGCCCCGACAGCATTCCCCCGAGGACGCCCAAGAACCTCTACAACACCGTGAAGCCCTCCAATCTCGGTGAGTAGAACCTGGGAGTTGGGGCTGCTCTGGCCACGCCCACCATACATGTAGCCCCGCCCTCCCAGATACCCCGCCTCCCCGTTGCCCAGGCCCCGCCCCCAGTCCTCTAGACCCCCGCCTCCCCGGATAGCCCCACCTCCCGCTGCCCAGGCCCCGCCCCCAGGCCTCCAGCCCCGCCCTCCCCGGATAGCCCCACCTCCCGAGGCCCAGGCCCTGCCCCTAGTCCCATCCACCGGCCTCTGCCATCTCTGAACCATTACGGGTGGGTGCCATGGACTCCGGGGTGATTTAAATTTATACATTCTCAGCCCCTGCACTTGAGAAAGTCCGTGTCTGAGCTCCCAACAGCTCACAAGAAACTCACAAGAAAGTACCTAATAACTGCATTGGAACGTGTCCCGAACCACACAGCCTGGGTCTGAATCCTGGCTCTGCCACCGCCGACCGGGGCAAACCGTTTCACCTGTCTGGGCCTCAGTGTCCTCACCCATGAAACCAGGAGCACAACAGCACTCACCTCACAGGGTTATCGTAAAGGTCAAGTGAACCAATGACCGAAGACTTAGAGCAATGCCTCACACAGAAAAAGCGCCATACAAATAGGAGCAGTTATTAGTGTTCTTCTATTTTATGATGAGTTCATCAGTGGGGAAGCCCAGGGAGCTGGAACGGGTTACAGGAGGAGGAAGGCTTCCCCCAGGCAATGCTATTTGAGCAATGGCCTGGAGGGTGAGGGGGTTACTTGGGCCAACGGAGCTCAGGACGGCTGAAGCAGAGTTTGCGGGCCAGGGAGAGGGTGTGCAGACACCTCGGGAAGGACCTGAGCACCAGGCTGGGCTGAGGAGCTCTGCCTTTGTCCTGATGGCAGTAGGAAGCCATGGTAGAGTTTAGAGCAGGGATGGGCAACAAAGTCAAAAGTGAGTGGAAGAATGATCTTTCTGGAACCCGTGTGAAGGGGGAGGGATGAGACGAAGAAGGCCCAGGGGGAGGGTGGATGGTACTCCAGGCTGGACAAGGCCTGGGCTGGGGTCAGAAATGGAGGGGAAGAGGTGGGTTTGAATAGTAGTAATAAAGAGCAGACATTTGAGGCGGATCTTGAGGGGTAAGTAGCAGTTCTTCAGGCAAAGAAGGAAAGGAAGGAATTCAAGGCAGAGAGAATAGCATAACAACATGTGCAAAAGCCCTGTGGCAGGACTGAACTAGGCTCCTTCAGGCAAGGCATCAGCTGGAGCCAATCTAAGCCAAGTAATTCCTGGCTTAGATTTTGTCCTGTGGGTGACAGCCAGACATGGAAGGAGTTTGCAACAGCAGAGGGGCAAGGGCAGGGGCAAGTGTGGGTGTCAGGAATACTACCCTGGGGGGCTGATCTTGAAGAGGGGGCTGGCCAGATGGCCAGAAGGCTGATTTGATGGTCCAGGAGGGAGAGGCAGGTCAGAGCAGAGATTCAGGAGGTAGCAGGGATCAGAGCTGGGGACCAAGTGGACGTGAGTGGAAATCCTTCCGCAATACCAGGACAGCAGCACCAGCTGGGAGTGAGTGATGACAGTAACGCCACTTCCTTTCTTGGTCCCCACAGATAATCTGCACCACAACTACCTGCACCTCAACGTCAACAGCCCCAAGCACCATGCCACCACGATGGGTACGGACTAGGGCTGGGCTGTGGGGAGGACGAGGCTCCTTTCCTTCCCTGCCTTGTACTGAGCCTGAGCTGGGGGCCCAGGACGGAGCAGGCATGAGACCCTGTGAGCCCTGACCCCCCAGTCTAGCCAGGTAACCAAGCTAGCCTCGGCTGCCCAGTTTGAACACCAGAAGTGGTCATCTCCCTCACACCTGGGTTGGTGGGAAGATGAATGGAGTGGACTGCCCCTCCAGCCTGGGGCCAGGCACACGGCAGGTGCCGAGCAAGAGCTAGCTGCCTCTCTTCCTGTGACATGACCTGCTGCCCCAGCAATGAGCCTGTCTCCTGGGGGGGGGGGGGGAATGAATACGGGGGTCCTGGCCTGCTGGTGCTCTGAGGGGCTGGAGTCCCTGGTTTCCACTTCCTAAGGGGCTGGGGGCTGGAACTGCTGGGTCTGAGGGAGAGGGGCTGGGCTGACCCCTGCCATGCCCCTCTGCCCCAGATTGGCGCGCCGTTCCACCACCCAGCCCCTCCTTGCACTACTCCACGCTCTCCTGCTCACGGTCCTTCCACAACCTCTCGCATCTGCCCCCGTCTTACGAGGCTGCTGTAAAATCTGAACTCAACCGCTACTCCTCCCTCAAGAGACTGGGTGAGTCCCAGGAAGGGGAGGGGCACAGGCAATGGGGTGGGGTGAAGAGCCAGGGCCTGGGTTCAGAATGGTGGAGAGTGGCCCAATTGACACTGAAGGTGCTTTTTTTTTTTTTAATGTTATGTTAGTCACCATATATCATTAGTTTTGTTTTGTTTTGTTTTTAAAGATTTTATTTATTTAATTGACAGAGAGAGAGAGAGACAGCGAGAGAGGGAACACAAGCAGGGGGAGTGGGAGAGGGAGAGGGAGAAGCAGGCTTCCGGCTGAGCAGGGAGCCCAATGCGGGGCTCGATTCCAGGACCCTGGGATCAGGACCTGAGCTGAAGGCAGTCGCTTAACCAACTGAGCCACCCAGACACCCACATCATTAGTTTCTGATGTGGTGATCCATGATTCATTGTTTTCATAAAACACCCAGTGCTCCATGCAGTACTTGCCCTCCTTAATAACCATCACCAGGCTAACCAATCCCCCCCTCCCCTCTAAAACCCTCAGTTTGTTTCTCAGAGTCCATAGTCTCTCATGGTTCATCTCTCCGTCCGATTTCCCCCCCTTCATTTTTCCCTTCCTTCTCCTAATGTGACACTGAAGGTGCTTTTTAAAAATGCAGATTCATGCTTTCCTAAGATCTATTGTATTCATCAGTACCTGTATTTACAATTAACAGAACTTAAGCAAACAAAAAAAATTTTTTAAAGGCAACTACATTAGCTGGATAATGGAAAGTCTTGAATCATGAGCTTCAGGTATGGCTGGATCCAGGAGCTCAAAAGCTGTCTCCAGGATTCGATATGTCTCAGCTCTGCTAAATGGTGGGCTGGCTTCATTTTCAGACAGATCCTTCCTTAGTGGTGGCAAAGAGTGACCTGAGGAATTTCAGGGTGCCATTCTACCAGCAGGAAAGCATCTTTCCCAATGATTCCAGCAAAAATCCCAGGTCTGGAGCCTACTGGCCCAAACTGGGTCACATGCTTGTCCCTGAACCAATCACTGTGACTCCGGACATTTCTGGGTCAGTGGCAGTAGCCTTCAGACATTTTTAAATTGAGAGCCACATTAAGAAATGCTTTTTAGGGGCGCCTGGGTGGCTCAGTCGTTAAACGTCTGCCTTCGGCTCAGGTCATGATTCCAGGGTCCTGGGATTGAGCCCCGCATCGGGCTCCCTGCTCAGCCGGGAGCCTGCTTCTCCCTCTCCCACTCCCCCTGCTTGTGTTCCCCTCTCTCGCTGTGTCTCTGTCAAATAAATAAAAAATCTTAAAAAAAAAAAAAAGATAACCCTTAAAAAAAAAAAAAAGAAATGCTTTTTATATTATCACCCATGAGACACATGTATATATGCATATTTTTTAATTAGAGGAAAAAATTTGAAACTTGTTATTATGAACTTTTTCAAACATACCCAGCATTAGAGGAAATTGTAAAATGAATCCTCATGTTCCCATCACTCAACTTAAAATGAGCAACATTTTGTTAATCTATACTCCCTTTGCCCCAGTTTTTGGTGGATTGTTCCATTTTTTACTTTTTTTAAAATTTTATTTTATGTTATGTTAATCACCATACATTACATCATTAGTTTTGGTTTTTTTAAGATTTTTATTCATTTTTTGACACTCCCACTCACTCTCCCACTCCCCCTGCTTGTGTTCCCTCTCTCGCTGTCTCTCTGTCAAATAAAATCTTTAAAAAAATAAAAAATAAAACAAACCCTAGGTATTGTCACTGCATCCATTAATATTTCCGCAACACAAATTAACTGAAATAAAAACTTTATGAACTGGTACTCACCCTTATTCCCCTATTATGTGTATGCTTTCTTTCTTTCTTTTTTTTTTAAGATTTTATTTATTTGACAGAGAGAGAGCACAAGCAGAGGGAGCAGCAGAGGGAGAGGGAGAAACAGGCTCACTACTGAGCAAGGAGCCCGATGTGGGACTCAATCCCAGGACCTCAGGATCATGACCTGAACCGAAGGCAGAGGCTTAACTGACTGAGCCACCCAGGGACCCTTAGATACTTTCTCTTTTATGTAACTTTTAAAAATCTTTTTCCCCACCAACCTCCTTAATCTTTTTTTTTTATTATTGATTTTTTTAAGTAATATCTGCACCCAATATGGGGCTCAACTCAGGACCTGGAGATGAAGATGGGGATGCTTTACTGACTGAGCCAGCCAGGAGCTCCTGTGTGGATGCTTTCTGATAATTTTTTATTCTACTTCATTTTCAAAATGCCAGTCACCATCCACAAAACTGACTTCATAACCCATGAATAGGTCACATTTCCAAGTTTGGAAGAAAAAAAAAAAAAAAGGAAGTCGCCCCACATCTACCGGCTCACCATCGTGTGTGGGGCCTAGGAATCTGCATTTTGGTCACATAGCTAGCCTGATTGTTTCGACTGGTTGCAATGTGGGACTCAGCCACCTGTTCCCAGGCTAATGACCAGGGCATTCTGGTGATGTCTGGGGTCCTCGTGGGGGTGGGATGTACCGAAGCCAGGGGATGGGGGAGGTTGTGGGCTGGCTGAGGACTTACCTCTATGGCTTTTCCCCCCTTCCCCCAGCTGAGAAGGATCTGGACGAGGCCTACCTGAAGCGCAGGCACCTGGCGGAGATGCCCCGCGGGACGCTGCCCCTGCATACCCTTCGGCGACCCGGCACGGGGGGCGGCTACCGCATGGATGCCTGGGGCGGCCCGGAGGAGCTGGGCCTGGCGCCCGCGCCCAACCCGCGGCGGGTCATGTCCCAGGAGCACCTGCTGGGCGACGGAGGCCGGTCGCGCTACGAATTCACCCTGCCGCGCGCGCGCCTTGTGTCGCAAGAGCACCTGCTCCTGTCGTCGCCCGAGGCCCTGCGCCAGAGCCGGGAGCACCTGCTGTCGCCCCCGCGCAGCCCCGCGCTGCCCCCGGAGCCTGCCGCCCGCGCGGGCCTGGCCGCGTCCCATTCCAACTTGCTGCTAGGACCCGGGGGGCCCCCCACGCCGCTGCACGGGCTGCCCCCGCCGCCCGGCCTGCACGCGCACCACCACCACGGCCTGCACGGCTCCCCGCAGCCGGCCTGGATGTCGGACGCCGGCGGGGGAGGGGGCACGCTGGCGCGCAGGCCACCCTTCCAGCGCCAGGGCACGCTGGAGCAACTGCAGTTCATCCCCGGCCATCACCTGCCCCAACACCTGCGCACCGCCAGCAAGAATGAGGTGACGGTCTGAGGCCAGGCCCGGGGGCTTGCGGGCTGCGGCCTCGCCGGCCCCCATCCCAGCCTGGATCCCCCAACACACACTAGGGGCCTGGGACCCAGGATCAGCCTGTGGGCAGGGGACTGCCTCCGAGGACACTGCTTTGGATGAAATTGTTACCGGAGACAAAACCTCCTTCTGGGATGTCATGGTAGATAAGATCCCTCCTCCTATGTCACTGTTTGAGGCAAGGCCTCTTTCCCATGACGTTATCACAGAGGAAGAGCCCTGCCTGTGAGGTCATCACTAGTGAAAATGTCTGTGTTCTGTGATGTCATCACAGGGACAAAACTTTCTTCCCATGAATTCATCACAGAGGAATAGGCCCACCCCTGAGGTCACCGCTAGAGGCCATGTCTCTGTTCCATGAAGTCATCACAGACTTTCTCCCTGTGATGTCACAGCAGAGACAATGCCTTGTCCTATGACATCATCCCTAGAGACAAAGATTCCTTCCTGTGAATGTCATTGCAGAGACACATCTCACCCTGATGATGTCATGTCTGGCACCAAAAGGCCTCTCGTGACATCATCACCACCAGGAAAATGTTTTCTTCCAGAGAAGATGTCTCTGTCTATGATGTTGTCACTACAGACAAAGCCATCTTCCTGGGACACATCGCAGGGGAAAGGTCTTGCCAACTGTGTCCTCCCTGTACGTACGACCTTTCCACAACACTGTCACAGGGACTCTGCCTCCTTCCTGTGATGCCATCTCCAGAGAAGGTGCCTTGCCCTATGACATGATCAGAGGGACTGTGCCTCTTCCCATGATGTCATCACCAGGGATGATAGCCCGCTTCTGTGATCTCACCTCTGGACTCTGCCTGTCCTGGGGTGATGCTCTAATAAGACACCTCCATGCCAGGTCATGAGAAGGCAGGGCATGCCCCAAATCCATGGCAACCCTGGGGTCACCAGAGAAAGTGCTCTGACCTGAGGAGTTGTCTGAGGGAATGTCATCACTGGGGAGGCAACCCCAACTGCAGAGGTCTCCATCGGGATGAATGGTCTGACTGTAGGTTGCTAGCAACGGGCCCCCACTGAGGTTCTGTCCCAATGCTGTGATGTCATCACCAGAGACACTGCCTGCTCTGGAGGGCCATCACTTGTGATGATGTCACCAGAGTTTCCGCCTTGTCCTGCCATGACTTAACTTGGTCACTCCTTTCCCTGACACCAGGGACATGCTCTGCAGGATCTCCACCAGACCCTCCCTCTAAAGGGTGGTTGGGCCTCAGATCCCACCCTGTGCAGTGATGTCACCTCCTGTGTGACTCCTGGAGGACAGGACTCCCAGACTGGCTTCTGCTCCCAAGGAGGCCACTCTGGCCCACCAGCCTCCCAGAGTCCTGGGACTCATAGTGGCCCAAAGGCTGGTGTCACATCTTTCTGCCATAACTAGAGACATCGTCGCCTCTGTCAACAAACTCCTGGCTTCCTGTTGGGGGTGAGGTGGGATGGGGTTGGTTGGGGTGTGCCCACTATTAATTTTGCTGATGATATCATCAGTACCATAAGACTTCCACCACTCATGATGGCATTGTACCTGGGGTCAAATGCTAACCATGCCTGACGATGACATCATTTCCCAGGATTCCCTATGACCTATGGTGTCTTCATCTCCCAGGATCTACCACACCATTGTATCATCATCATCTCCTAGGATCCACTATGACATATTATGTCATTACCTTCCAGAATCCTCTATGGCTGATGGTAACATCCTCTACCAGGATCCACTAGTACTGATGATGCCACCATTTCCCACAGTCCCTGATAATTGTGGTGTCATTACCTCCCAGGATCCACTTCAACCATGATGTCATCACCTCCCAGGAACCATGAGAACCAATGGGGTCATCACCTCCCAGGATCCACTTCAACCATGATGTCATCACCTCCCAGGATCCACTTCAACCGTGGTGTCATCACCTCCCAGGAACCATGAGAACCAATGGGGTCATCACCTCCCAGGATCCACTTCAACCATGGTGTCATTATCTACCAGGATCCACCATAACCATAGCATCATCATCTCCTAGGATCCATGACACCAAAATATGTCCTTTACTAGGATCCACTTCAACCATGCATCATTATCTTCCAGGATCCATCATCTTGAGTGTCAAGTACTACAATGGCTGTATTTCAATTGTTTTCTGGGGTCCCATGGCACCTATAACTGTTCCCTTAAGGGGAACTGGCACAATACACACCATTTTCCCATTCCTTCAAAAAGGGAATAGGTGGGGGTCCCTCTGATGACATCATCCTTAGCCCCTTCTTAATGATGTCACTGCCTCCCTCCTGACTTGAGCTGATGCCTGCATCAACCCCACCACAGACCTGGTCTTGGCCAGACTCCATCACCCCCTGGTGAGGGCATCCAGGCCCCTCCCAATAACTCACCGCCCTTCACCCATCTCATCGGTGACAGGGTCAACACAGAAAACTTTTATCATCACGGGGGAGGAGTGGGATGGGCTTCACAGTCCTCAGGTGACATCACTGCCCCTGTGACCTGGACCCCCACCCAAAACAGCACTCCATCGGCTTGGGCCAAACTCTCCTCAGAGACCCCATGGGCTGGGTGGACAGCTGCTGACTTCCCTGGGGCCTTCACTCATGTCTCCTGCTGGCCTGGTCCTGGAGCAGGCACATCTGGAGGGCCATGGCCACTGCCAAGGCCATGGGGGGGGAGGTGCTCTGCATCATCTCAAGATGGTGGAGAAGCAGCATTCTCTCCTTATCTCCCCCTCACACACCAGGGAGCCTCCAGGGGTTTTGGGGATTCCTCAACACCCAATGCACAATTTGCCCCAATTCTCTTTGTATATAGCCATGTTGCGGGGGGGCGGCCATTCCCCCACTCTTAAAGGGCTACATACCCCCTCCCCAGCCCCCAAGGCAAGGTGAGGGGGTTCTTCTCCCTCCTCTGGGCCGTCCCCCTCCCTCTTCTGTCTCCCCCCAAATATTGGCACCTCAGCTCACCCCTTCTCGTCAGGAGCCTGGGGCAGATAATGCCCTCAGCTCCCAGCACCCAGGGGAACTGGGGAGCTACCCCAATCTACCTGGGCCCCGTGTCCATGCTTCTAGCTGCTCCTGTGGGCTCCCCACAGTCCCATCCAGGGCCTCCCCATGCCCAGCGCCCCTCAGGCAGACTGTGACTTCCCCCAGAAAGGAGCCAGCTTGAGCGCCTGCCCCCTTTCACACCCCGTTCCCTCTGCTCACCATCCCCACTGAGCACTCAGCTTTCCCCAGCCGCCTGGAATACAGGGGCTTGGGGCCTTTCAGCTTTCGTACACCCCCCACGACTTGCTGTCTCCTGGCCTGGATTCCAGGTATCTTGTTCCCCTCCCCCCACTCACTCTGCCACAGGCTGCCTGACCTTGGGGCCTTGATCTCTGATCTCAAATAAGCCATAGTGGGGAGAGGTCTCAAGGGGGTGAGGAAGTGGGCTTGTCCTGCCTGATCCCCCTCGATGCTTCCAGAGCTGGACCTCGCCATCTGAGTCTTCCGTCCCCTGACAAACCGGCACTCGCCGCGCACTCACACACACACCCCGTTGTGGGAGGGGCAGGGGAGGGGTGCAGAGAGAAGATAACCAGTTCTAGACCAGAAGACTCTCCACAGCTTCTTTATCCTTCCCTCTCCCTGCTCAACACCAAACTCTTCCCCCAGTCCCTTGGTGAGGACAGCGGCGGAGTGGCAACTTGGTATTTTTTGGAATAAACATGTTTCCTGAGCCCGGGTCTCAAGGTTTACTGTCGGGAAGAAATGGGCTTCCACCTCCGTGCTTCTGTCACTGGGGAGTCCCCTGCGTGGCCGAGGTGGGGGGCAGGCATCTAGGAGTCTTTATGGGTGGTCAGGGCTGCCCCTGAGTCTGCCCCCAAGCCCCGAGTCAGGGATGGAGCGTGGCGCCTTTACGTCCTCGGCATCTTCCTAAGAAAGCCTCTTCTCTCTGCATTTCAGCATTTGTTTGCGTCTCCTCTTCGCGTTCTCTGGCCCAGTCTCACTGCAGTGGGGTGCTCTGGTAGTTTGCTGGGGCTGCTGTGACAAGCATCCGAAGCAACAGCAACGGGCCACCTGCTGGTTCCTTCCGAGGCCAGTGGGAGAGCTGGTGCTGGGCCTCTCCCCCGGCTCTCTGCTCAGCTGCCACTGGCTGGCACCCTCCACATGCACATCACCTTCTCTCTGTCCTTCCTGTCTCTGCACAAATTCCCCCAAAGTTGATGAGGACACCAGTCCTGTTGGAATGGGGCCCACCCTCAGTGACTTCTCTCAATCATCTGCAAAGACCCTATTCCCAAGTAAGGTCACATTCACAGGTCCTGGAGGAGAGGACTTCCATAGCTCTTTGAGGGGGCGTGATTCAAGCCAGAACGGGGCTGTGGCATGGCACCGTTCATTCAAATACCAGCTTTTATGAAAACCAGGAAGCATTTCCCCCAGGGCATTAAGATACTAGCGTAGTGACAGTAAGAGCTGCCCACCCACCCCCATCTTAGTGTCTTGACTATAAACCACAGTAGAGAGAGGAGATGCCTCAGGCTTGGCTTTATGGACTTTAGGACACCTCTCCCCTAGGGGCACCCAAGTGTTTGTTGAGAATTGTAGGCTTCCATCTTGCACTGAAGGGCTCATTTGCACATCCCTCTGGGTGTGGGTTGTGCACGTTCATTTCAGTATTGACTTTATCATTAAGAAAACCCCTTCCTGGGGTGCTTGGCTGGCTCAGTAGGGGGAGCATGTGATTCCTGATCTCAGGGTTGTGAGTTTGAGTCCCACGTTGCGTGTAGAGATTACTTAAAAATAAAATCTTAAAACAAAAAAAGAAAAGAAAACCCTTTCCTCTCTGGTGCATTTAAGTGTTTCCCAAATTTTAGATTTTACTCCATCACTCAAGGTTCTCCAGAAAAACAGAGCCAATAGGACATGTGTGTGTGTACAGATTCATTTTAAGGAACTGCCTCGTGATTGGGGGGGGGGGGGGGGCTGGCAAATCCAAAGTCTGTAAGACAGGTCAAGGAGCTGGAAATTCAGGCAGGTCTTCTATGTTACAGCCTTGAGACAAAATTCCTTCTTCTCTGAGTTACTTCAGTTTTTGGTTTTAAGGCCTTCAACTGATTGGATGAGCTAGAATCATCTCCTTTACTTGAAGTCAACTGATAAAATTAATCACATCTACAAGGGGCTCCTGGGTGGCCCAGTCAGTTAAGCATCAGACTCTTTTTTTTTTTTTTAAGATTTTATTTATTTGAAAGAGCACAAGCAGGGGAAAGGAGCAGAGGGAGAGGAAGAAGCAGACTCCCTGCAGAGGAGGGAGCCCAACTTGGGGCTGGATCCCAGGACCCTGGGATCATGACCTGAGCCTAAGGCAGACACTTAGCCAACTGAGCCACCCAGGCGCCCCAAGCATCAGACTCTTGATTTCAGCTCAAGTCATGATCTCATGAGATCTCTCTTGAGATCAAGCCCCACATCAGGCTCTACACTCAGTGGGGAGTCAGCTTGAGGTTCTCTCCCTCTGCCCCTCCCCCCAACTCTCTCTCGCTCTCTCAGATAAATACATCTTCTAAAAAAAAATCACACCTACAAAATACCTCACAGCAACATCTGGACTGGTGTTTGACCCAACAAGTGGGAACATGAAATCTAACCATCACACCCTCCTTGTGCAGAGGTGCTTGCTCCTAGCTTGCTGGAGGAAGACGTGGGATCTGTGTTTGAGAAAGCCTCGTCCCCTTCAGTATAGTTAAGTGTTCACCACTGGCCAGATTGCACCTACTTGGGTGACTTGCCTGGCTAGAGATTAGTGGGGCAGGAGGGTATGCGAGTATTGCTGGTGTGCTCACTTGTAAAGCCTGGTGGTGAATGTAAGCGCTGTCTGCATAGTCTCAGAAATCACTTTTCATTGATGTCTTTGCAGATGACTGGGTGTGTGCGGGTGACCATGCTGTGCATCTGAGCATGGGTTTTCTGAGCACTCAGAGATTCTCCTCCTAGAGACACAGGAGGGCTGTACTTCCCTGCCCCCTTGAGATTAGATGTGCCTTTGTGACTGGCGTGAAGTGGGAGCAGAAGTACCTTGCCAGGCAGAAGCTTCTGAGAGCCAGGGGCAGACGGATCCCCATGTTCTTCCGTTTCCCCCTGCTATGGTCACTGGCAATATTCCAGGTAATGCCTGCTCTGTCGGCCTGGGTCCCAGACAGATCCGCCAGAGCCCCGGAGTAAGGGTGCTGCCAGATGAGGACTTGAACCAAGCCTCAAAGGACATGTGGTGTGAAGGAGAAATAGCCCCGTTCCTTTAGCAACTGGGGCCTTGGGGCTACTTGTTACTGCAGCGTAGCATGGCCAATCCTGGCTGGTACGGGTGGCCTGTGGCGGGGGTGGAGATGGATGGTGAGGGGCTCTTCAACATCTACTCTCTGTGCTTCCAGGTTTTTGGTGTCAGTGTATTGCCTATTTAAAAACAAAATCAGTTTGAGTGTAAATGTAAGTGGGGCCGGCTCTGACTGGCATCCCCCTGGCTGGGCATATGCCCGGGGGTGACTGCGAGCTGAGAGATGCCAGTCCCGGCGCTCAGTCCCGTGGGGAGACCAGCTTCCCACCCTGAGGTGGAATGCCAGGGCTCACAGGCACACAGTTTTCATTCAGCACGGCCTCTCCTTGCCAGACGCCTTCTTCATCTGTGCTCCACCAAGAAGAAGAGAGCAGTCTGATCCACACGCCCCATTCCTCAGTGGGGCCAGTCAAAGCTCAGATCTGACACGAGCATTTCTGCCTTCGTGGCCTGACAAGCACTCAATCTTCAACTGTGGCCCCTGCGCAGCTATCTTAACCTGTTTGACGGGGCAGGTCTGCGGCGTCTCAATTCTCCACCAGATAACTTCGTGTTTCGAAATGATTTCAAACTCGCAGAACGGACACAAGAATACGTCCAAGAACCCCTGTGTACCCTTCACCCATTCACCGATTGTCAACATTTCCACACACTGCGTTAGGATTTTCTTTCCCTACAAATATCCTTTTTTTCCCTCCAGAAGCATTTGAGAGTAAGCTGCATACGTCATACCGCTTTATCCCAAAAGGGACATTTCTGAAGAACAAGGACATTCTCTTACACGTCCACAGGACAATGATCAAAACCAAGCCCTTCACACTGATAAAGTCCACGTTCAAGTTTCACCAATGGTCCCCATATTGTCCTTCAGAGCAATTTCTTTTCAGCCCCTGCTACGTGGGGACAAGCACTGCATCTGCTTACCATGTCTCCTGAGCAGTCCCTCTGCCTTTTTCATGACACTGACACTATTCTGTGCAACGTCCCTGCACCGGGCCTGAGGTTCCCTTGAGGAGAGGTCCGGGCTGTGTACATCTGGCAGGAGAATCTCAGCAGTGATGCTGACCTCTTGGGGCATCAGCGTTCGGGGAGCCCAAGCCCTCAGCCTTGACCCCGTGGCTGACCGAGCACCTTGGTAAACAGGAAGCACCCTGGCTGAGGGTCCTGTGACACCTCAAGGCCACGGTGCTCTTCAAACTTCCACCTGCTGCCTCAAACCTCCACGGGCGATTCTCTGGCCTGAATCAGTTGTTACTGTGGTGTTTGTCGATTGATAATTTGCTAGTTTTACAATTCCTCTGGCATTTGCTAGCTTTTGCATGTGATCCTCCCAGGGAAGAGGATCCAGTCCCTTCATCACACTGTGAGACACCAGGGATTCCAACAACAACAAATTCACCCTCATTCTCAACTGCAGCAGGTTTTCCATATCCTGCAGACACGTGGAAGTCGAATATTGCAGCCCCCACCCACACACGGTTGGGTTCTTCCCGATTTTCATGACTATAAACAATTCCCCAAGGAACATCTTTTGCATCCCACTGGGTGTGTTCACTTCTTCCCCCCCAGGATGAGCTCTCAGGAGACGAATGTCAGAGTTGGAAGGTTTCAAAGATTTGCAACTCAGGGGCGCCTGGTGGCTGAGTCGGTGAAGCGTCCTACTCTCGGCTGTGGATCAGGTCATGGTCTCAGGGTCCAGGGATCCAGCCCCATGTCAGGTGCCACACTCAACAGGGAGTCTGCTTGAGATTCTCTCTCCCTCTCCCTCTGCCCCTCCCCACTTCTCAAATAAAATAAACGAATAAAATCTTAATAAATGAACATTTGCGGGCGCCTGGGTGGCTCAGTTGGTTAAGCGACTGCCTTCGGCTCAGGTCATGATCCTGGAGTCCCGGGATCGAGTCCCGCATCGGGCTCCCTGCTCGGCGGGGAGTCTGCTTCTCCCTCTGACCCTCCCCCCTCTCATGTGCTCTCTCTCTCTCATTCTCTCTGTCTCAAATAAATAAATAAAATCTTAAAAATAAATAAATAAATAAATAAACAAACAAACAAACATTTGCTACTTGTGTGGCGAGCTGCACCCTGGAAAGCCTGTCTGCTTCCACCCTTGCCAGCACCGATCTGTTGAATCTGGGTGTGCATCGGGGGACCGGTTTTACAGGCATCACAGGAAGCCCCTGGTGCCCGAAAGCGTGTTTGTATCCAGCGTGCAGTCGGCCCTGCTGTCTAGGATTTGTGGAGCCGAAACAAGCCAGCGGTGCGTTTCCTTACCAGTGTGTCCATCACTAGAGGCAGGCATATTCACCCATCAAGGAAGGCCACTCCCACCCCGGGGAGCTCCGACGTCTGCTCCCGGGACCTACTGCATGCCGGCAGATGCCGGGCGGAGAGACAGCAAGGCCACCAAGGGCAGAGGCCTCAGAGAGGAAGATGGAGGCGCTTGCGCACGTAAAGATGCTCAGCCACGAGGCGGGGAAAGCAGCGCACAGGAAAGATAAAGCACGTGTGTCTGCCCGTGATGACGTGTATCTTGAAGACTGCTGATATTCAGGCTCATGCCCACATCAGGACACTGACAGAGGCTGCATCCCGCCTGGAATGATTTCCTCCAGATTTCCACACCACGTGCTCCCTCGCTTCCTTCAAATCTTTGCTCAAATGCCTCCTTCTCGATGAAAATCTACCCAGACCACCCAGCCTAAAATTCCCTCCCCCAGCGTTCCTGATACTCCTTACCCTGCTCTAATTTTTCCAATAATTAGTATCATTTCATCCTTCCAACTTTTCTTACAAACTAGCCCAAGACTCTCCCAGTCTTAGAGCTGAAAGTCCCGCATCTGGGGCAAACCAGGACAGCTGACCACCCTGGCTTTCGTGCTTATGGGTTGACTATCTCTCTCCCTGCTGGAATGAAAGTCCCAGGAAGGCACTGTTTGGTTTCCTGTCTTGGTCACTGATCCATCCCAAGCACCTGGAACAGCACCTGGCAAACAGTTGGTGCTAAGAAAACAAAACAACAACAAAACAAAAACCACTTGTTGATGAACAGGTCAGGTCCTGATGATGGTGGGGATCCAAACAAGGACCACTCGGGAGAACTGCAAACACACAGGCTCTTTGTGCAAATCTCAGTTCTAGGAATTTCTCCAGAGAAGCTCCCAACTGCGCCCAAAGATAAATGTTCAAGCGTGCTCACTGCAGCTTCTAGCCCACCAGACTCAACCTGGCGTAAACGCCCGCTGGCGGGAGAATGCGAGAAGCCGCGGCGTGCTCCTATTGAGGAGCAATGCACAGCACCTGGTCTCCACACTCCCACAGGGGGCACGTGTGGCAACGCGTGGGAACTTGTGGGAACACGGACTCGGACGTCTCTAGGTCAACCTCCAGGTGTGGGGAGGACCCCAGGGTGCTAACAGGGGTACCTGAGGGGGTGGGAGCGTGGGGGGAGGAGGGCAAGGGCAGCACCTCCAGATTTTACTGGGTGCACC
The DNA here is from genome assembly GCF_011800145.1 of Mirounga leonina. Taxonomy (NCBI): domain Eukaryota; kingdom Metazoa; phylum Chordata; class Mammalia; order Carnivora; family Phocidae; genus Mirounga; species Mirounga leonina. The sequence continues at coordinate 9,095,399 of NW_023270718.1, read as the reverse complement.
TGGGTGACTGCGTGAATTCCCCCCAAGTACCTATGTCTTTCATAACTTAATACAAATGAGCAGGGGAAATGACGATTAACTTGTGAAGCCAGAACTCAAGCTGAAGGGACAACCTGAGCTTCAGTGTATGAGTCTCCGGGCCGCCAGTATTCAGCACCCCGCCCCAGTCTCCCACGCCGACTCAGAAGGCCATCGCTAGGCCACCTCCTGACTAGTTCTCAAGTCTGTCCCCTTCTCTCCAACTGCCATGCCACCACACCAGCCCACGCCAAGACCAACTGCTGCCAGGTTTCCTGCTTCCGCTCCAGGCCTCCAATCCAGTCTACACATCAGCCCCGAGCTAGCCTCAGTGCGAATACCAAACCCACTCACCACCCTACCCCCTCAGAACTCCTCACTGGCTCCCTAGGGCTCTGAGGAGCCTGGCCTTCAGGCCCGCAGAGCCTAGCCCCCCGCCCCCCATTCACACCCCATACATACAACTCACCAATTTAAAGTGCACGATTCAATGGTTTTTAATCTACTCAGAGTCATGCGGCCATCACAATTTTAGGACCTTTTCACCATCCGAAAAAGAAAATCTGCACCCATTAGCTACCCCCTCCCTGTCCCCCATCCCCCACACCCAGCTAGGCAGTCACTAATCTACTTTCTGTATGTATGGATTTGATGATCCTGCACATTTCATGTCAATGGGATCATACATATGTGGGACTGGTGCCTGGGTGGCTCAGATGGTTAAGCGCCTGCCTTTGGCTCAGGTCGTGATCCCAGGGCCCGAGGATCGAGCCCCACATCAGGCTCCCTGCTCAGCTTCTCCCTCTCCCTCTGCCACCACCCTCGCTCATGATCTCTCTCTTAAATAAAATCTTTAGGGGCGCCTGGGTGGCTCAGTTGGTTAAGCGACTGCCTTTGGCTCAGGTCATGATCCCGGAGTCCTGGGATCGAGTCCCGCATCGGGCTCCCGGCTCGGCGGGGAGCCTGCTTCTCCCTCTGACCCTATCCCCTCTCATGCTGTTTCTCTCTCTCTCTCTCTCTCAAATAAATAATAAATAAAATCTTAAAAAAAAAATAAAAAAATAAAATCTTTAGAACTAAAATAAAGTAAGATAAAATACGTGGTCCTTTGTGACTGGTTTCCCTCAGCATAACATTTGAGTCTCCTCCATCTTGTAGCATGTATTAAGAATTCCGTTCCTTCCGGGGCGCCTGGGTGGCTCCGTCGTTAAGCATCTGCCTTCGGCTCAGGTCATGATCCCAGAGTCCTGGGATCGAGCCCCGCATCGGGCTCCCTGCTCCGCGGGAGGCCTGCTTCTCCCTCTCCCACTCCCCCTGCTTGCGTTCCCTCTCTCGCTATGTATCTCTGTCAAATAAATAAATAAAATCTTAAAAAAAAAAACCTATAAAAAAAAAGAATTCCGTTCCTTCCCACGGCCGTGTAATGCCCTGCTATGTGGCTATTACCACAGTGGGTTTGTCCATCGTCAGTCAATGAGCTTCTGAGTCGTTTCCACCGTTTGGTGGTCCTGAGTAACGCTGCTACGAACATCTGTGCATGACTAGTTGTGTGCACGGATGTTTTCATTCCTCTAGGGTAATACTGAGGAATAGAATACCGGGTCACATGGTAACTCAGTGTTTAAGCACTTGAGGAATTGCAAGAATGTTTTCGGAAGCAGTGGTAGCGTCTTCCCATTCCTACCAGCTGTGTGTAAGAGTTCCAATGTCTCCACATCCTCTCCAACACTCGCTAGCATCTGTTTCTGTAATAACCACCCTAGTGGTGTGAAGTGGGATCTCACCGTGGTTTTAATTTGCATTTCCCTGATGGCTGATGATGTCGAGCCTTTTGTCACATGCTTATCGGCCACTGACAGATCTTTCACTGCCATCAGCGACCCTTCTCAGGCCGCTGCCCTGCCTCTGCCCTCACCCTCCTCTTCTGCACCCCGCAGTCAAGTGGCCTGGAAAGACCTGAGTCCAACGGTGGCGCTCCTCTGCTCAGCACCCTGCAGTGGCTCCCCGTTCCCTCAGAGAACAGGCTTCGAAGGCCCTGTGTGACACCACCCCAACCACACACACCTCGTTCCCCCATGGCCCATCCTGTTCCCGCCACACCGGCCTCCCTTCCATCCCTCCCATGTGCTGAGCCTGTGCTCCGGCTGTTCCCACGCCTGGGAAGCTCGTCCTTGGACACACACAGCTCCCTTCCCGCCTTCCTTCAACCCTGGGTTCCAATGACACCTGCTTGGTGAGGCCTACCCTGGCCACCTGGCTTGTAAGATTCAGCATGGCGCTCACATCACCTGGTACCCCGAGCCCCTTCCTGCTCTACTTCTTCTTCCACAGTTCCTGCTCCCTTCCGTGCACCCCAAGTTTTACTTATTTGTTCGATTGGTTTATGTCTGCCTTTCCCACTACAGGGCAAAGAGGTGCCCTAAGCAGAATGGTGCCCAGCACACAGTAGGCGCTCAGTAAATGCCCGTTGAATGAATAAACACCTCCGATCTATATGGCACTCTGCTAGGGGCTGGGGAGAGTCCCTGCTCTCCTGGGGCTGGTCTACTCAGAGGTGACAAATTCTGACAGACCCGGATCAAAGAGGGTGAAGTGAACAAGCATGGGAGTGGAGGTGAGGGACGATAAGGTGATCCAGGGCCACAAGGAGGAAGAGGAGAAGACAAGGGACCCACGTCCACGTGTCCTCCAGTGAGACAGCTTGGCTGATACTGGGGACCCACAGAAAGGTGGCCCAGGGGAGAGTGTGCTTATGGCCGCGGGGGGTTTACTCAAAAGGTAGTGGGGCAGAGGACACTTGCAAAGTTTCCAGCAGGGATGGTGCGTGTTGGGATTGGGATTCCAGGGGCTGGTAAACACTGACCTACCCGAGGGCCACTCGGGGCACCACCTGCTTCTCTAGACAAAGTGTGACTGGAACACACCCCCGCCCCCGCCTTGGTCTGCATATTGGCTAGGCCACTCGGGCTGGAGCAGAACTGAGTCCCGGGTTGGGTTTGCTGACCCCCATTTTAAGGTGACTGTTCAGGGCGCAGGCGACCCTTCCCTCTCCCCCACACCAGGTCCTGTTGACTTGCACGGAACCCCATCACCTCTCCCGACCCCACGGCCACAAACCTGCTCCGCGGGCCATCACCTCCACCTGCATGGCTGCGGTCAGCTCCTCTTTGGCCTCTCTGCTCCTGCCCGGAGGTCAGACGGAGTCATGTTCTGCTCAGAACCTCCAGCGGCTCCTCCTTGAAGGAAATAACACACTGCTTACTGGGCGGCCGGGACTTGGGACCTCCCTGCCTCTCCCCTACCTCTCTCCCCTCAGCGCCCTCCACTCGCCAGGCTCACTGACCCAGCCCTGCCGGCTTCCTGGCCGCGCCTGAAACACACGGGGTGTGATCCCCTTGCCAGGCCCCGGGCTTGCTGTTCTCTCTCCCTGAACGCTTCTCCCGTTGACCTTCCCATAGCTCAAGGTCCCCGCCCGCCCTCCCTTTCTCTCCTCCTGGCCCTGATGTACCCTTCTTCAGTCTTTATGTTCTTGCTTGCTTGTCTGGCTCCCCCAGGAGGGTGCGAACTCCACGACAGCAGGGGTTTCAGCCCTTTTACTCTGCTCATTCCCAAAGCGTCCTGCCCGCACAGCACCAGCGCTCAAATCCGGAGCGGAATCCTACAGCGATGCACCGGACAGGGTGGTCGCAAGCAAGGGGCCTGACCAGGCATGCAGAGGACGAACCGGGTCTGGCCCAAGGCGGTACGTGCTACCTAATAACCACCGTTCTCCTCATTTCTGTGTCTTTTGGACGCACTCTTGCCGTAGGACCCGGTTTGACTACCTTGTCCCTGCTGCTGGGACACTGCGCCCCCAGCGCAGGCCTGCGGAGGGGGGGAGGCCGGGGGCCCGTCGGGGGACACCGCGCAGGCCTGCGGGGGGG
>NW_023270718.1:9071964-9091058 GCF_011800145.1 Mirounga leonina | reverse complement strand
GGAGGCGTCTCATTCAAACGGCCCAATCAGCGGTCGCGTTGCCCCGCGCGTCTTTTCTCTCTCTACCCTCCCGTCTCAGCGCCCCCGTTCTCCAGGGACCCCATTACGACCCCCGCGCGTCCCCATTGGCCAACCCGCCGCGCGCCCCCCTGCCCAGCTTCTCCTCCTCCTTCCCGCAGCTTACGGGAGGGGAGCGAGTGCCTCGAACGCCGAGGACCGTGCGCGGTGACGTCACGGGTCGAGGCGCGCCGCCTCGGAGCCGCGGGGGGGTGTGGTCTACGGGTGGCTATAAAAGGGGGGCGGTGCGCGCGCGACCGGCTCAGTGCGGCCGGGCGCTCGGGGCGGGCGGAGTTCCGAGGGCGCTGCGCGGCGGCCGGCGGAGGCAGCGGGGAGCGGAGCGGGGCCGCCGGAGCCTCTCCAGGGCCGCAGCGGCGGCAGTTGGGCCCCCCGCCCCAGCCGGCGGCCCGGAGAGCGCAGGAAGGGGGCCGGGGGGACCCGCCCCCGGCCGGCCACAGTCATGGTGAGCGCGGAGGCCAGGCCTGGGAGGGGCGGTCGGGGTTCCCCCCGGAGGAGGAGGCGGGGTCTCAGGAGCCTCTCGCGGACGGCCCGGGGAAGTGGGGGGCCCGCCTGGGGTCCCGGGCCGGGAATGGGCTCACGGGCCTTCCTGGAGGCGGGGCGGGAGCGGAGCCTGGGCGGCCCGCAGGGTCCCCGGAGGGGAAGGCCCGGCTGAGTCCCGGGGGGGGCTCAGGGGCTTTGTGGCTCGCCCGTGGGTGTTCCGAGAGCAGGGACGCTCCGCCTCCGTCTCCAGCCCCGAGCTGGGGTTTCGGAGAGGGCTTCACCAAGGTTAGGTAGGGGAGGGGACCGAGGTAGGCCTCGGGCGTACCCGGAACCACGGGGGACCGTGCCGGACGATGAGCGAGCTGTGGATGCTTCTGGAGAAGGGGGACCCATCCGCAAGCCCCTTCGGAGACCCCCCCCCCACTTCTAGTGGGAGGCCAGCTTTGGACGGCCATCTGAAGCATACTGGGTGGGGGTTCTGGGAGTGCAGGGTCAACACCAGGGTGGCCACTGCGTCCTTAGATCGTGCAGGAGGCCCGGCCCGGCCAGCGACTCACCCGCTTCTCTCTGTGTCCAGAACTCCAATGTGGAGAACCTGCCCCCCCACATCATTCGCCTGGTGTATAAGGAGGTGACAACGCTGACTGCTGACCCGCCTGACGGCATCAAGGTCTTTCCCAATGAGGAAGACCTCACTGACCTGCAGGTCACCATCGAGGGCCCTGGTGAGTGTGGGATTGGAGGAGGAGGAGGTGCCTAGAACTTTCCCTTCTTCAGTGCCAGCGTAGGTCAGGAAGACAGACAGCGTGGGGTTCACTTACACGTGGAATCTAAAAAGCAAACGAACACACCAAAAAAAGCAGAACTAGAGCGAGGACAGGAAGCCCCCATTATAAGCTGAGCCCTGCCAGGTGCTGGGGACACAGCTGAGGTGCTGGTGTGCTGCGCAGGGACACCTCTTACCCTCGGGGCTCACGGTTTGCAGGGCAGGACAACACAGATAGCAAGTTACCGCGGATATTTTTGCTGCGGGTAGTGAGAAAACCCTGACCCCCGGGAGCGCGTTCAAGGGGCGCCTTGCCGGGGCTCATCAGATGCGGGTTCTCTGGAGGGTGGGCCAGATGAGCGCAGACTCCTTGCTGCTGTGCCGGGGGCCCCCAGGACAGGGCAGGGAACAGGCCAGATGCAGCGTCCCGGGAGGGAACGGCAGTAACCGAGTGATCACACGCGGTTGTGGAGCCACGCGGTGATACAGTGAGTTGTGTCTACGGAGGAAGCCAAGGGGTGCCACAAGCGTGGGGTGGAGGAGCTGGTCGGGGGTGGGGCAGTGGGAGGGTGTCAGCGCTCCCCAGTAGGCCACGTCCTGAGGCAGGCGCCCTGGATACTTGGTAGAAACAGGAAGAAGAGACCGATGAAGCTTTTAGGGCTTGTAGGAGTCTGGAAGGAGGTGGGAAAGGAATCCGTTGCTGGATTTCAAGCGGATGTGAAGGCTGCACTGTTCAGCTGACGGGGAGGGGGCGGTCAGGAGACCGTGGACCACTGGCGTTGGGTGAGAGTGAAATGGCTTGGCTGCACTAGGGGTTGGGGTCAGATTCAGGAGGGGACCAGGAGGTCAGCTGCCCAGGCTACCACGGAGGGATGTGGTGACGGGGGCATGAGGAACCACTGTGGGTCTGGAACCACTCCCCCTTTTGTTGCGAGGCGAGCAAGTTGGGGGATGAGAACCATTCATTGAGGTGGGCAGACGAGAAGACCATGGAGGTTACAGAACAGTCCCGTCATTTGTCTGCGGGCCTTCCAAGTAGACGGTTTTCCAGAGAGCCAGTGGGGGGGAGTGTCTGCCCTTCTTGGGAAGGGGACGTGACTGGGACACTTGAGAGATGAGACCTCCAGGGGTGCCTATGGGGGTCCCCTAACCTAGCCCCATCCCACTCTCAAGAATGCCTCAGTCTGGTGGAGGAGGCAGCGGGGCACTAGCCTCAGCCAGCCTGAAGACGAGGTTTTGGGGTTTTTTGTGGTGCCAGAGAGTCCTGAGCCTCCTAACCGAACCCCCTCTCCCTTACTGCAGAGGGGACTCCTTATGCCGGAGGCCTGTTCCGTATGAAACTCCTGCTGGGGAAGGACTTTCCTGCCTCCCCACCCAAGGGCTACTTCCTGACCAAGATTTTCCACCCCAACGTGGGCGCCAACGGTGAGATCTGTGTCAACGTGCTCAAGAGGGACTGGACAGCTGAGCTGGGCATCCGGCATGTGCTGCTGGTGAGTTCTGGGGTGGCCCAGGCGCCTCCCTCCTGGACGTCCCACGGATGTCTGAGCCGTGGTGCACGGTGTCTGTCTGAAAATCAGCCCTGAAGGAGTTGGGGGCTTCCATGTAAAAATCCAGGTTTCCAGCTGGGAAGTTCTGGAAGGATTGGCAGCGCTTGAGCCAGGACACTGAGTATGCTTGTCCAGGCTGCGTGGTGCCTGGGGCAGTCTTGCCGTAGAGCAGGCGATGGGTTTGTATCCTGGGACGCTTTCCTGGTGGTACAAGCCAGCATGCGGTCAGGGGTGTTGTTTCTTTCCCGAGCTAGAGTTCATGGTATCGTCAAATTCGACAGTCTAAAGTCTAGTTCGTTAGTTAGGCGGTGGTCTCCTCTGTGGTTCTAGACTATTTTCATGAACTGTCGTTTCCCAGCCATCAGTGATTTGGCCCGCCAGGGACGTTTTGGGTTGTAAGCGTTGTATCTAGTGGGGGCAGACCAGGGGTGCTGCCTGAGGCCCCCACAGAGCCGTGTCAGCTGAGCCAGCATGGAGACGCCCGTGATCCCCACGGGTCACTAGAACAGTTAGGTCACCTACTGGCTCCGTCGGAAGAGCAGGCGACTCTTGATCTCTGGGGCGTGCGTTCAAACCCCATGTTGGGTGTAGAGCTTACTTCAAAAAAAGAAAAATTTTTGATGGAATTGCTGAGGGGCCCTGGGGCAGATGGTGGGGGGGTGGGGAAACTGAGTTTCCTGCAGGGCACTTGGGGAGGATTGAGCTCCAAGGTAAACATCCTACTCCTCCTGTCCCTGGAGTGTCAGCCGCGGCTGCTGGGGACCCTGGAGATGAGCTCACGGAGTGACTGTGTCCCCGGTGATCCCGAGGAGCTGCAGTGTGTGGGGAGCTGCGGGTGGGGCCTCTGGCTGTGGGGTCAGGGGTCCCTGATGGGCATCGCCTTGCGTGTCTCAGCAGCCAGGGGAGCTGCTCTTGCTGGCCTCGTTTGCAGACAAGAAAGGTCTTGTCACCTGATGGAGGCCATGCATGTTTTGGGCATTGCAGGCTCCCTGTCACAGTGGCTGACGTGGAGGTGGGACAGACGACCGCGGTGTCAGGGCCACTGCTGGTCCAGCCAGACCCACCTCAGGCTCCCCCAGCGCTGCCCGCCACACCTATATGGAGTCCGTGCACTTTGGGCTTTAGTTTGCTCCTCCGTGAAAAGGGGCTCGAGAAGGGAAGGGGTACTGGGACTGCTTCCCTTCCTAGATCTCCTTCTGGGTGCTCCTCAAGTACTGGCCCCCCAGTGGGCCTTTGCAGGTGACACTGAGCAAAGCGGAGGACACAGGTGTGAGCAGGGCCAGAGTCGGCTTGGGGGGGAGGGTGTGGAGAGCAGGGAACACCAGTGTGGAGGCCCTAAGGCTGGACTCCGGAGGCTTGGGGGGCCCCCGTGGGTGGCCCAGCCCTGACCTTGGCCTTCTCCCCACAGACCATCAAGTGCCTGCTGATCCACCCGAACCCCGAGTCGGCCCTCAACGAGGAGGCAGGCCGCCTGCTCTTAGAGAACTACGAGGAGTACGCGGCCCGTGCCCGCCTGCTCACCGAGATCCACGGGGGCGCCGGTGGGCCCAGCGGCGGGAGCGCCGAGGCCAGCAGGGCCGTGGCCAGCGGGGGTGCGGCCCCCTCCGCTGACCCCATGGGCCCGGGAGGGGCCGACGGTCCCATGGCCAAGAAGCATGCGGGCGAGCGGGATAAGAAGCTGGCGGCCAAGAAAAAGACGGACAAGAAGCGGGCACTGCGGCGACTGTAGTGGGTTTTTCTCCCAGCTCTACCCCCTCCCCCGACCCCAACCCCCGACCCCCAACGCTGTCTCTAAGTTATTTAAATTATGGCTGGGGTGGGGGAGGGTGCGGGGGCACTGGGACCTGGATTTGTTTTTCTAAATAAAGTTGGAAAAGCAGCTGCTCTGCCTCACAGACACCCCAGGACCGCCTCAGCCACACTGGTCCCCCTGGCCCTGGAAGTGCGTGCGTGGACTTGCCGTGCGGGGAGTGGCGGGGTCGGCTGCGGGGGAGGAGGGAGCCCCATGTCCCCCCTGAAAGCGGGGGAGCTGGGCCTGCTCTCCATCACATTTGCCCTTGTTCTTGCCTGAAGTAGGTGTGTGACTTGGCAGGCTCCCTGCCTGGGACAGCCAGGTGACAGGTGTGGGGCCAGCTGCTGGCAGCTCAGCACCTGATCCAGCTCAGGGTAGCAAACCATGTTCCATGTGTGCTTCTGCATCCCAGGCCTCAAACGACGCCCGTCCAACCCTTTCTGTTGCTCTGTGGCCCGGGCGTGGCGAGCTGGCCACTCTGGTTTCACTAGCGAAGGCGTCTGCCAGGCCACATCCCCAGCTCTTGAAGCTGATGGTGGGTTTCAGGTCCTCCGCTCTTGGAAGCTGCCTGGGTTACTCCCCTGCGGGCTCCTCTCCCCTGCCCCTCTCAGCCTCAGGTGCCCCACTTAAGGGCCAGGTCCTTCAGATAGGCTCAGCTGATGGGGTGGGGCCACCCAGGTTCTCCTGTTTAACCCCAAGTGACCTCCTCATAGAAATCAATCTGTCACATGGACAGGTTCTGCCCCCCACACACACACTCCAGGGGAGGGCCAGGAGACGTGCGGCAAGTTGGCCTCCTGTCCCATCCTGCTTGACTGCAAGCTGGTGGCCCTTGTACGTCACAGACTTTCGTTGGGGCCAGAGGTGAAGGCCGCAAAGCCAGAGTGGTGGAGTAGGGAGGAAGAGTGGGCCTTGGCAGAAACTGTTGAAGGCACAGAGGGGTTTTTTTTTAAGATTTTATTTATTTATTTGACAGAGACACAGCGGGAGAGGGGAACACAAGCAGGGGGAGTGGGAGAGGGAGAAGCAGGCCTCCCGCCGAGCAGGGAGCCCGATGCGGGGCCCGATCCCAGGATCCCGGGATCGTGACCTGAGCCGAAGGCAGACGCTTAACGACAGCCACCCAGGTGCCCCGGCACAGAGGCTTTAAATTGGCTTACTGTCCATTAACAAAAATTTTATGGTCTTCTCAAAAAAGGATAACGGAAAGAGAAAGGAAACTGCGTCTACATTAAAGACTTGTACGTGAACTCTCATAGTTGCTTCCTTAGTGCTGGATGAAAAATGGAAACAACCCCAATGCTCAACAGATGAAGGAGTAAAAGAAACTGAGTTCATAGACGGGGATAGCACTCGGCAAAAGATTAACACCAAAACAGCACGGACGAACCTCAAAAATACTCTGTGCTAAGTGAAGCCATATTCAAAAGTGTACAGGATACCTGAATCCACTGAGAGGAAATGCCCGAACAGGCAGTAGCGCGTGGTGCCCAGAAGCAGGGCGCCGGCCATCTGGGATCGGGGAGGCAGGCATGGGGGGCTTTCCAGGCTGAGGAGCGTGTTCCAGACCCCAGTCATACCGGTGGTCACACGGGTGCATAAATGTGTCAGAACTTCAACTATACTTTTTTTTTTTTTTTTCCAGATTTTATTTGTCAGAGAGCACACAAGCAGGGGCAGCGGCATGCAGAGGAAGAGGCAGGCCTCCCACCAAGCACGGGGCCCGATGCGGGGCTCGATCCCAGGACCCTGGGATCATGACCTGAGCTGAAGGCAGACGCCCAACGACTGAGCCACCCAGGCATCCCAAAACTTCAACTATACTTAAAATAGGTGTGTTTTTGTGTAAACTATATCCATGAAGTTTATTTAAATATTTTTAAATCAACTTGTTTATCTAAAGTAGATGGACGATAAGTCAGTGGGACAGAAGGTATTTGCAAGACCTAGAACCAAAAAGGACTAATCCAAAGCATATAAAGAGCCCTTACAAATCAATAAGAAAAACACGGGGCGCCTGGGTGGCTCAGTTGGTTGGGCGACTGCCTTCGGCTCAGGTCATGATCCTGGAGTCCCGGGATCGAGCCCCGCATCGGGCTCCCTGCTCGGCAGGGAGTCTGCTTCTCCCTCTGACCCTCCTCCCTCTCATGTACTCGCTCTCTCTCATTCTCTCTGTCTCAAATAAATAAATAAAATCTTAAAAAAAAAATAAATAAGAAAAACACAAGAGTTGGCAAAAGCACTTAAGCACGTCACAAAAAGAGGATATCCACACGACGGCCAAACACAGAAGACAGTCCTCACGAGTAGTTGAGAGAATGCGGTGTAAGCTAGAGTCGGTGGGACCCCACTGCCGAAGCAGAAACGTTTAAAGTCTGACGACACCAAGTGCTGACAAGGTCGTCGGGCCTCGGACACCTTCACATGCCACTGGTGGGAGCACGTGACGGTGAAACGCGCATGGAAGCTTGGTAGAAAGTGGAAAGTACGCACCCCTTACTCCTCAGCATCCTTGCAGGTATGCCGCGGGCTTTCGCCATTTGTCCTAATTACAAGGAGTACACACACAGCCGCACATTCAGGAAACAATGCCTGGGCGAAAAGTGGAATTACCACTGCTTCCAGCAGCATGGAGAGATCACGGACGTCACAATCAGCCAAACCAGCAAGTCACGAGAGATTGCCACGATTCGGATCCTTCGTGCACGATGCCAAGGCGAAAATAAGTCATCCTGGGGGCGCCCGGGGGGCTCAGTCGTTGAGCGTCTGCCTTTGGCTCGGGTAGTGATCCCAGGGTCCTGGGATCGAGTCCCGCATTGGGCTCCCTGCTCGGCAGGAGCCTGCTTCTCCCTCTGCCTGCAGCTCCCCCTGCCTGTGCTGTCTCTCTCTTTCTCTCTCTGACAAAAAAATAAATAAAATCTTAAAAAAAAAGATTTTTAAGTGATCCCTACACCCAGCAGGAGGCTTGAACTCAACCCTGAGATCAGGACTTGCACACTCCACCAACCCAGCCAGCGAGGCACCCCGTACTGCAGAATTTTTAAAACGCGAAGAAACTCATTATGTGTGAATATGGGCTGATCTCCAAGCTTGACTAAGTGAACAAAAAGCAACAATGGTGAACAGTGCATATGATATAGTACCATTTCTGTTCATTTTTTTAAAAGATTTTATTTGAGAGAAAGACTGAGTAGGGAGAGGGGCAGAGGGAGAGAGAAAGAATCCCCCGAGCAGACTCCCCACTGAGCAGAGGGCCCCACGGGGGGACTCGATCCCACAACTCATGAAATCATGACTTGAGCTGAAACCAAAAGTTGGATGCTTAACTGAGCCACCCAGGTGCCCCTCTGTTAATTTATTTTAAATTTTTGTTTTTGTTTTTAAGATTTTATTTGTCAGAGAGACAGAGTGTGTACGAGCAGGGGAAGGCATCCCTAAATTTTTCTTTAAGATAGGATAGGGGTGCCTGGGTGGCTCAGTTGTTAAGCGTCTGCCTTAGGCTCAGGTCGTGATCCCAGGGTCCTGGGACCAAGCCCCACATCGAGCTCCACATCGGGCTCCCTGCTCCGCGGGAAGCCTGCTTCTCCCTCTCCCACTCCCCCTGCTTGTGTTCCCTCTCTCACTGTGTCTGTCAAATAAATAAATAAAATCTTTTTAAAAATTTAAAAAAAAAATAGGATACGTGTCAGGATGCCTGAGTGTCTCAGGCAGTTAAGGGTCTGCCTTTGGCTCAGGTCATGATCCCAGGGTCCTGGGATCCTCCTCCTCCCTCTGCCTGCCACTCCCCCTGCTTGTACTCACTCTCTCTTACAAATAAATAAAATTTAAAAAATAAAATAAAATAGGATACGTGTTACTTGCTCGCATATGAATTTAATGCTTCCGGAAGGTCCACATTGGAACCTGGGAATACTAATTGCCTCAAGGAAGGAGAGCTTAGGATACCTCATGAATGTTACTCTTTCAAAAAACAAATTCTTTTTTTTTTTTTTAGATAAAGGTTTCTACAAAGGGGGGCATACCCTGGTGGCTCAGTCGGTTAAGCGTCTGCCTTCAGCTCAGGTCATGATCTCAGGGTCCTGGGATCGAGCCCCGAATCCGGCTCCCTGCTCAGCAGGAAGCCTGCTTCTCCCTCTCCTTCCGCCCCTCCGCCTGCTTGTGCTCCCTCTCTAGCTCTATCTCAAACAAATAAATAAAATCTTTACAAAGTTTCTACAAAGAAACAGCTCCCTCTCATTCCTGTCTCCCCGACACCCAGTTCCCTTTATCACAGACAACCAGTGTTACCAAGTGCGTCTATATTTTTCCCAAGAAATTCTACAAGAATGCAAGCAAATTTAAATATTAGTTCTGTCAAGCCCCTTTTATTTTCCTCACAGCATGCAGTATCCTGGACACAGCATGCCGCTCTTTGCTTTTTCTTCTTTTCTCTAAGATTTTATTTATTGGAGAGGGGGTGCAGAGGGTGGGAGAGAATCCCAAGCAGAAGTGCGTGCCGCGTGCGGAGCTGGATGCGGGGCTCCAGCCCAGGACTGCGAGATCACGACCTGAGCTGCAGTCAAGTCAGATGCTTAACCGACTGAAGCACCTGAGCCACCCAGGCGCGCCTGCTCCTTGCTTTGTCAGCTACACCAGACGTCTTGGAGGTCTGTGCACAACAGCACCTCCCTGCTCTCGGTTCCATCACATACACGTGCCACGATGTCAATCACATGTCCTGTTCTCATTGACCAGCAACGCCAGAACGAATAACCTGTGGACACGGGCCATTTGGCACACAAGGGAACAGATCTTCAGAGCAAATCTTAGAAGTGACATTCCCGTGCCAACGCATACATTTGTTTGTAATTTGTACAGATGTTGCTGAATTGTTCGCCACGCGGTTTGTACCAGTCTACGCTGTCAGCAACGCAAGCATACCCATTCCGCCATGCATGAGCTAGCACTTTGAGCTCCACCTAAGATGGGGGTTTTTCGCAGTCTGAGAATCATAGACCATCTTAGAATTTTTATTTATTTATTTGAGAGGGAGAGAGAAAGAGAGGAAGCGAGAGGCAAGAGCAGGGGAAGAGAGAAGCAGAGTCCCCGCTGAGCAAAGAGCTGGGATCATGACCTGAGCCAAAGGCAGACACTTAACCCACTGAGCCACCCAGGTGCCCCTATCTTAGAATTTTTCCCCCCAAAGATTCCACTTATTTATTTGACAGAGAGAGACAGTGAGAGAGGGAACACAAGCAGGGGGAGTGGGAGAGGGAGAAGCAGGCTTCCTGCCGAGCAGGGAGCCCGATGCGGGGCTCGATCCCAGGACTCTGGGATCATGACCTGAGCCGAAGGCAGACGCTTAACGACTGAGCCACTCAGGCACCCCTATCTTAGAATTTTTTTAATAGGCTTTTTTTTTTTTTTTAAGAATAGTTCTGGATTTCTGGAAAAATTATGAGGACAATACAATGTTCCCTATTGCTGCCTCTCTCTGATAAATACTATATTAAATATAGATGCTAAAACAAATATGCTGGTTCTGCTGGGAGAGAGCCCAGGGCCAGGGGTGAACACACAATAGGGGCTGACTCAGCAGGCTGCTCGAACCCCACATGTACACAGAACAGTTTCCAAAAAAGATAAACATGTTGCAGAACCAGAGGCTGGGGTCCTGGGGCCCCTCTCCCCCTGGATACTCTCCTTGCATTTGCACATCTCCAAACCTCATGAATGTGCCATTCTCATAACGAAAGACTTTCAAAGAATAGATGATTTTATTCCAGCAAATGACTACAAGAGAAACGAAAGGAACTCAACACAATTGCTGGTCGGCCTGGATCAGAAAAGCTGCAGAGGATGCCCTCACACACAGGCACACACGCCGGGGCCACTCGCACAAGCTTGGAAACACAGGCTATTGGGGGGTGTGGATTTAGGACAGGTGTTCAAAATGCTCCGGAAAAGCCAAGCATCATTTTGCTTGCGGGCAGTTACAGACCTGGAAAATCATCTCAGATGGTTTGAGTCCATCTGGTCAAAATAACTCGTAATAGTAAACATTCATTCACTCACGCAAAGATTTGCGGGCATGACACGGCAGGCCTTTTCCTGAACTTTTTGCACACTGCACCTCCTTGACGGTATCAGGAAGCCGGGGCTGTTGCCATGCGCACGTCACAGATGAGGGAACAAGGGCACAGGGAAGTCGAGCCATTTGCCCAAGGTTGCACAGCCAAGGGGCGCAAATGCAAGCAAATCTAAATATAGAGAGCCCCAGCTTATCTCCTGTGCCAGTACAGGTGGAAATATAATCCAGGCCAGCCCCTGCCACGAACGGAGCACGTCTCAGCCCCGAGTCCCCAGAGCCGAGTGATGCCATGTGGGAGCCACCAAGGGTGTGCCCTGCACTCAATTTTGCAAGCATTCCCAGCGCTAGCACTGGAGACAAGCAGCAAACAAAACTAGTCTCTGCTTTGTGGAGCCCTTGAAATAATCCTATTTCACATATGGGGAAACTGAGGCACCAAGAGACTAGGGGGCCCACCCAAATGCCCACAGCTGGGAGCTGGCAAGCCTGTCCTGACCAAGGCAGCCCAACTCCCGTGGCTGCTCTGAGCCACTAGCCCTGATGGGGGAGGTGGGTGGCAGGCTGAGGGGGTGGGGTGGTCTCTCAGCAGGTGTCACCCCATCGCCTCTTGGCCCCACTGTTTCTACCGAGAAGTCAGTTGTCAGTCTCGGGGTTTCCTTGCATGAGTCATTTTTCTCTTGCTGCTTTCCAGATTTTCCCTTTGTCTTTGGCTTTCCGCATTATTACTGTGATGTGTCTGGGTGTTTGAAGTTTACTTTTTTGAGAGAGAGAGACAGACAGACAGTGTGCAACTGGAGGGGGGTAGGGATAGAGAGAATCCCAAGCAGGCTCCATGCCCAGCACAGAGCCTGACACGGGGCTCCATCTCAGGACCCCAGATCATGAGCTGAGCTGAAACCAGGAGTCAGACGCTGAACCAACTGGGCCACCCAGGCGCCCCTGAGGTTTACTTTTTATATTTTCCCTGTTTATCTGTTTTCCAATTTCCATGCCAACACACATCACTTGCGAGGAAAAGGTTTGAATAGATGACCCCATGCGAATCACACCTCCCCAAGTTCTCTCCTTTCCCAGGAGGGAGGAGTTGGGAAGCTGGGGCCTGGGGAGGGGACGCCACGCGTCTGAGTCCAAATGGCACCGGGGACTCCAGCGCAGAGACTCAGGGCGGAGACCTGCTGCCTCCATCCACCCTTCTCCTGGTTCTAGCACCCAAGGGGCATCAAGATGCCTGCTGTGGCTACCCAGCCCAGCCACCCTGATGAGGCCCAGCACCTGAGCCCACGTCACACAGCCTGAGGTCAGGAGAGGCCACACAAGGCGGGAGGACTCAAATACTTCTCTAGAAGATGCCAGCGACTAGCAGGACTCCACGTGGACTGAGGGCTCCAGGGCGGACAGAGAAGAGACACCACCTGACCGCCACCATCAGTACAAGGTGGACAGAGAGCTCGCGGCTGTGAGCCTCCGACCTCATTTCTTCAACGTCCAATACTCACCGAGCATCTTCCAAATGCTGGGGCCCTGGACCAAGTCCCGGCTCACCAGCACAGAGCATACGTGTTAGATGGACATCAGCGCTACGGACAAAAATAAACCTAGGGTGGAGGAAGGGTTTCAATTTTTAATGGACTGATGAGGAAAGAACTCACTTTCAGCTGACATTTAGTAGGGTGAGGCTGAGTCTCACTGCTGGGAAGCACCTTCCAGGGAGAGGAACGGCAAGGACAGATGCCCTGAGGCAGACCTGCCTGGTGGAGGGAGGTGATGTGGAGACAGGCTTAGGCAGCCATGGCCAAGGACCTGCTTTTCATTTGGAGTGGGATGGGAACCCTGGGAGGGTTCTGAGCAGGCTTAAAGCCACTGGACTTAGTTCCAAAAGGATGCCTCTCCATCTGGGTCAAGAACAGACCCAAGTGTGGCAAGGTGGAAGCTACTGCAGGAGCCCAAGAAGGACGAGCGGTTTCGTCAGGAAATAGGTCAGGTTCACGTCTGCAGACTGAGGAAAGCTGGAGGCAAGGGTGTCTCCATCAGGATCTGTGTTGGGGTGAGCCAAGGCAGCCGCTGGAGGCAGGGCTCCTACCCTGAAACAAACGGGGCCTCTGGAGGAAGATGCCCTTGGCCACAGAGCTCTGGTGTGGGGACGGGGAACAGGCTGCGGTCTCAGGACACGGTCTCCAGAATGGTAGGGACCAAGGGTCTACTCAACACTGGATCCTCAATCCATTGCATATTGGCTGGCACATGGCAGGTATGCAGGAAACGGGTCTAGGCAGTGACAGTGGAGACCCTTTCCCCAGGGGAGCCTCAGTGACTCCATCTGTAAAGAGGGAGTGACACCTGCTGTGGTGTCCAGGGTAGTTGGGATGAGAAATGGCCATAAGTATGTACGTGAGTACACACACACAGTGCTTACCTTCTAGAAGACAGAACACTGAGACCTACTGAGCACTTGCCATGTGCAAACCCTGCTCAGCCCTTTGCTTGCCTTAATCTGCTGAGTTTTGACAAGAGGCACAGAGAGGTCCAGTTCCTTGCCCAGAGCCACACAGTGAGGTACGACCCACGAGCCATCACCAGTTTTCTTAAACACCAAGAGGCAGGCAGGCAAGGGTAGGAAACCGGGAGAACCTATTCTAGCTCCCCAGAATGGGAGACAGGATCTCCTGGGGAAGATGGGGCGTGGGGGTGAAGTGAAGAGGCGGCAGCAATGAGGAGTGATCAGGGGAGCACTGCGGTGGGGGGTCTCGAGGGGCAGAAGTGGTGACTGGGAGCAGAGAGCAGGTAGGGGACGCAGGCTGGAGGACAGACGGAGCCAGGAGGAATGGGGCACTCACAGTCCAGCAGGGGCAACAGGTGGCCGTCCAGGTTCCTAGCCAGGAATGGGCTGTTTAACAGTCTGGACCCGTGAGGACGCCGGATCTGCGTCCGTGCCCGAGACCAGCAGCTCCTGCTTCACGGTGGGTACACTCCTGCCCCACAGCTCCATCCACTTCACTCCTGGGGGGCCTAGTCCTTAATCCCTGGGGGAAGCGGCCCCAACCTGCTTCCCACTTCCGTCAGTCTTCAGCCCTCCCCCCCCTCCGCCGGGTCCACAGCCAAGTCCCAGACGATGAAGCCCCACACAGCACACCCCTTCCAGTGCACAGGCCACAGGTGCTGCAGGAGGTAGACCCTTGGCCTGGATCCCCAGCCCTTAGATTTGGGCTCTAAAAGGTCTTTCTTGAAACAGTCATGTGTCCACAAAGAGACTGGGATTGTGAGGACCACAGTGGAGGTTCCCTGTTGAACACACTATCTGCTGCATGGTCACACCTCTGATGTGTTCAACACAAGAACCTGGGCCAAGCCCCATCCCTGAGAGGCAGGAACGCTGGGACGGAGCTCCCCTGACCCAGATCTGCTTCCTCCAGTCCCAAGACACTATGACTCGTATGGTAACAGCAGGTGGAGGGGCGTGCTAGGACACGCAGGTGCACACACGTGGGGCAGAGCCCCAGGATGGCAGACAGGAGGCCCAGGTGAGGAGGTTGACACCTTTATTGCTTTAGAGGCAGGGGCAGGTGCTCAGGAACTCTTGGTGGGGCGGGCCCGCTTCCTCTTCACCATCACGGGCTTCTGGCTGCGCAGGATGGCGCTGGCTCTGCGAATGGCAGCCTGGAGAGACAGGTAGAAGGCTCAGCACGCCCGCCCACACCCGAGTGCGGGTCCAGCCATCAGCAGAGACCCTCCTCGTAGGATGGGCCAGGCTCCCCCAACCACTGCTGGCCCCCACTCACCATGCGCAGGTCTGGGCGGTACTTGTTCTTGCGGATCATGTGCCGGATGCTGCTGAGGGTGGCCCGGGCATTCTTGTTGATGGTGGTTCGAACGTAGGAGGTGGCGGGTTTCCGCTGGCCTGGGGGAAGGGGATGGGGGTGGTGGCGGGGGTGGTGGCAGGGGTGAGTGTGATGGTGCACTCCCCCTGGGAACCTGAGCCCCCAGGCTGTGAGCCTGGGCAGGCCACTCCCTGCAGCCAGCCCCATCCACCCACTGAATCCCCAGGCCAGGCCAGGCCCAGCCTTGAGGCCTGCAGCGGGTCTTCTCCTGTGTCCCTGACAGAAGGTTCATCAAGTCACTTCTCAGAGAGCAAAGCAGAGCAACGGAATGAGGACTCCTGTCCAAAGTCACAGGCACACAGCGGCCATCTGACCACAGCCCGCCTGCCTGGCTCCAGGGCAGGACACTGGCCAGGCAGCAAGTGTCCGTGAGACTGCAGCTCTGGTCTCCTCCTGCCTGCCCCCCAGGGCCCAAGCTACCCCATGTGGAACAAGGGTCTGAAACAAGCTCTGAGGCTCGGGCCTGGATGCTGGAGAACCAGGAAGGCCTCAGGTAAGGCCAGGGTGAGGAGGAGCCCTGCAGAAAGCACCTGCCCACCCCCCATCCGTGCACAGGTGGAGCCTGGACCCCACTGCCCCTGGATCAGAAGGAAAGCACCCCCTTCCTGTGTGCAAAGCTGCCAGCCTCATTCAGGACGTGAAGCAGGACGGAATCCACGGGGTCTTGGCGAGAGTCCTGTGCCCCAAGTAACAGACGGGGAAGGTCTCACCCAAAAACCAAGGACCCTCCAGCACGGCAGTGACTTTCAAGGTCGGCCCGCCCCGTCCCCGACCCCAGCCCAGGAGCACGGTCAGTCCAGGTCCTGACAGCCCAGGAGAGGCCACCCAACAACCCGAGACGGGCAAGTGAGGTTTCCAGGGCCCAGAGCACCAGAACGGTGTTCTCAGAAGCGAGAGAACCCCAGGGGCTCACTGGTGAGCTGAGAAGGGAGCGTAACCCCCTGCAGGGTGGGCAGCGGCCCGATCAAGAGCCAGGTCCCGGACACTGCTGTCCCTGCGCGGGTGCTGGGCTCAAACGCAAACAGACAGCAGCCCTAATGCGAGGCCCGGAGAAACCCCAGAAAGCAAAGCTGGCGGGGCCGAGATGCCGCAGGCCTCCAGCGCCCCTGCCTCTGGGCTCCCGGGTCCCCCTGACCCTCTGAGACACCAAAAGCCCGTCCAGCGGGGGCGGGGCTCGCGCGGCCGCTCCTGAACGCGCACAGCAGGCCGGGCGTCCCACCGCGGCCGCTCCGAGCGGACACCGAGCCTGCCCGTCCTCACCGGCGGGACCCCGGGGACAGCTCCGCGCCTGACCCGCCTCGCGATTTCCCGGGCCGAGGGCCCCCCTTGAGCCCGCCGGCCGCCCGCCGCAGGCGGAGCGACGCCCAGCAGGTGGGTGCTCACCGGACCTCCGCTTCAGGACCACCACCACGCCTTTACCGTCGGCCGCCGGCTCCACGCCCACGGTCTTGCGGTGAATCAGCCCGTTGTAGCGGAACGAGTTGCGAGCCTTCAGGTTGTTGGGCTCCTGGGGAGGAGGGCGCAGCGGGGCCGTGAGGCGGGGCGGGGGGCGGGGGGCAGCCGCCCCAGGCCCAGGCCCAGGCCCCGAGCCCCACTTACAGTGCTGTAGGTCTGCTTGTTCCTCTTGATCAGGAAGCTGGAGCAGTTCCGCACGACCATCCACTGCAGGTGCGCGGACATGGCGGCGCTGCGGGGAGGGCGGCAGGGGAGGCTGTCAGAGGGCGCGGCGGGCCGGCGGCCCACCCGCGTGGCAGCGGCAGGGGCACCCGCAGGGCGCACGGCGACCCCAGGCGGGGGCTGAACTCAGGCGGGGGATGCAGGGGGAGAGAACGTGAGGAGCCGCAGCGAGCTCCGGCGGCGGGCTCGGGGGCGGCCACAGAGGCCAGGCAAGGGCAGGGGCGCCGGGCCTCGGGAAGACGAGGCAACCACGCGGGCGGCGGAGAACCGCGCGCTCACCTCCTCTCGCGACGGCAGCCGGAGACGGAAAGAGGCAAGCAAGGGGCGGGGCGGCGCCTTTAATAGCCACACGCATTTCCGCTTCCTCTGTGGGCACGCGCATGCCCTCGCCTGTCCCCGCCTCCTCCCGGGGCGGCTCGGTGACGTTCGGCCGCTTCCGCCAGCCTGTCGCCGATCGCTCGGAGACCTTCGGAACTCTTCGGCTAGTAACGCTGGGGCGTGTTCTCGGAGGCGGAGCACCACCCTTCCGAGGGCCCTTCGTGTGTTTTCGGAACGGCAGCGCTGGATTTCCGAGTGGGTCCAGTTGGAGAAGCCCCAAGTCCCCTTCCGCAGGGGTTTCTCTCCAGGGTCGCTCACCAGCGCTTTACACAGTATAGGCGCTCGATAAATATTTGTTTTACAAACGAACGTACGGCTGCCTGACTTACTTAAGACGAGCTCCAGGGTCTTCGGATGCTTCCGGTCTTCTTCGCAAGCTCTCGGCTATTCCCGACGAAGGCCCGGAGGCCCTCTCGGGCGTTTTCGGAACCCTTCGGAGACGCCCTCCCGCGGGGTGGCCGCCCCCTCCTCCTGGCGCAAGCCCTTTCGGGTCTGTTCGGAAACACTCGTTTTCCATCCGGCCACGTTCGGAACTCTGCGGCTGACCCCGGCGGACGTCTCGGGTCGTCCTCCGCACGGTGATCTCAAACGGTTTAGAGTCTGGAGAGAAGCTAGGCGGAATGTCCTCGCAGCCTTGCACCCCAGGAGGGCGTGGATCCCCTCCAAGGGCGAGCCGTTTGGAGGGGAAGAGATTTGCATGGGAAAGCTCTCGGTTCCTTCCGCGGGCCGGAGCTGCTGCCCCTCCCCCGTCCTCCCCCTCCGGCCTGCCCGCTGCCGCACCCCATGAACTCCCCAGAAGGTTATTTTCTGTTGTCGCGGTCCTCTTTAGGGGCGGGAGCCCTGCCTGAGGTATCCGCGGGTCTTCAGCCCTCGGCAGCAGGGGCTGGGCGCTTGGGGGGCCTCCGGAGACCCGGGCTCAGCAAAAGGAACGGCACGGCCCCTGTGGCCCCCACGAGTGCACCTGATCTGGGACCGTGTCCGGGAGCTCCGCGAGGGCGGGGGCCTCGTCTGCTCCCTCCCGGCTCGTGGGCTTCGCCCCTAGGGAGTCCCGGCCGCCCAGACGCACTAGGAGAAGCCTGGGGGACTGCCCCGCTGCCCCCGGCACGGCACCCAAATCTGGCGGTGGCGCGCAGAGTGTTGGGAGAGCCACCGCTTCCCAGGGGCGCACGGGCGGCCCCGGGCGACAGGCAATGAGCGAGAGAAATCTCAGCTCCCCAGAGCCCCCCCGTGTTTGCTCCACTAGAGCGCCCTGCCTGCTGACTGCGCGTCCCGGGGCTCTGGGTCCGGGAGCCTTGTCTGATCCTTGTTTCTTGACACGCCACGGGGCCTGGGGCGCAGGGGGCCCCTGGAGCAGGCACTGAGCGGAAAAGACGTCCGGGCTCCCGCAGCACCCCACGCTGCCTCCATAAGGCACCCTGAATTTTAAATGTGTTCCATCGCGCTCCTTGGTGTCCGTAAGGCCCCTCCCACCGTTATCCGGGAGCCGGGCTGCCCCCAGCACAGGCCTCGGAGGGCCGACCTGCCCAGAATCCAAGGCCAGGGCACCCCCCAAGTCGGGCCCGTGTGCACCCCAGCCAGCTCAGGTGACCAGGCGGGCGCCGGGCTCACCTGGCGCCGTCCCCTGACCCCGCCCCGGCCGGGCCGCACCCCGGAACGCTCTCTGGGGGAGCCCGCGCGGCAGAGCAGGGCCATGGCAGCGGCGCCAGCCGTGGGCGCCGCGCAGGGGCCCCCGCCGGGCGCCCCGTCCCCGCCGGCCGGCGCGCCCGGGCCTGCGTCCGGCCTGGGCCGCTGCCGGGTGGCGCTGCTGCTGGCCGTGGCGCTGGACGTGGCGGGCATGGCGGCGCTGCTGACCGGCGTGTTCGCGCAGCTGCAGGTGCGCGGCCGCGACTTCGGCGACCTGCTCATCTACTCGGGCGCGCTGCTCGTCTTCCTGAGCCTGCTCGGCTGGATCCTCTGGTACACCGGCAACATCGAGATCTCGCGCCAGGAGCTCGAGCGCGACTACGGCCTGCGGCCCTCGGCTCTGGCCCGCCTGGCGCGCAAGCTCTCCCGCCGCTGGTCTGCGCCGGCCTCCTCCTCGGGCCCGCGCGGCGCGCCCGGCTCTCTAGGAACGCGCCGTGCCGCCCGCGCGCCCCCGCCGCCCGCCGCCGGCTCCCGCCGCGTGCGCCTGCAGCTCGCTACGCTCGAGGCCGGGCCCGGGGCGGCGGGCGCGGGCAGCGAGTGAGCCCGAGGTGAGGGGTGGGGCAGCGAGTGAGGCGGCAGGGCGAGTTGGAGAGCTGGAGAGACAGAGGGGGAGAGCTGGAGAGACAGAGGGGGAGAGCTGGAGAGACAGAGGGGGAGAGCTGGAGAAACGAGGAGAGGTGGAGAGACAGGGGGAGAGATGGAGAGACGGGGGAGAGATGGAGAGACAGAGGGGGAGATGGAGAGA
>NW_023270718.1:9062571-9066964 GCF_011800145.1 Mirounga leonina | reverse complement strand
GAGAGCTGGACAGTCGGGGGGAGAGATGGAGAAACAGAGGGGGAGAGCTGGAGAAACGGGGAGAGTTGGAGAGACAGGGGGAGAGATGGAGAGACGGGGGAGAGATGGAGAGACAGGGGAAGAGCTGGACAGACGGGGGGGAAAGATGGAGAGATGGGGAGAGATGAGGGGGGAAGCTGGAGAGAGACGGGGAGAGCTGGAGAGACAGAGGGGAGAGATGGGAAGAGATATGGGGGTGGAAATAGAGGAGAGATGGAGAGATAGGGAGGGAGAGGGACAATGGGGAGGGAAAGACAAAGGACCAGATCAAAACGAGGGAGGAGAGCAGCAGGGCCCAGAGGATGGAGCCTTGGACAGCAGGCATGAGCACAGACTTGGAAGAGACAAAGAGACCTGGCCCCCCAGATGAGGCCTAGAGAGCCACTACTCGCTCCCCCCACACTTGGAGACCCCTCTCTCCACTCCAGCCCCCTGGAGCACCAGGTCCCATTTAATCCTCTCCCTGTAACTGGGTCTCGGGGGTCACTGCTAGTACCATCCCCATCCCGTGGAGGACATTGAGGCCCAGAAAGGTGCCACCTCTTGCCCAAGGGCACACAGCTAGGATTCTTCTGAGAGAGAGGGAAAGAGCGAGAATACCAGGAGTGTGAGATGCAGGGAAGGCTTTGCTGCTCATTCCTTCCCTTTTCTCTCTCCTCTCTGTCTTCTATCCCCTTTCCTAAACACACACTCTCCAGCTTGCACTCCTTTGCTCAAACACCTGCTGTGGCTCCCTATTGCCCTCTCATGAAATCCCCGCCACTCACTGTCTGTGGGCCCCACATGTTTCAGCCCCACATCTCCTGCCTTCTTTGCAGTTATGATGGCATCCCTCAGTCCATTCTCCCCTACAGCAGGAGTGCCCTTGCTG
The DNA here is from genome assembly GCF_011800145.1 of Mirounga leonina. Taxonomy (NCBI): domain Eukaryota; kingdom Metazoa; phylum Chordata; class Mammalia; order Carnivora; family Phocidae; genus Mirounga; species Mirounga leonina. The sequence continues at coordinate 9,066,054 of NW_023270718.1, read as the reverse complement.
TCCGTACTCCACATGGAAAACATCCTTTGTGTCCATTAAGATCCAACGCAACTTTGTAGCCTTTCTCTGGGTCTTCGTATTGTCTGAGTTACCCCCGTTATTGCTTGTTGTCTGTCTTGTGGTGTCTCTGCTGGGACTGCCTGTCCCGCTGGACAGGGAGCTTCCTGATGGTAAGGCCTGGGTCTCTGGTGTCTTCATTCTTAGCATTGCTCTGCAAAAAGCTCAGGAAGTCAGAGAAGTGTGACTGGGTCGGTGGGTGGATGCGTGGATGGACGGATGGGTTGTTTGACGGGTGGATGGATTGGCTGGTGGATGAGTGGACAGACTGGTGAATGGGTGGGCGGATAGAGGAATGAATGTTCAATTGGTGGATGGATGAATTGGTGGATGGATGGATATGGTTAGACTGATGAATTGGTAAGATTCATCAGAATTGGGGAACAGGTGATTTGGGCAGATAGGATGGTAGCTGAGAGAATGGATGGGTTGGCCAATGGGTAGATAGAGAGGAGGAACAATGTCAACAATGGATGAGTGACTGACTCAGTTTCTCGGATGGGAGTTCTGTAAAAGAATTAAATCCTGACGTGCTAAGACCTTCTCTGTATGTGATGAATTTAACTTTTCTCCTGTGCATCCAGAATGGGACTAGTTATACACCCTTCTTCGTGAGAACTGAGAAAATAGTCACTCCAATCGTCAGCTGCGTTCTGTAGCTCAGAGGAGGAGCCGGGTTTAAGACAAGATGTATGCGTAGATGAGGAGGCATCAGCTCACACAAAATTTGGCACAGAAATTAGAACCACCCACCAGCGGTGAAAATCCTTTACCTTGCCCAGAAGTCTAACACAGCTGGGCGGATCTCCCGCTGGAACCACCTGCCAGAAATGTGGGCCAAGCTGGCTGGAGTGTAGGCCCCTCTTCGAACGAAGACAGGCCTGTTCAAACCCAGGACTCCTTAGTGGGTGGGGTGAAGTGCTTCCAGCACACGAAGGACAGAGAACTTGAATTTTAACACAGGGACCTGAAGATTCCCTTCCCCCTCTGGGACCAAAATGAATGGAGTAGACAGACAGAGCCACCCGGCAGAAGCCATTATGTTTTGTTTTCTTTCTCCGTGTCTGTCTCTGTCTCTGTCTCTGTCTCCGGTGTCTCTTTGTCTCTGTACCCATCGTTCCCTCTACGTGTTCATCTGTCCTCTCTGACTTCCTGTCTCTCCTTCTCCAGCTTGTACCTCTGACCCCGGTGAGGCAAATACGCTGCAGCAGATGGGGGCATGGAGGGGTGGAGGGGCAATTGAGCAGGTGTGTGAGTCAATGTATGAGGGGCTAAAGCAGGAAGAAGGGGCTCCCTTCCCCTGCCCCTCAGGCCGCTGGGCGGGGGGCCCCGGGAATGCATGGGTCCTGGGAGGGGTCCCGCACCACCACTAACCCCACCCTTCCTCCTGCAGATGGACCCACGGACCCACCTGTCAGGACTGGACTGCGGTGTGCAGTTACGCCCACCATCATCTGGGCCACCAGGATGCCTACCTGTCCGCCCCATCCTCCTCTGGATAAATGGCTCTGCCTCATAGCACTGTGTGTCTGTCTGGGAGAGGGACAGTACTGGGGCCAGGCCACACCCGCAGAAGGGCCACCCACGCCCTTGGGGACCTTGGAGCCCAGCTTCACATTGGCCCTCATGGAGGGGCATGGGAGAGTGGTGCCAGGATCTTGAGCCCAGACCCACCCCTTCAGTCCAGACGCCCCTCAGCCTATGCCCCTCGGTTGGTGTGGGGGTCCTCCAAGCAGCAGACAGAGGGACAAATTAGACTCACAGGGTATTTATTGGGAGGAAGTACCTTTAAAAAAAAAAGATTTATTTATTTATTTTAGAGGGGGAGGGGCCGAGGGAGAGGGAGAGCGAGAGAATCTCAAGCAGACTCCCCGCCCAGCAAGGAGCCTAGCAGGGGGCTTGATCTCACGACCCTGAGATCATGACCCTGAGATCATGACATGAGCCGAAATCGAGAGTCCGCCCCCGCTGAGCCACCCAGGCACCCAGGAAGGAAGTACTTATGGAGGGTACTTGGTATGGGTGTGGCACCTGAGGAAGGCGGGAGGGTTGGGCAACACAAGTCTTGTACTGTACGCACGTCCAGGAGAATTTCCACCCGGGCACTGGAGAGTCTGAGAGTAACGTCGTCCACTGGCGGTGGCCCATGTCCCGCAGGGAGCCCTGCCATGCTCGGGCATCGGTGGGAGGCATGGCACCGTGCTGGCGGAGGGCGGGATCCCAAGGGTCCACGGCGGAGGCTGTCCATCAATGGTGCTCCCGCAGGAGGGCTGCGGGCCACCCCCACTGACCCACCCCTCCCTGGTTCCAGACCCCACTCAGCCCAGCACCCCCATGATCACAGCCCAGTTCCCGGCCCCCTCATGCACACACGCACACACACACACTCCCTGCCCCAGAGCTCATGAGCCCTCTGCTCCCATGGTTCTTAGAAAAGAGACCACGTGTCTATATGCTATGTCTGTATTGAGGGGTCCCCCCGGGGGTGCCCCTAATCTTCGTCCTCCCCCCCTTCTGTTTCATCACCCCCTTCTGTCGTCCCTTCCCCTTCGGTGGCCCCTGACACATCCGTGGCCCCCTCCAGAGGAAGGGAGTTTGGCATGCTGCCAGCCGATGCCTTTTTTTGGCTCGAAGTCCCCCGGTCCTTGGATAACAGAGAGACGGTCCTCGACAGGTCACATTTGCCCTTTAAGAACACTGGAAGGTGCAGCATATCGCGGCGCTTGGCCCACCTGACCGGGAGGGCATACACTCAGCCTTGACCGTCTGCCTGCTCCTCTGGGGGTGTGGGAGCCCACCCTCAGCCCCAACCCCACTTGCCAGAACAAGCAGATGCTGGAGATCAGGAAGAGGAGGCCTCCACATGTCCAGCCCAGCGCCCACATGTGCTTTCTCCGCATGGTTTCTGGAAAAAGGAGGCAGGTTTGAGACCCAGGAGACTCAGCTGCCCCGGGGGCCCGGCTTCCAGGCACTCACCATCTGGCCGCTGGTGGTAGCAGACCCCGTCACGGTAGCAGCATCGAAGACGCAGACAGAGATTGGGGTTCTCGATTGCCGCCTGGCCCCCACAGCTCTCCCGGTCCCATACATCTCCCTCACAGCCTTGGGACCAACCACAGTGGAAGCTGTGTCACAGAGTCTGACCCGAGGGCCTCAGAACCCCAGGGTCCCAAAGTCAGGCTCCGGGATTGCCTGCCTAGTGCTTACTCTGTGCAGGAACCAGGGGTCCAGGCCCCGGCCCTGGTCCCTCAGACCGAGGGGTCCAGGCCCCCAGCCCCTCCTCCCTCAGACCCAGGAGTCCAGCTCCCAGGCCCTCCTCCCTCAGACCCAGGAGTCCAGACTCCCAGATCCTCCTCCCTCAGACCCAGGAGTCCAGGCTCCCAGCCCCTCGTCCCTCAGACCCAGGAGTCCTGGTCCCCAGCCCCT
>NW_023270718.1:9062378-9062561 GCF_011800145.1 Mirounga leonina | reverse complement strand
AGGAGTCCAGACTCCCAGATCCTCCTCCCTCAGACCCAGGAGTCCAGACCCCCAGCCCCTCGTCCCTCAGACCCAGGAGTCCTGGTCCCCAGCCCCTCGTCCCTCAGACCCAGGAGTCCAGACCCCCAGCCCCTCCTCCCTCAGACCCAGGAGTCCAGACCCCCAGCCCCTCCTCCTCCCTCA
>NW_023270718.1:9060774-9062278 GCF_011800145.1 Mirounga leonina | reverse complement strand
AGGAGTCCAGACTCCCAGATCCTCCTCCCTCAGACCCAGGAGTCCAGACCCCCAGCCCCTCGTCCCTCAGACCCAGGAGTCCAGACCCCCAGCCCCTCCTCCTCCCTCAGACCCAGGAGTCCAGACTCCCAGATCCTCCTCCCTCAGACCCAGGAGTCCAGCCCCCAGCCCCTCCTCCCTCAGACCCAGGATCTGGCTCCCAGCCCATTCTTCCTTTAGATTCAAGAGTCTAGTCTGGGCTCCCTGTCCTTGAGGGACCCCGGTTTCATCCACTGCTCACTCCATGGATAGAAGAATCCCTGGATTCCATTCCCATCTGTGGAGAAAAAGGATCGGTGTTGAAGGGGGCTGTTATGGAGGCTGAAGAGGCTCCCTGTTCAGCTCTCTGACCCTCTCTTCAGCCCCCTCACCTACTGAGCCCTGCATCAGCAGGAAGAGGCTCAAAGCTGGGATCCCAGAGACCACCATGTTGCCTCCCCAGACCCTTCAGGCCTCTGTGGGGACAGACTTTGAAGGCCATCACCCCAGCAACCAGCTGGGCCCCACCCACCTGCCCACCCAGCTTTCAAGGTTCTAAGTTCTGTTGCTAGGGAGCCCCCTTAGCAGTGGGGAAGGAGGAAGGGGGGGGTCACACTGGCCTGGTCATGCCTGGTTGTTAAGAAGTTGCTTCCTTAGCAACCAGGTGGAAGGATCCATGGGGGTGGGGGTGGGGGCCTGGGCATAAAAAGAGCCTCCTTAGCAACTTGGGCAGAAAGTGGGTGGTGGTCTAAGGCACCTTGTCCTTGCCAACCAGAGGACCCCAAGAGGTGGGGCCTGGGAGACCTTCCTGCCAAGGAATCCCTCTGCTTGGTAACCTGAAGCCTGCGGGGCAGCTCCAGGTGGCCCAGAGTCTCCTGAGACATCGTTGCCAGGGGTCTCCCCTCTAGCGGCAAGGGACAGGGGCCCCTCACTGAGCCCCATTGTTAGGGAGGCCTCCCTAACAACCGGGTGGCTAGGAGGACAAGGGAAAAATGGGGGTGGGGCCAGAGGCCAGAGCACTTGCTCAGGAGTCCTCTTGTCCCAAAGGCTCTCTAGGTCTCTCAGTGGAGAATGGATAGGGAATGTGTAAGGGGTCATGAAGATGTGAGGGCCGTGAGTGTGGCCGTGGGCAGGAAGACCCTTCTCCCTAGGCCTCTATCTCCACCCACAAACAGGGAAAGGGGTCCACGTGGAGGTCCTCAAGCTTCCCATTTGGTTCCCCTGAATGGTGGAGGAGGACAGCTGGGGGCCGGGTTGGGACCAGGATCCCTAGTTCTCTCAGGTGAACCTCTACTCAGCTTTGCAGTACAGTGGGGAGGGGGCTTCTGGGACAGTGTGGCTTTGGGGTCTGTCTGGACTCCTGGGTCTGAGGGAGGAGAGATTGGGGGTCTGGACTCCTGGGTCTGAGGGAGGAGGGTGCTGGGGCCTGGACTCCTGGATCTGAGGGAGGAGGGGCTGGGGGCCTGGACTCCTGGGTCTGAGGGAG
>NW_023270718.1:9050836-9060674 GCF_011800145.1 Mirounga leonina | reverse complement strand
GGACTCCCGGGTCTGAGGGAGGAGGGGCTGGGGGTCTGGACTCCTGGTCTGAGGGAGGAGGGGCTGGGGGTCTGGACTCCTGGGTCTGAGGGAGGAGGGGGTAGGGGTCTGGACTCCTGGGTCTGAGGGAGGAGGGGCTGGGGTCTGGACTCCTGGGTCTGAGGGAGGAGGGGCTGGGGGTGAGGACTCCTGGGTCTATGGGAGGAGGGGCTGGGGGTCTGGACTCCCGGGTCTGAGGGAGGCGGGGTGGGGGTCCTGGGTCTGAGGGAGGAGGGGCTGGGGGCCTGGACTCCCGGGTCTGATGGAGAAGGGGCGGGTCCTGGGTCTGAGGGAGGAGGGGCTGGGGGCCTGGACTCCTGGGTCTGAAGGAGGAGGGTTGGTGCCTGGACTCCTGGGTCTGATGGAGGAGGGCTGGGGGTCTGACTCCTGGATCTGAAGGTAGAGGGGCTGGGGGTCTGGACTCCTAGGTCTGAGGGAAGATGGGGCTGGGGGTCTGGGCTCCTAGGTCTGATGGAGGAGGGCTGGGGGTCTGACTCCTGGATCTGAAGGTAGAGGGGCTGGGGGTCTGGACTCCTAGGTCTGAGGGAAGATGGGGCTGGGGGTCTGGACTCCTGGGTCTGAGGGAGGAGGGGCCTGGGGGTCTGGACTCCTGGGTCTGAGGGAGGAGGGGCTGGGGGTCTGGACTCCTGGATCTGAGAGAGGAGGAGGCTGGGGGCCTGGACTCCTGGGTTTGAGGGAGGAGGGGCTGGGGGCCTGGACTCCTGGGTCTGAGGGAGGAGGGGCCTGGGGGTCTGGACTCCTGGGTCTGAGGGAGGAGGAGGGGGCTGGAGTCCTGGGTCTGAGGGAGGAGGGGCTGGGGGGTCTGGACTGCTGGGTCTGAGGGAGAAGGAGGCCAGGGCCCGGGTCTGAGGGCAGTTGTCCAGGAGTCCAGACCCCCTTTCTCAGGAAGCCCTGTGAGGCTGACTCCTGCCCTGCGCATCTCTTGTAAACATCCTGATGGGAGCTGAGCGGCCCTGGGCTGCCTCCGTCAGAGATGACACGGGTTAGAGGGGACTCAGCAGGGGGCCGGGGGTGGGGGGGTCATAGAGGTTGTGGGGCTGAGGCCAGCAGCTGATGACCATTTCCTGTGTCAACATCATCTGGACCCACTTTGCAATTCCCGGGATTCCTCAGGGATCAAGGAGGGGGTGGGGGGCGGGGCTGCCGGCCCTGGACCGCGGCTTGGGACTGGGGGGGCCCCCGCCGTCACGGCCCTCACCACTAATGACAGGTTTGGGCTGCTTCTGTGGCCCGCCTGCCCCGTCACCCCCCAGAGGCCAGACAGGACCCCCCAGGGACAGACAGACGGACACACACAGCCTCGGACCTGCTGACCTCACACCAGCCGGCCCTACCTCAGCCAGGGGCCAGCACAGGAGCAAGGACCCCTGGCTCCCTGCTCACATCCCAGTGGCATCTTCTCTCATGTCTGTGAGCCCCCCCTCAGAGCCTTGGGCACTGTGTCTCCCCTGGTCCTTGTCTCTGAGCCTCTGAGCTTGTTTCTTTAGAACTTCTGTGTCTGTAGACCCCATTGTTTTACGACTTGGTCTTTTTCTCACTCTGGATGTCTGTGCTCGTCTCTGTGTCTGTGTCTTGGTGTCATCTTGTCACCTTTTTGTGATTCCCCAGTCCTGCCTGTCAGTGTGGGAGTGGGGGTACCCCATCCCTTCTTGCTCTCCTTGCAATGGAAGGAGCTTGAGTGCCCCCCCTGCCCCTGCCGGGGAAGACCCAGGATGCTGAGCAATCCCCTGACCTCTTGCCGTCACCCACCCCATCTTCCTCAGCCTCCTGCAGCCAGGAAAGATGGAATTAGGGGAAAGATGATCCCACAGCCTCAGGGAGCAGGCCAAGGCAAGGTGTGTGTGGGGGGGGCTGGCACAAGCCAGGTACACTGACCCAGCCCCAGACTCCTGACCTTTCCCATAGAGCATTCTCCAAACGGCAGAATGGCAACACCTTTCTCTCCACGTGGGAACCAGGGTTTAGGGTCTGGACACCTGCCATCTGGGTCTAAGGGAGGAGGGGGCTGGGGGTCCGGGATCCTGGGTTGAAGGAGAGGGTCTGGGGTGGCACCCCTAGTTCCCAGTAGGTGGAAGGGGCTGCCATTGCGAGATCCCTATTGTTGCTCTCAGACTGGCCCCGGGCCCAGTCCCTATCCCCTCGGGCCAGTCCATCCCCCAGGCTGGTGGCCTGAGTCACCTTGGCTGGCCCTGCCGGTCTGGGGGGGGGGGCTACGTCAGTTCTCCCCTCACTGACGCAGCCTTGGGCCCCCCACGCTGACTCAGCCGGAAACAGGCCCCCTGAGGGGCGGAGACCCAGTGGTCAGAGGCCTGGGTCCCTGCGGGAGCGGGGGCTGGGGAGGGCCCCTGGGGGGCCCTGGAAGGGGTGGCCGTGACGGAGCAAGAGAGAGAGCTCTTACCTGAGGCAATGAGGTCATGTCCCACCATGGGGGGGCTGTGACCTCACCTCCCTGGGGACTTGAGCAGTCGTCCCCCACCCCCAGTGGTGGGGGATGGGAGGGGGAGGACTCTAGCCACCATTCATCCCCAGAGCCCCCCTGCCAGCTCAGCACAGTTTTGAGGGCCAGAAGGGGGCCTGCAGGGGGAACTTTGGAAGTCCTGTCACTTTGTCTTCTCACACCCATCCTGTCCTTGGTCCTTCGTTGGGAGGGGGGATGCTCCCGGGGATGGGGCTCTAGACTTGGTCCCTCACTGGCTCTGCCTCTGGCCCTGGCACCCATCAGGGTGCCTATGTCCCCACGGCTGTCCCGTCCTCCCTGCATCTCCTGCTCCAGTCCCTCTGTGCATTGCCATCTCTGCCCGGTCCCCATGCCCACTCCCTGGCTGAGCCACTCTCTCCGCGTGTTCTGTCACCCTCACTATCTTGCCCGCTGGCTCCCCATCTCCAACCCTCCCAGAGACCGCATCTTTCTCTGGGTCTCCCTGTATGTGTTAATAAAAATCAAGAAAGAGAATTGCAATGGTTCATATTTATTGACAGCTGACTGTGTGCCCTACACGAGTGAACTCATCTTTACCCAGGCATTGTGGGGGGCGGGGGGGATGGGTGTTCGGTTATCCACATTTCACAGATAAGGAAACTGAGGCACAGAGGGGGTGCAGCATCTGCGCAAGATCCCACCTCATCTGGGCGTCTCATGCCCTCTCTCGGTCCCCTGTCTCTGCTTCTCTCCCCACTTTCACATCGCCCCTGCCTGTCTCCCGGAGACTCTGCTCCTCTCTGTCCCCATTGCTCAGCACCTCCATCTCTGAGTATCTCTGGCTCCCTGCCTCTGTCTCTTGGGGCCTCTGCAGCTTTGTCACCATGTGTTTCTTCTGCCACCTGCCTCCCCTTTCTCTAAGCCTGCAACTCTCTGTCCCTTTTCCTCCTGGAGTCTCTGTGGGTCTCTCTGCTCCTGCAGTGTATCTACTCAGTGTCCCCATCTCTCCATGTGTCACTGTCTCTCTGTCTCTGCATTTCGGACTCTTCATCTCCACCTCAATGTCCCCATTCCTCCAAGCATCTCTGTGTCCTTGCTTGGGTCTCACACTCTCCAGCCCTCTCGCTTTCTCTGTCCCTTGGAGTGACTCTGCCTTGCACGTCCATCTCCCCAGGCCTGCGTCTTGTGGCTCTGTCCCCAGCTCTTCCCGTCCCTCTCTCCCCAGCCTCCCCACCTCTCCGCCCGCCGTCCTGGTCCAGCCGACCCCCGCCTGCAGCCTGCAGCCGGGCCCCAGCTCTCGAGCCGCGTGTGTCTGCCCCTGTGGCGGCCCGGCCGAGGAGGTGGAGGGAGGGGACGCCAATGACCTCACCAGCCCCTCTCCGACCACCCCCCCCCTTTCTCTTTTCAACTTTTCCAACTTTTCCTTCCGTGCCCTCCTCTGAGCGAGGCAGCGTGAGCCCTGCGAGGCAGCCGGCTCCGTCTGAATGGAAAAGGCAGGCAGGGAGGGTGAGTCAGGATGTGTCAGGCTGCCCTCCCCTGCTGCCTGCCCCCCGCCCGCCCGCCCTGGCCCCCTATATAACCCCCCAGGCGTACACACTCCCTCACTGCCACGGCCCTCGCTGCTCACACGCACATGCCTCCCCTCCCCAGGCCGAGGCCCAGCTGACCCCCAGGGCTCCCCCCCCCCCAGCAGCGGACAGGGAAGGGTTAAAGGCCCCCAGCTCCCTGCCCCCTGCCCTGGGGAACCCCTGCCCTGTGGGGACATGAACAGTAAGTTGGTTCAAGTTCATGGGGTGGGGGGGACAGGAAGGGAGGAGGGAGGGCCCGTGGCGAGGAGGGTGGGGAGCAGACAGGCTCAGCGGAATGGGACAGAAAGAGACAGAGGAGAGTGAGAGAGCCATGGGGAGGCAGAGACGGAGAGGAAAGGAGATTCCGAGAAAGCAGGAGGCCCGGAGAAGAGACGGGCAGAGAGAGACGGGAGGACGAAGCTGAGACGCGGAGAGACGCACAGGGCAGCGCGAGAGAGATGGAGACCCCCAGACAGACGGAGAGAGAGACAGATGCCGGGAGGTGACCCCCAACGGCCGGGGACCCTCAGGGAGTCAGCGGGGACCGAGGGACGCAGACGCCCAGGCATCCTGACAGAGAGGTTCCGGGAGGGAAACTGAGGCAGAGAGTTCCCCCCCCCCCCCCCCGCCCCAGGAGGTGAGCGCAAGTCCAGAACACCGACCCCAGCCAGGGGGAAGAGAGAAAGAGAGACAGTGGTGCAGACAGGAACGGGAGAACCAGACAGATGCGGACCGACGGACAGACAGCGGCCGGGGAGGGCCGGGGGGCGGGCTGGGGGTGTGATGCGGGAGCGGGGCGGCCCGGGGGGCGCTGATTGGCTGGCGGGAGCGGGGGTGGGCGGGGCAGCTGGGGGATGGGCTGCCGGGGAGCCAGCGGGCCGGAGCCCCCGAGCCGTGCGCCGCCGCCGGGTCTCCCTCCGCCTCCCGCGGCCCGGCTGCGCCCGCGCCTCTGCCTCTCTCCGCCCAGGTGTGCTCCGCGGGCATCCCCGGCACCACGGCCGGCCTTCCGCGGTCCACGAGGGAGAGGGGATGTCCCCCTGGGGAGGGGTCTGGGCCTCCGGGTTTCTGTCTCGGTCTCCTTCCTCTGATCTCAGTCCGGCTCGGGCTCCCGAGGCCCGGGGAGGGGGCAGGTTCTGGCCTGTGCCTCCCCCCTCATGCCCCGCCCCGGGGCCCAGATTCCGGCGTCCGGGGGCGGACGGGAGACGCCCGGCCCGTCTACCCGCCCCGGGCCGCGTCTGCTCCGACGGGCGGGGCAGCCAGAGCCGGAGAGGGAGAGGGAAGCCCGCCCCGGCCCTGCGACCTGCCCCGGGCGCTCCACCCTGGGACTCGAGACCCCCCAGTCCCTCCTCCCGCAGAGCCACCAGTCCGGTCTGAGCTCTCTGCTTCCTCCCGCCCCCAGGTGTTTGCTGCCTGGTCCTGGTCGCCCTGAGCCTGTGGCCGGATAGAGCTGCTGCCCCGGGGCCACCTCCTGGCCCCCCGCGGGCCTCCCCAGACCCTCGGGCTGAGCTGGACAGCGCCGTCCTCCTGACCCGCTCCCTCCTGGCGGACACTCGGCAGCTTGCGGCGCAGCTGGTAGGAGAGCCTGGAGGGGATGGGCTGGGACCAGGACCAGGAGTGGGGAGGGCTTCTGGGCTACCACGGTGGCAGAAACGGGGGGGAGGGAGGAGTCTGGGGCCTGTCTGGAGGATGGAGGGACCCTTGGAGCTGGGCAGGGTTCCCCTCAAGGCTTCTTTGCCCCCGCAGAGAGACAAATTTCCAGCCGACGGAGACCACAACCTGGACTCTCTTCCCACCCTGGCCATGAGTGCAGGGGCGCTGGGAGCCCTACAAGTAAGGGAAGGGGAAAGGGACCGGGGCAAAGATGAGATCTGGGCATGGAGAGGGTGCGGGGGATTGGGGGCCAGAGCAGGCAGGTGGCAGGTGTTCCCTGATGCCCCCACGCCCTGTGTCTTAGCTCCCAGGTGTGCTGACACGGCTGCGAGCGGACCTGTTATCCTACCTGCGCCATGTGCAGTGGCTGCGCCGGGCGGGGGGCCCTTCCCTGCGGACCCTGGAGCCGGAGCTGGGTGCCCTGCAGGCCCGGCTGGACCGCCTGCTTCGCCGGCTGCAGCTCCTGGTAGGACACGCCAGCCCCCAGACCTGACACCTAGACTTGAAGCCCGAGACCCCAGGACCCTCTGAGACCCTCCTCTGTGTCCCAAACCCTGTGGCCCCGAGACCCCCCCAGACCCTGCCATCTCCAGACCTCAGAACCTAGACCTTGAGGTCTCAGACCTTGAGCTCTGAGTCCCTAAGACCTCAGATGCTGGTCGTGAGCCCTTACGACCCCCAAACCCTGACTGCTAAAATCCTAGACCCAGCACCCTGAGATCAGACAACTTCAGATACCACTTCCTGGGCCTGACCGCAAAGACCCTGGACCTCAAATTCCAGCTCCCCATTCTGAGAGCCCAGCCCTCACCCATGAGTCCCTGAGCTTGGATCGGAGAGACCCCACATCTAAGACCCCAGCCCCGACATCTTGGACCCGACCCCAGACTTGAGCCCACAGCCCCCAGCCCTCACCTAGCACCAGGATCCCAGTCCTGATTCTCTAGACCTCGCCCCCAATCCCCTGGACTGGGCCCTGGAATTCCAGCTCTGACACCCCCACCTTTTGGTCCCAGTCTTCATTTTCTGAACGCAACATGCTGAGAACTGCCCACCCAGAAACCCTACCCCACAGGCCACAGACACTCCGGAAGCATGCAGCCTGGACTCCCCAACCTCCCATTCGGACCCCTTCCTGGGACCCCCACTGCACCCCTGACCTATTGCTAACCCTCTGTCCTCTCCCAACAGATGTCCCGCCTGGCCTTACCCCAAGCACCCCCAGACCCACCAGCTCCCCCGCTGGCCCCCCCGGCCTCTGCCTGGGGAGGCATCAGGGCAGCCCATGCCATTCTTGGGGGGCTGCACCTGACCCTTGACTGGGCCGTGCGGGGCTTGCTGCTGCTGAAGACTCGGCTGTGACCCGCCACCCGGAACCACCAACGTCCTTCGATGCCACATCTTATTTATTTATTTATTTTGGGACTGGGGGCACAGCAGCAGGAAAACACCCCCTCCTTCTCTCCCCCTAATTCGAGACGGTCCCTCCAGGAGACCTGGGTGGAGTGGGGGGGTATCTGTGCCTTATTTATACTTATTTATTTAAGGGGGCGGGTGGGAGGCAGGTGGACTTGGGGACCAAAGGGGCAGGGAACTGGAGTCCTAGATTCTTGAATCACTTAAGAAGTCTGGCCACAGGCTTTCCCTGTCCCCTAGCCCTCTGGGCCTGGGCAGGAGCATATATTATTTATTAAACAATTACTTTTTGGGTTGAGGTGGGGAGGGAAAGGAGGCCTGGGTTTTTGTACAAAAATGTGAGAAACCTTTGTAAGATGGAGAAAGGGGAATTAAATTTGTCATACACATCCACTTAGAGGTGATTTCTCTGAGTGCTGAGGGTTGGGGGCTGGTCGCCGGGGTCCCTGGAGCAGAGAGAGGCAGGGACCCTTAGTGGGCAGGACAGCAGAGAGGAGATTGTTGGTCCCCCAGGGACCCTGAGTGCTGAGGGCCAGGGTCTGAGCCTGCACTTTGTAGGCACTCAATAAATTAAAGGAAGGTTCCAGAAGGCCATCCTATGCGCTACAATACTTGCATGTGACAAAGCTACAAGTTTGATGTTCGTTATGGTGATGTTCACAACAACAGATCAGAAACCACCTAGATGTCCAACAGTGAGGGATGGTTTAATAAATTACACCCATCCATGTGATGGAATACCATCAGCCATGCCGAGGGGATGAGACGGAGGCTGCTTTAAGACATAGAGAAAGCAGGCTACTGACCACTGCATGATTCCCATTTTGTGTTTGGATGGATGGATGGACAGATGTTTTTAAAAGTCCTAGAACATGGGGCATCTGGCTGGCTCAGTCAGTAAAGCATGTGACTCTTGATATCGGGGTCGTGAGTTCCAGCCATACATTGGGCATAGAGCTTACTTTAAAAATAATAATAGGGACGCCTGGGTGGCTCAGCCTTTGGCTCAGGTCACGATCCCGAAGTCCCAGGATCGAGCCCCGCATCGGGCCCCCAGCTCAGCAAGGAGTCTGCTTCTCCCTCTGCTCTTCACCCAGTTCATGCTCTCTCTCTCTAATAAATAAAATCTTTAATAATAATAATAAGTCATAGAAAAAAATGCACCAAAATGTTGACAATGGTCCCCTCAGGGTGGAAGGTGGGGTAGAGTTATGAGTGACTTTTTAAAAAAATCTGTGCTTGTCTGTATTATCCAGAATTTCTACAATGACCATGTATTTTGCATGACACATTTAAAAAAATAATAAACACTTTTTAGAATGGAAGAATACCAGTCAACACCTTCTCCCCCAATAAACCCTCAGAAGGAGTCAAGAATCACGGCTCACTGAGTCCCTGCTCTGGGACCGTGCCTTAAGTGTGGGGTTTTACTTACACGATCCCCTGAATGCGCCATTATGCCCCACTTTACAGGCGAGGGGGGGTGAGGTGGAGGGGGTGTGGTTGTTGTTCAGGGTCACATGGCTAGGGAGAGACAACTGTGATTCTGCCAGAGGTCTGGCTCATTCCAAAGCGCACGTCCTTTTCTTTAGAACCCATGTTCAGCAGTTGCCACAGACACAAATAGGTTACATATGGGGAAACTGAGGCCCAGTGGGGGTATGAGTCTTACTCAAGGTCCAGAGGAAGGTCAGTGGTGAGCTGGGGCTGTACTCAGGTCTCCCTTCTTAAGAGTCAGAAACTCCTGGTTAATTATCCTTTTACAATATCCAAGACAGCACCCCCCCCCCGCCACCTGCCCCCCACAAGGGTCCAGTTTTTTCACTAGTTTGGGTCTGGATTGGGGGTTTCTGATTCACAGACTTCAGCCCTCAAGACTCTAGGCCACATCTTGGGGAAGGGAGCCCATCCGTGCCCCCCAGAGAGTTCCCAGAAAGAGTCCTACACATGTCTGATGAGGTCACAAAGCCCCTCCACCGGAAGGCTCCTCCCCCAGGCCAGGGCTGACCACCCCCCCCTCCTTCAGGGCCATGGCCAAGCCCTGGGGAAGCTCCACCCTCTGGAACCGCTGAGCTCCCGCACCTGTGAAGCCCAAAGGGCCAGTACGGGTGGGCTGGGGGACACTGGGCAGGCCATGTGCCCAGGTGCCCGGCTCCCTGACTGTGTCAGTGGTGACTCACCTTTTCTCCAGCCACCATGAACCGGTTTCGGAATATCAGGCGCATGGAGCCACTCCAGGGACCCTCAAAATGGGTCCCCACTCTGGGCGAGCTGCAGAAGACCCTCCAGAAGGGCGAGTACCTGCCCCTCCGCCCGCTGCCCATGTTCGAGAGTAACTTTGTCCAGGTCCCCAGCTTCCTGTACCCTGGGGGCGGAGAGGGGCAGGAGGGGATTGGAACTCCCTGGGCTGGGGGACTTGAACCCAGGCAGGTATGAGGCAGTGGGGGGGGGGCTCCGGTGGCAGGGGGCTTGGGCTGGGGGTGCCAGAGGAGCACTGGAGAAGGAGTGGTTCCAGCCCCTCTCCCTGGCCCCCCAGGTGACCAATCGAGGGGCCCCCGTGTACACGCACCACAGAACCAACCGTCTGACCATGGGTGTGGCTGCCTCCCTGCCAGGCCTGGTACTCCCAGACATCCTGCTGATCGCTCAGCCCGGAGAGGGCAAGGAGTGCTCCAACCTCGTCCTCACCAGGTGCCTCCATCCCCCCATCTGCCCCAGGAACCTC
>NW_023270718.1:9048609-9050826 GCF_011800145.1 Mirounga leonina | reverse complement strand
AGGTGCCTCCACCCCCCCATCTGCCCCAGGAACCTCATCCTCACCAGGTTCCTCCATCCGCCCCATCTGCCCCCGCCCTGTCCCATCTCCTGCTCTACCATCTCCATCTCCTTCCTGCCCCCACCCCCCAGGATGCTCCCGCTGGACCTGGCCCACCTCTACGTGCATGACGTGTCTGCCTGGCGCCTTAAGCTGCGCCTGGTCACAGGCCGTTACTACTACCTGGAGCTGGACGCCCCTGATAACGAGGCTGGCTTCCTGTTTGACCGCTGGATCCGTCTCATCAACCTGCTCCATGAGCCTGCCACAACCTGGGCCCCCAGGACTCTGAATACACCCACCATGGACCTGGCACATATGGTACCTCCGGCCTCCACCTGGCGCCTCCAGGTGGGCACTGCCCCCACAGCCCCCAGGGGCAACTATGGTTTTAGATTTCAGAGCCAAGACAAACAGCCTGAAATCCAGAATCCCAAGAAATGAGGCTGGGGGCCTGGATGACAGAGGAGGGGCTGGGGGTTAGACTCCTGGGTCTGAGGGGGGAGGGGCTGGGGGCCTGGACTCCTGGGTCTGAGGGAGGAGGAGGGGCTGGGGGCCTGGGCTCCCAGGTCTGAGGAAGGGCTGGGGGTCTGGACTCCTGGGTCTGAGGGAGGAGGGGCTGTGGGGCTGGACTCCTGGGTCTGAGGGAGGAGGGGCTGGGGGTCTGGACCCTTGGGTCTGAGGGAGGAGGGGCTGGAGCCCTAGATTCCAGGATTTGCAGGGGCAGAGGACAGGACTCCTGGTCCTGGCAGGGGGATGGGTTGGGGTCCTGGAGTCCTGGGCTGGGTAGGTAACGGAGATGTGGATACCAGGAGGAGGCCACCCCTCCTGACTGGCCCCCTCTTTGTCCACAGGCCCAGCCCCAGTCCAAAGGTTCAGGTGAGTAGGCTCAGTGTCCATCAGGCTCTCCCCTGCTTCTCAGCATCCGCTGCAGTAGGCGTGGTCAGACCTTCCCCTTCTCCCCTGGCCAAGCCCCCTGCGGGTCTCCCTGTGTCCTCCCTGTCAGAGACCCTGACTCAAAGCCTCCCCTCTTCTGCAGTCATGATTGTCGAGCCCACCTTTCCTTACAAGTTAATGGCATCTCAGAGACAGAAGACCAAGGTGAGCAGGCCGGGCAGGACCGGCTGCTGATGGGTGGGGCTGGGGGTGCTGTTCCTCCTCACTGCGCTCCGTCCCTCCTCCCACTGTCAGACCCTCAAGCGCAGGTTCAAGTCTCAGGCCGTGGGCGACTCTGTGCCTCTCATCTGGTCGCGTCTGGAGCATGCTGAAGCTAGAAAGAAATCTGCGGAAAAGTAGGCTTAGGGTTTTGCTCCTGGTGGGAGGCAGAGGAAGGCTGAGGACCCTGGTGCAGATGACATCTAGTCACACCACTTCGCGTCCACAGGTCCCAACCAAAACTCTATGCTGACACGTCTCGGACGAAAATCCAGGTTTCTGGTGAGCACACCTCCCCCTCTGTGTACGGATCCCCGAAGTTCTCACCCTTCCCCTGAGAGCTCAGACCACTTTCTTCCCACCCAGAGAAGCCCAGCATCACCATCCGTACCATCTTCAGCATCATTTCCAACACCATCAACAACTCACACTCCTCTTCCAAGGCACCTATTTACTGGGGGCCCAACTCTTGGTCTGAGGGAGGAGGACCTGGGGGCCTGGACTCCTAGGTCTGAGGGAAGAGGGGCTGGGGGCTGGACTCCTGGGTCTGGGGGAGGAGGGGCTGGGAGGCTGAACCCCTGGGTCTGAGGGAGGAGGGGCTGGGGGTCTGGACTCCTGGGTCTGGGGGAGGAGGGACTGGGGTCTGACTCCTGGGTCTGAGGGAGGAGGGGCTGGGGGCCTGGACTCCTGGGTCTGAGGGAGGAGGGGCTGGGGGCTGGACTCCTAGGTCTGAGGGAGAAGAGACTGGGGGGCCTGGACTCTTGGGTCTGAGGGAGGATGGGGCTGGGAGGCTGAACCCCTGGCTCTGAGGGAGGAGGGGCTGGGGGTCTGGACTCTTGGGTCTGAGGGAGGAGGGCTGGGGGCCTGGACTCCTGGGTCCAAGGGAGGAGAGGGCTGGGGGCCTGGATTCCTGGATCTGAGGGAGGAGGGGCGGGGGTCCTGGGTCCAAGGGGGGAGAGGGCTGGGGGCCTGGACTCCTGGGTCTGAGGGAGTCGGGGCTGGGGGCTGGACCCCCGGGTCTGA
>NW_023270718.1:9047956-9048599 GCF_011800145.1 Mirounga leonina | reverse complement strand
GGGGCTGGGGGCTGGACCCCCGGGTCTGAGGGAGGAGGGGCTGGGGGCTAGGACTCCTGGGTCCTGGGTCTGGGAGGCGCCCCTGGTCCTGATCATCCTTCCCCTTTCTTCGGCCCATGTGCAGGGTTCCTTATCTGACTCTGAGGTGGGCATGGTCCTGGGAGGTTTAGTGGAGACCCCTGCACGCTGTGTCTCAGAGGGCAGCCGTGAGCCTTCCTTGCTGGGCTCCTACGATCGCTTGGACACATACCTGTGGCGGCAGAACATTGAAGGCCTGATGGACCCTGATTCCAGCACCTTGTCCTCCTCCTCCTTCTGCCCAGCGCCCGGCCCTCCAGCCTTCAATCTCCGTGCTATGTTCTCCTTCCATAAGCACCAAGGAAAGGCTGGGCAGAGGCAGCGGCCGCCATACTCCCAGAAGACGCCATCTACCCATGCTGCCTCTTCGAAGGTTCCATTCATCCTCGACCAGTCCAAGAAGGTCTCAGCAGTGCCTGCTCCATCCCAGAAGACCTCGACTGCCCCTGGCCCATCCCGGAAGGCCCCACCTGCTTCAGCTACTTTCCCGAAGGCCCCAGTACCACGTGGCCCATCCTGGAAGGCCCCACCTGCTTCGGCTACTTTCCCGAAGGCCCCAGTAGCA
>NW_023270718.1:9043141-9047946 GCF_011800145.1 Mirounga leonina | reverse complement strand
CCCAGTAGCACGTGGCCCATCCCGGAAGGCCCCACCTGCTTCGGCTAGTTCCCCAAAGGCCCGAGCCATACCTGTCCCATCTCAGAAGGCCCCACCTGTGTTGGCTAGTCCTCAGAAGCCTCCAGCCGTACCTTACCCATCTCCAAAGTCCCCACCTATCCAGGCTCTTCCCCCAAAGGCTGCGTCCCCCACTCTCCAAAGGAGGAAATCTTTCTTCATCCCTACCCCATCCCAGAAGGCTGTGACCTCACCTAGTCAATACAAGATGACACTGGACAGGGCTGATTTTGGCATGGTGCCTGAATTAAGTCCTAAAAGGGATGGGCTTGAGAGAAGGAAGCATGAAGGGACGCCACAGCCCATGTTGTTCGTGGGCACCCAGGAGATGGACGTGCTAGAGATGAGGACCCAGAGAACAGCCATGGAGCTGCCTTTCACCACCACGAAGAAGCAGTCAGAGGAAGTCGTGATCAGCAAAGCCCGGGAGATCACCCTGGATGGCCTGAAGGGCAGGAGCACGTTGGAGGACAAGGTCCACAAAAAGAAGGAGAAGATATCCCTGGACATGCCTGGCTTTAAATCCAAGGAGAGAGGAGAGCAGCAGAGGTGGTTCAAAACCCAGGAACTGGCCATTGAGGGAGGCCCAGAGGAACAGAGCAGGCCCTTCTCGGTGGAGGGGCTCACCCTTGCCAAGATGATGATCATGGCCAACTGCAAGGAGCCACCCCAGAGACCAGCTGCAGTCGGTCTGCCCTCCTGGCTCTCAGCTCCCCAGGCGTCTGCTAGGTCAACAGAGGGCACAGTGCCCTTCGGCCCCCATCATGTGTCCTCCCCAGAGGGGAAACCGGGGGCAGTTAGGGAACAGTCCCCGGTGGGCTCCTGGGTGCCCTTGATGGAGGGGACACCAGTGGGGTTTAGGGAGCAGTCCCCAGTGGGCTTCTGGGTGCCCTCGACAGAGGGGACACCGGTGGGGGTTAGGGACCAGTCCCCAGTGGGCACCTGGGTGAGGGGGAGAATGCATCAGTGGGCAGAGAGGAGCAAGCATCCCTGGGTGAAGGAGCTTTCCCAGGACACAACAGGGGCTTCCGAAGTGCCCTATCTCATGGAGCAGGAGATGGACAGTGTCTTCAGCCGCCGGAATATGGATGTCTCCCAGTCTCCCATCCCTCTGCCCGCATCGGAGTGGGAAGATGTACCCCAGTTGCCCATCTCTCTGACCCCCATCTCCAAGACGGAGGCTGGGGTGTCCCCTCAGCTCAGCAGTGTATCTCAAAAGCCTCAAGAGCCCAAGGAGATGTCAGATCTGAGCCCTCTGACCACGACCGGGTTGTCCTCAGAGGCTCTCTCACCCTCGCCCTTGGAAGTGGAGAGTGTGATGCACATGGCTACCAACGGGGAGAAGACAGAGGAACAGGATGTCTTCAGTGCTTCAGCCAGGTACTTGGGGTGACAGCTAACATGTTCTGTCAACTCCATTCTCTGCAAGGTAGAGAGGATCATTCCCTCTTTTTTCACTTTTATTCATGGACTCAATATATATTGGGTCTAAGTTCTAAGCACTGGGGACACAACACTGAGCAATTGGGGGAGTATGTATGCTCCTGCCACCCGGTATGTAGAGCCCAGAGATGCTGTTTAACATCCTACAATACACGGGATGGTCCCCCACCCCCACCCCCAACAACGAGTGATCCACACAAACTATCAGTAGTGCTGAAGTTAGGAATCCTGACAGTAAAAACTGAATCAATTATAGTGTATGATATAATGTGAGAGCTCCATGGGAAGACAGCAGGGGAGGGGGGACTAGGCGTGAAGGTAGGCAGCCTCCAGGATGGGACTGGTTGGTCCAGGAGGGCCTCAGTGAGCTGATGTCACTTCTGTAAAAGACCTGGAGGAGGAGAGGGGGGACTCCATGCACACATCTGGGGAAGATAGGTGTGTGCAATATTATAATATGTGCACTCACCAAGAGTGAGTTCCAGGGGGCCCCAGAGTAGAGAATGCCATCGGAAGAGTCAGGGAAGTGGTGGCGATCATGGGGGACCTTGCCGGCTTTGATGCTGATGAGTGAGCTGGGGATTGTTGAGCAGAATGGCTGGAAGTGATGTATGTTAGAAAGGGCTCTCTCTGGCCCAGGCATCGGGAAGGTAAGGGGGCAAGGATGGAAGCCAGGAGAGTAGGCAGGAGGCGGGTGCTGTGATCCAGGCACGAGATGATGTTGGTTTGGACAACAGGGGAGGTGTCGGAAGTGTTGAGAAGAGGCAGGACTCTAGAGATGCTCCGATGGCTGGGCCAATGGATTGGCTCATGGGCTGGTCCTGTCCATATGGCAACAAGGGCAACTGTAGGGTTTGGGGTCTGGGACACTGGGGAGATGTCGTGGCCATCGGCAGCATTCGGAGAAGCTGTAAATGCAGTAGGTGGCAGGTAGAGCTCAGGAATTCCATTTGGGACATCTGAATTCCAAGATGTCAGGTGAAGATGTGCAGTAGGGAGCCAGATATGTGAGTCAGGAGTGACTTGGGAAATCATTAGCACGTGGAGAGTTACTGCAAGCTATGGGGACTGGAGGAGGTCTCCAGCCAGCGAGTGTAGACAATGAGAGTGTTTGGAAAAGGGGATACCATAGTCGTGGTGTGCAGAATGGTGAGAGACGGGCATGCTGACCGCCACGGGAAGGGAGCAGCTGTGTCTAAGGCCGCAGCGAGGTGCAGGAAGATGGGACTGAGACGGGGCCTCCGGATTCATCGGCAAGGATTTGATTATTTGTTACATGGTGGTAACAAAGACCTGAATGGGGCAGGCCTAAGGAAGCACAGAAAGCAGGGAGTCACCCGCTGTGACGCTTGAAAACAAGATGCTGGGGGAAAGGAGCCAGAAGCAAAAGGCGTCCTCGTGGGTGATGCCCTTTGTATGAAGCTTGCGGGGCAGGCAAATCCAAGCAGAATGGTAGTTGCCAGGAGCTGGGAGTGATGGGAGGAATGGGGAGGGATCGCATACTGGGAACAGGGTCTCTTTGTGGGGTGATGAAACGTTCTGGAACTAAGTGGTTGTGGTCCCACAATGTTGTGAATGTAATTAATGGCATGGAAGTGGACGGCTTAAAATGGTTGTGATGGTAAATTTTACATGATGTGTATTTTCCCACTATATACCTACTTACCTACCTCCGTACATTCGCAAAGAGGGGCTTCGGAGATGAGGAGCAGACCAGCTTTTTGCAAGTAGCTTGCTGGAAGGGGAGGAAGGACCTGGAGAGGTAGCTGGTGTAGGAAGTGGGCACAGAGCGATTCTTGAGAGGAGAGCAACGTTGGTGCACTTGGATGTGGTGTGAAGGATGCACAGCTGGGCTCGAGAGCAACTAGGCAGGAGGGAGAGGAACTGGGAGGTACACCGGGGACAGGAAGACGCGGGGGTCGGGGGGAACCCTGTTCCAGCTCACACTTCATTTAGCACGAGTTTACTGAGCACTCAGGGTGCTCTCCCTGTGGCCCCCAAAGCCCCCTTTGGCTTTTTCTCTCTCTCCAGCATGCTCAGTTCCGAGAGCCCTCAATAGCGGGATTCGGGGGACTCAATCTCAGTTGCCAAAGTGTCCAAAGGAGCCCAGCCTGGCCAGGTAGCCCGAGACCCCACAGACCCGCCTCAGTCCTGGCACCGGAGTCCAGGAGCTCAGACCCCACCCTGGCTCTTTCCTCTTCCCCACGGACCCCCATGGTGCTGTGCACCTCTACCGTAAGAAGCAGGGTGCTGAAAAGGCCGGGCGGGGGGATGCTCCCTCTCCGGTAGAGACCAGAGCTATCTCTACGTTTATATATTGGGGGGCGGGGAGCGGGACAGGGGAGAGCCCGCGGGGTGGCCCAGCTTCGCAGAGATTAAAAGCCTGAGTCTGAGACTCGGCAAAAGTCGTGCCTGGGTGCCTGTGTGTGCGCGGGGGACCCCCAAGAGCTTCGTGGGGCTGGGGGCAGGAGGCGGCGGGGGTGGGGTCCACGCAGACCCCGCCCGGCGTCTTGGAACATCCCTTGCAGCGCCGCTGCTCCCATTGGCTGGGGCCCAGGGGTCCCAGCCAATCCTGCCAGGGGTCGTGTTTCTCCTGGGCTGGACCCCCGAGACTCAGAAGCGAGGGGCGCCCCTGGACGGAGCCACAAGGACAGCTGACCCAGTGACACGTTGACATCACTCTGGTGAGGGCAGGGCGGGTGGGATCAGGGGCTGGGCTTCGGGTGGGGGCCAGCCGCTGGGTGCGGGTCGGAACGAGGGGCGCCCCCAAGCCCCACGGAGCCCCCCTTCCCCCGCAGGAGCTGCCGCCTCCGTGGATGTTGGATGTTGATTCCCAGAAGCCCCCCAAGGGGAAATGGTCAACACCGCCCTTCGACCCGCGCTTCCCCAACCAGAACCAGACCCAAAACTGCTACCAGAACTTCCTGGGTGAGACCTTGCGGGCCAGTTTAGGGGCAGGGGGTGAGACAGGGGAGGCAGGAAGGGGAGCACCCCACCTGAAAATGGGAAGGTCTGGGACCCGCCTTGGCGGCGGAGACCGTTGGGGTGGAAAGGGGTGGGGGGAGAACCACGGTCCGCAGGGGCGGGGCCTACCCGGCAGGGGCGGGGCCTAGTGTGGAGGGGGCGGGACCGAGTCCTGGAGGGAGGGAGAGGCGGGGCCTGGCCTGGAGGGCCGTGACCCAGTCCTGGAGGGGCGGGGCCTGGCCTGGAGTGGGTGAGCTGACCATGGTGGGGTGGGGCCTGCCGGGAGTGGGCGGGGCCTGATCTGGGGGCCGGGACCTAGTTCTGGAGGGGCGGGGCGAGGG
>NW_023270718.1:9036285-9043131 GCF_011800145.1 Mirounga leonina | reverse complement strand
GTTCTGGAGGGGCGGGGCGAGGGAGGGAGAGGCAGGGCCTGGCCGGGGGTGGGCGGGGCTTGGTCTGGAGCGCGTGAGCCGACCACGGTAGACCGGGGTCTGGCCGTGGAGGGACGGGGCCTGGAGGGGAGGGGCGGGATTGAGTCGTGGAGGGCGAGGGGACGGAGGGCGTGGGACCATCATTGGGGGCGGGAGCAAGGGGCGGTGCTAGGCCGGGAGGGGCGGGGCGGGGCCGCAGAGCCACCCCGCCGGCCCTCCCGGCCCCACCCTGCAGACTACCACCGCTGCGTCAAGAGAATGAACCGCCGCGGGAAGAGCGCGCAGCCCTGCCAGTATTACTTCCGCGTGTTCCACTCGCTGTGCCCCATGAGCTGGGTGAGCAGGCTTGGGGGCGCCGGCGGCCGGCCGGCCGGGGCGAGGGTGGAGGGTCCCGTGTAGCTGAATCGGCGCCCTCTGCCTCCCCTCCCGCCACTCCCCCGCCACCAGGTGCAGCGCTGGACCCAACAGATCCAGGACGGGACCTTCGCGGGCAAAATCTGACGGCCTGAGTGCCGCTCCTCCGAAGGATCAGCGCTCTGACCGCACATCCTGGCGTCTCGCGGAGACCCGGCCCCGGCTATCCACTCCCCAGTCTGTGAGCCACCAATAAATCTCTGTTGCTGCTATTTCTGCCTCATATCTGGCGTGGGGGCTGGAGAAGTCCTTCCTGTGTCAGTGCCCTGCAGCTAACACTACTGGTTCTGATGAGGAGGGGGCAGGGATGGAGGGAGGATCGTCAGTCTCTGGGCAGGATCGAGCCCAGCCCCTCCTGCCCCCGTTCCAGTGCCTCCAGCGGGCAGCGGCCGCCCGCCCAGGCTCCGTGGAGGACAGCACTTGCCCACGAGGGTGCTCCTGACTGTCCATCCCCACGCCTGGTGCGCCCTTCATCTCCTCCCTCAGGATCTTCGCCTCTTACCTCCGCAGACTCCTTTGGGACTTGCATTCCCAAGTTCTGGGGGGTTGCTTGGTTGTGTACCCCCCAGCGCTGACCCCAACCCTCCCTCCCCAGCTCCGGACCCGTCCCCAGCTCTTCACCACTCTCCATCACTCCCCTGCCCCTGTCTGACTCCATTTCCCTCCAAGTACACCCCGGTCTCACCCCGCGCGCCCCTCCCAACAGTCTTCTGCACGCCTGGCCTCGGCCTTCCAGCACCGTCCCCAGCCCGAGCAGTCTCCTCCGTGGGTCTCCATAGATACCTGTCACGTCAGTTTCTCCAGGATGCTCCTCCAGGACATCTGAGCTCCTGTCTGGATAATTCTTTGCTCCTGCCCCATCCAGGCGCTGGGCCTGCCTTCAGCCAGCCTCAGAGGTGGCAACACTGAGATTCATTCTGATTCCAAATGCCCCTTGAAATGTCACCTGTCTAACCCTCCCACCCGCACCCTGGCCAAGGCTGAGGAGTGACCTCTAACAAGCACAGAGCCCTGGGATTCTAGCCTGGCCTAAGTCCTGAGCAGGGGGAGGACTGGATCCCACTGTTTCTCCCCGAAGCTGTATGTTTCCTGGGACAGGCTGGACCCACACTCTGCCTGAAGTAGTCTCAAGAGGCCTGTTCAATCCCGGGGTTCAAAGGTGGCTATTACTAATCATAACAACTGAACAAGCCTCTGGACCTGTGTGCACCTCAGTTTCCCCAGTTTTTAACCCAGATGGTGCAGAGTCCCATTACCAGGAGAGGTGTGATGATGGGAAGGGCTGAGCGGACTCAGGGGAGGACTGGCTCTATTCTGCTCCTCGCTCCTCCCGCCCTCCTTGATGACCATCCCCTCGCATACCCTCCACACTGCCCTCATCACCCCACCCAGGGCACACCCCAGACGTCCCATCTGCTGGGGTGGCTGCACCCAGATACCTTGCCCCAGGACTCCCTCTCTCCAACCACAGCCTGAGAGGCAGGAGGGCAAGTGAGGGTGCAGGGTGTGCTGAGAGCTGCAGGAAGGGCTGTCCTGCTCTGGTGGCGGTGCGGCTGGATCAAGGAAGGGACACAGGCAAGGCAGCTCTGAGTCACCGCGTGGGGCTGACGGGTGTCTGACAGTCGGGTCACCCAGGTAGCCTCTGCCAGCCTCTTGACCTCACTCAGGGTACCAGGGCCTGGAGTGCACTTTACCCCGTTGCCCAGGAGCCACTCCCAGCCGTCCTCCTTCTTTCCATCTTTGGCACAGGATCCTCCCCACCATCATCCCTCTACCACTTCTCGAACTTTTTTTTTTTTTTAAGATTTTATTTTGGGGAGAGAGTGTGTGCTTGTGCAAGCTGGGGAGGGACCGAGGGAGAGGGAGCAGACTCCCCGCTGACCACGGAGCCCCACCCTGAGATCATGACCTGAGCCAAAATCAAGAGTTGGACGCTTAACTGACTGAGCCACCCAGGTGCCCCATTCTGGAACATTCTTTACACTCTGCCACCATGGTCCTACGGATGCCTGAGCCGGAGGCGGGGTCTGCGCCAGCATCACAGCAAACTCCCAGGCCCTGAACACCGGTTCCGCTGCTCCTCTACCAGCTCCTCGGAAGCAGCCTCCCAGGCCGCGCGCCTGGTTCCCCGCCCCTCCCCCCACTCTGCACCCCTGCTCGCCTCACCACCCCCTTCCCCACCTCCCCCTCTTCCTCCAGTGCCATCCCCTCGACCTCAGGCCATCTCTCCTCCTCCCGTCTCTGCAGACCCTCAGCCAGCTCCTTCCCTCTCTGCAGAGGCTCAGTCAGGTGCTTCCCCCTCAGAATCAGCTGCCCTTCGAGGCACCTGCTCTCCCTCTCCTCCCCCACCCCCCCAGAAGCCCTGCGGCCCAGCTCCAGCCTCCTCTCTCTGGTGTCTGCCTTTGTCAGAGCCTGAGGAACTCTGAGAAACGGTTCAAGCCCCAGCTGCACAGCGTACCAGCCCTGTGGCCCCAGACAAATTCCCTAAGCCCCCTGCCCCATGGTCTTTTCATCCCAAATGCGGCGATGACAACACGTGGACTTCGTAGGGCTATTGGGGAGGATGATGCTGTGAGTTACGGGTTACAATCCTCTAGCCTGGTGTTCTCAGGGCGTGGGGGTGGGGAGGGCTCTGTGTCAGCAATTCGAGGGACTCAGAATCAGCGTGGCGGTTCGATGCTGGCGCCCCACGCCACGCTGGACGGTGGGAGTGACGGATCGATAGCCAGCTGCCCTCCTCCATCAGCAGCTCCAGGATGGCCAGCCCGTCAACAGGGGCCTGGAGCTGCCGGAAGCATCTGGTCAACGCCATGTGCATGCAAAAGGGTCAGAGAGCGCCCCCAAGGAGACACATGGCCCAGGATTGGGGTGCCCGGCCTGGATGGCACTCTTGGCTCTGCTGCAGTCCCAGCCGCCAGAGGCAAGGAGAGAGCTGGGGAGGGGGGAGCAGAGCGCAGACCTCGCCCTGTGAGCTGCAATTATTCCGTTTCCTGCAGCTCCTTCTTTCCTTCACCACCCAGGTCTTCCCTGTGCCCTCGCTCAGGCTGCCTGCCGCGGGTCTGATGGGGCTCCAGCCCCTCCCCCGACCCTCACGCTCCCCTCCCCCGGGACTGAGCCACCAGGGGGAGCTCCCGATGCCAAGCCCGGCTCCCGCCCCGCCCCCCCCGGGTCCTGACACTTCACTGGCCACAGCTTGAGCTCCTTGCACTTCCCTGCCGTGGTGGGGGCCGTTTTCTCGGGGCTCAGGGCGGAAACTGGCAGCAAGGTGGGTGCCCGCAGGCCATTTGTAAAGGGGGGAACCCTGGGAGCACTGTCATGAAGGCTGGGCAGCGTCAGGGCCACGGTTCCTGCCCTGGAGGTCTTCCCTCCCCACCCCCTTGTCGTCCAGCCCAGTGACTCTCAGCAGGGGTGGCTTTGGCCCCAGGGGGACACTGGGCAGTGTGTGGAAACCCCTTTGTCACAACTGGTGCTCCTCATCCTACAACAGAATTAGCTGGCTCCAGGCAGCGGCCGTGCCAAGGGTGAGACCCTGACCATCGGTTTCTGATCTTTGTTTCTGGGGTTCGAGACACTCTTGAGAATCTGATGAAGGCTTCAAACCCTCTCCCCTGAGAAGAACACGCAGACGCACATTTAACATAGAATTTTCGGAGGTTCTCGTAACCCTCAGTGGCCGTCTGGGAGGAGAATCCTGCCTAGAAGCCACGGTGAAGGCGCCTGCACGCCCGTCCGTGTAGAGGCCCCCTTCTTTCTGGACGACGCCCTCCCTCTGCGTCCTCTTCTCCCTCGTCTTTAACAGGAGGGAGAAACCTAGCAGGGGAAGTAGGAGTTGCAGGGAAGAGACACACTCTCACTCTCTCCTTCTGAAAGGAAGTGGGCTCTCTGTAAATGAAAGGAATTTCAAGTAAAACGATTACAGCTCTGCATGGTCCCCCCTCAGGTGGTCCCCCCTTCCTGCCCCACCCCGTCCTCAGCTCCCCCAGCCCCACCTGACCCTCAGGCATGGGTGAGGCCTCAGGGCCAAGGAGGAAAACAGTGCCCCCAGGCCCCCCCCCCCCTCACTGGTCTTGTTAGCTGTCTGCATTTCTTGCATTTCTTCTGCACCACGGGGGCGGAGGTGACAATGAAGAGGGATGGCAGGGTCCCCACTGACCTGAATCCTGAGCAGCTTGAGAAGGTTCATCGCCCTGGTCCCATAGAGCTGGGCCGACCAACAGGACTCGGACGAGGGTGCGGGGCAGCTGACTTCGGAGGGGCAGCCGGCCCCGTGTGACCGTGGGCGAGTCCCTCTGCTTGCTGGACCTGTTACCTTGTCTGAACGACAGGGAGCGTCCCCTCCCACGTGAGGACAGCTCCGGAAGCACTCTTCAGAAGCCTGGTTCTCTGTCCTCCGCCATCCTCAGGGGCATCCTGCGGACCCTTCACCCTTCCAAAGCTCGTAGGCCCCCAAAGCCTGGGCCGCCTCCCCCGGCCTGGTCTCCCCAGCAGGGCTGAGAGTCTCACCCCGCTGACAAACATCCCCTCAAAACATCAATCAAAATGAAAAGCTACAAAGGGCACTGCTTATAACAAGGTTTTAATAAAATAAAAAGTTCAAGTGCTTCCAATCCCCCAACATACCCCATTCTGGTGTGGGGGAGGGGAGGGACCCCCCACACCCCAGTAGCACCAGGGATAGCACCATGAGAAAGATGAGGTCGCATCCGGCCTCCCTGAGACCCACGGGCTGGTGAGGACGTGTCCCAGACATCCCCCCCGCAGCCTGCCCCCCACCTCGGACAGTCGCAGAGCTGAGAGCAAGCCCACTCGCCTCCGTAGCGCAGTCTCCAGGCAGTGCCACCCCCAGGTCAGTTCTGCCTCCTCCTGAGACCTGGGCTTCTGGGGAGACGCCATGGGGTGGCCCCCACCCCTTATGGCTTTGCTCCCTGGGCAGGAGGTGGGAAGGGAAGGGAACGGCTCCCGCAGTCCTGAGGCTGGAGTTGGGGTGGGAGGGCAGCAGCGGCCAGGGCACCCTGCTGGGGTGGGGGTGGCTCAGGGGTCAGCAGTCACAAAGGGTCAGGGGTCAGAGCCCTGGGTGTCTCCAAACCAACCCAGCCCCGGGCAGAACTGTGCTGGGGCCAAGGGCCAGCTCCCTCCCAGAGGCCCAGCGGCTCCTTCTAGAGGTCAGTGAGTCCCCGAGAACTTGGGGCTCGGGGGCAGGGGGGACGAGGAGGGACTCCTTCCTCTCTGGCCTGGGGCCTTCCCTGTCCAGCCCATCATGGCCCGTCACCGTTGACATCCAGGTCAATGGAGCCGTGGCTGACCACCAGCCTCAGGCGCTTGGGTGGGGAGAAGGGGGCGAAGGCAAGGGCCTGCTTGGGGATGGGGGCAGGGCCTGGGGTCCCGGCAGGCGCAGGGGCAGCGGGTGGGGCCGGGGCCACACGGCTCAGGTCCACACGCACCACGTAAGGCAGCCCATAGCGCCGGGCCCAGTGCCAGTCCTGCTGCGGGGCCCAGTGGGCGCGGGGGGCCGGGCCCAGGGCCACCAGGGCCTCTGCACGCAGGCAGCAGTGGGGACCACAGCCTCCCCACCGGTGCAAGGAGATGCGGGCGGTGCGGAGAACGGGGGCCGCTGGGGCCCGCCGGGGCTGGGGGCGCCGGCGCCTCCGGGGGCGCACCCGGAGCTGGGGCTGAGGCAGCCACTGGAGCCAGAGGGGCGAGGCGTCAAGGCGGGCACTGCAGGGCAGGGGGCGCCTGGGCTGGCAGGTGGCTACGGAGGCCGGGGGGAGCGGGGAGAAAGGAGTGTGAGCAGGGCCTCCGGCAGGGACCCGAGGGCGGGAGGCGGCGGGAACAGACAAGGGCTTGGGCCTGGGGGGGGGCTCACCACAGAATGGGTCCCGGCGCAGCGGGGAGAGGTGGGCACAGGCCCTCAGGCCCAGTGGACCCTGCCGGCCACCGCCATCCAGGCCCTGCTGCAGCCTCCGCTTGGTCTCCCGGAGCTCGTACTTGTCCAGGGGCCGAGGGGGCAGGGGTGCGCGGGGCCGGAGGCGGAAGGCTCCTTCACCTTTCCTGGTTGGGGGGGCCGGGAGGGAGAGAGAAGGGAGCGGGCCCTGAGGAAGCACTTCCGGGTCCACCGCAGGGCCCTCTGGCTGCTGCTCTCCTCCCCAGGACCCCTCCCGGGTGCCTCACCTCTCACACGTGTAGCATTCACAGTGCTCATTCTTCTCACCAAAGAAGCCCTCCCCGTAGAAGCAGGTCACCTCATCCCCCGGCTCAATGTCCCGAAGCACCTTCACGCAGGCTGCGTTCCCATCTGCGGGCACAAACTGGGGGCCCGGCTGCTCAGCGGCCTGTCCTGGGGGCGCCTGGCCAAGTGCACTCCCAGGGATGGGGACGGGGACAGGGACGCGCAGT
>NW_023270718.1:9017007-9036275 GCF_011800145.1 Mirounga leonina | reverse complement strand
GGGGACAGGGACGGGCAGTGCAGGCGCAAACAGGGGGCCCGGCTGCCGGGCTCCACCCCGCCTGGCCAAGTGCACTCCCAGGGCCTGGGACCAGGACAGGGATGGGCAGGGGCTGGGCCCCCGGGAGGCCACCTCTCTGCACACACTCCCGTACCTCCCGCCCAGTTGCTGGCCTCCACCCTCCCTGCAGGACGATGATCTAACTGGCCCCTGGCAGTGTTAGCAGCCCGCACTGCCTGCCCCCTCCGGCACTCTTCCTCCGCCCCCTCTGACCCGCCACAGCCCACCCCCCACTCCCCACCAGCCTGCACCCTGGCAGCCAGGTCCAAGCTCTGGCCGCTCCCTTCCCATGCCCGTCCACTCTGCAGCTCCAGTCTGGGACGGCTGCCCCACCGGCCACTCCTGCCCCTGCCTCTGCCCCCTGCCCCCGCCTCCTACCTTCTGCCCCACCCCCGGGAGGAGTGGGACTCCCATGGGTCCCTGCACTCCAGCCTGACACACACGTAGGTAGGGGTGGCTCTCACCACCGCCTGCCTGATCCCAGGCCAGCTTGCTGGAGCCTCTGTGTGCAGGGTCTTGCGTCTTTGTCCTCTCTATTCCCCCGGACTCTCACCCAGTTACACAGCAGGTCACACATCAGGTCACACGCCAGCCTCTGGCCCCTCTCCTTCCTGCCAAGCCTCTAGCTCCTCAGCTGCCAGACCATCTCAAAACCCAGCCCCATTATTCACCCAGGAGGAGCGTCCATGGCAGACTTGAGCTCCTCTGTGGCACGCGAGGCCAGAGTCACCATGCCGGGCCCGTCTCCAGGAGGCCCTCCACTGAGACATATCCGTCTGGGATGCCCTGACACGCCTCGGTTTTCCTTCAACACCTAGGAAAATCCTAGTCCTCCTCCAGCGCCTGGCTCTGGCGGGACTTCTGGACAGCCTCCCTGCTCCACATGGTGCCTGGCTCCTGGGCCCTCAGGTGGCTGCCACCCGCCTCACGACAGGGCCGTGTTTTCTGTCCTACCCTGCACGTTTCCCACCCCCAAAGCCACGTCACGGCCTGCAATCACAGAGCACAGGAACCATGGGTATGTGCTTCACCTCCGTAGCAGGAGGCCAGTGGAGAGGAGTGAACGCAGCTGGGGGCTGCTGGAGCCAGGACTCGAACCAGTTCTAACCCCGAAGCCCCAGTGCCGAACCCCCACCACACCTCAGGGCTCCACACTTGGCAGGATGCGCACTTCCCGAGACAGCTTTCTCACACTCCACACAAAACACACAGTGGTCCCCCCAAAACGCTGCCTCCCCAGCTCACTCCCTCTGCCTGGAAGCCCAGCCTCCCAGAGCCTCGTGCTCTGGGGCTCCCCCTGGCCCCACTCTGGTGGCACGGATTGGCAGGGTCCTGCCACCTGGGCCTCCTGCCTCCTGCTGTGGCCAGGGGGCATCTCCACGTCAGGCCTGGGGCTCCAGGTGCAGGGGCACTTTCTGTCTCCCCATCACCACACTCCCCCCTGCAAGTGGCACAGCCAGGACCCTGGCCGAGGCCCCCCCCCAAACTCTCTGATAGACTCTGATAGCTGCAGGCACAAACTGGGTTGTGGCCGGGGTGGGGGACTCTGGGCACTTTCTGGCTAGTCACTGACCCAAATGCCCCTCCCCGGGGCCCCCTTGTTTCCCCCATGCCCACTCCTGGGGGGGGGCGCCCAAGTCTCACCTTGCAGTTGGGTTTGCAGTCTGGAGCATCGAGGAGAGGGCGGGGGAGAGAAGAGACTCAGGTGAGCGGAGGGCTGGGCAGAGGAGAGTGGGGGGCCACCCCTCCATGCCTCCCCCCCACCTGCCCTGCCCCCACCCCCACCATGGTTTATGAAGGCCGCGGGGCCCAGCCACAGCTGCGCACTGCGTTTTCGGGTGGAGTACATGATGCTGAAGTCGTTCTCCCCGGCCCTCAGCAGCCCCTCGTCGGCCTCCCGCAGCTCCGCGATGCAGCCCACCAGGAGTTCCAGCTTCTCGTTCTTCTTCCTGCCAAGAGGCCAGGCCGTAGGTCTGTGAGCAGTGCCTCCCACCACCGCCTCGGCTGACAGGGGTCTCTGGGGGCTGGGGCACCAGGCCTCCTGCAGGCCGCTGCTGGCCACTGTGGTCCTCCTCCCAGATTTCTCAGATCCACCCACCTTCCTGGGGCACTTCCTGGATCCTGCATCCTCCAGGACAGGATGGCGCCCAGACAGGACACCATGTGGACCCAGGCACCCCTCCTGCTGTCCTCTCGCCCTGGGATCCTCCTCCAGCCCCCACTTGTGCGAGGCCCAAGGGCTCCTTCGCCTGCACTCCCCATGAGCCCCAGTAACTCCCCGCAAGCTGCTATCCAGCCCGCCCCCGCCACGCTTCGGCAGACCCTCTGGTGGGCCTCTGCTTAGGCCCGGTTCCCAAGAATACTCAAAATTCCCTTGTGGCTGATGAAGCACCAAGGAACTGAGGTCAGTACCTGTGTGTGTACTCAGCTACCACCTGCCTTCTGTCTACACTGTGAGCGGCCGGCAGGGTCCATCCTGCTCACTGTCCTGTCCCTTCCCCAGCAGTGGGTGCTTCCCCACCAAGGGATGCCTGTCCCTTCCCCAGCAGTGGGTGCTTCCCCACCAAGGGATGCCTGCCCCACTGGCCACTCCTGCCCCTGCCTCCTGAGCACAAACGGTACTTCCTTAGCAGGCCCTGGAACCCTGGGGTCCCATAGGTTCCCATCCCCCATCAGGGCTGCTGTAGGCGAAGAGGGTCTGTGAGCTCCGCCCCCTTACCAAGCTCTGGTAGACACAATCTTGGCTCCATTTGTCTCCATGGAATAGCGTGTACAGGGCAGGATGGTAAAGCCGCTTTCAGGCAGGAAGGCTCGGAGGTAGCGATAGATCTGGGGGAGGTGAGGGGGTGGGCGGGGTGAGGAGCTGGGGCAGGGTCGTCCTCGGCCCTCTCTCTCCTGGGTCCTAGTCCTGCTCTGCCACTGACTTGCTGTGTGGTCTTGGGGGACTCACTTCCCCTCTTGGGGGCTCAGTTTCTTCATCTGTCAAATGGAGAGGTTGTACTCCATCTCAGAGGACC
Organism: Mirounga leonina; assembly: GCF_011800145.1. NCBI lineage: Eukaryota > Metazoa > Chordata > Mammalia > Carnivora > Phocidae > Mirounga > Mirounga leonina. The sequence continues at coordinate 9,033,198 of NW_023270718.1, read as the reverse complement.
CCCGACTCTCCTCTCCTTGGATTCTCTGAGCCTCGTCTCAGATGGTCCCAACGGCTAGGAAGTTAGGGAGTCTGGGGCGGGGAACTTCATCGAGGGGTCTGGAGCCTGGGGCTCCAGACGTTCTGCCTGGCAGGGTGGAGGACCCAGGACAGGCCGAGGTGACAGGGAGGACGCGTGGACTGAGGGTGGGGGAAGGGAAGGGCGCCCTCACGTGGGTCTTGAGGGCAGCCTCCTGCCGCGGGCCCCGGCTCTGGAAGTAGTGGGCCATCCAGCCTCCCAGCGTCAGGGCCCGGTACGCAGCCTCCAGGTCCCGCTGCCTCAGGAAGGCCTCCAGCGCTGAGCGCAGGTGGTGCTGTCGCCGCAGGGGGGGCACGGGGCTGGGGGAGAGGGCACGCCTGGGTCCCAGGGCCTTGGCCTATTCCCTCCGGGCCTTCCCGGGCCCCGCCCCCACCCCCACTCGGGGCTGCAGGGGCCGTGGAGGAAGGGAAGGGATCCCCGCGGAGCCCTCGGCCCACCCTGTCCCAGGCCGCCTCACCTGACGTTCATCTTATGGGTGCGGAAGCCGAGGTAGGGGTCCAGGACAAGGCTGGTGGCAAGGTCGTCATTCTCACACAGCTCTCTGGCTGTCACTCTGTCAGGTCCCATGGTGCCCCACGGACCATGCTGCCTCTGGCCCAGAGTGGAGGGCGCAATGGAGGGGCAGGGGCAGCGCCCCGGGACTCCCACTTCTGAGCTGCCGAGGATTTGGCAAGCCTTTCGGTCTCCAGTCTCATCTACAAACCAGGGAGTAAAGGCAGGCTGACTTCACAGGGCTCTCAGCGAAGACGGATGCAACAAGTACTTCCGACAGTGGGGAAGCCCCCCCAAAGAAACGTCAGTCACCGTCATGAGGATCTTCATGCTCTGGAGCACAGACACCAATCCCCCAAGCCCACACGACCACCTGCTGAGCACACCCACACACTCACACGTAGGTTCCCTCATGTCCCCACGCGCGCGCGTGCGTGCGGGCACACACACACACAAACACACACACACACACAGGGGCGCACGCACGCACAGTCCCTACTGGCCCAGGCAAGGCTGATTAATTGGCAGTCGGGGATAACCCTAAAGGCTTAGCCCTGCAGGAGGTGGGAGTCGGGGGAATCCATCTCCACCTCCAGCCCTCACCAAGGAAAAATCCAAGGCTTCCCACCCGCTAGGACTGACTGTTCCTCCACCCACCCCCATGCTTGTTGGCCTCAGCCTCCACCTCCCTCCTGTCCCTCCCATCCTCCCCAACCCCCCAAGCAGCCCTTGGGAATCATCAGGAGGCTCTGGGTGCAGCCCCAGGCAGCCTGGAGGGGGGTGAGGGGAGGGAGAGCAGAGGACGGATCCCAGCACCTGCTCCCTCTCCAAGGATTCTGGGGGAGGGGGGGCTCAGAGGACAAAGCGGGGAAGGGGGGAGAGAAAAGGAATGATATGGAGAAGCAGAACAGGTCTATAAAAAGGGGAGAAAGAAGGGAATTAGCAAAAGGAAACAAAACAAGACCCCTAACCCTGACTACGGAGGGCCTGCTGGGCATCCAGACCTTGGTGCTTCAGGGAGAGTCCATAGGGGATGGCAGGGAAGGGGGAGCAGAAGACGGATCAGCAGCTAGAGCTGGGGGGAAAGGGGTTCTAGAAAAGACAGGAAGGCTGGGGATAAAGAGGGGGCGCTGCGAGAGGGCGCCGGGACAGAGCGGAAGCTGCAGAGAGGCATGTGGGGAAAGACAAAATACACAGACTGCACAGAGGGGAGCTGGGCAGGGAGAAGGGCCGGGGGTGCCTGCTGGACACAGAGCACGGCGGAAGGCCTGGGGGTCACGGATGACCCCACCGAAGCCAGAGTGGAGACCTGGGGTCGACGGTAGGTCCTGAGGAGGTGGAGGGGGGCCTAGGGGTCCATAGCCGGGCTTGGAGAAGCAGAGAAGGGGCAAGTCCTGCGCGTGCAGGGAGGAGCGAGCCTGAGGTCCAGGTAGGGACCTGGGCAGGCACTGAGGGTCCAGGAGCGGGGGCTGAGGTCCGCGGGGCGACACTGGGGAAGCAGACAGGGGCCTGGCAGGCAGCGAGAGTGCAGGGGAAGGGCCTGAGGTCCAGGGAGGGGAGTAGAGTCAGAGGGCGACCCGAGGGGTCCGCTCAGGCCCGGGAGTGCGGGGAGGGGCCTGGGTGAGGAAGCACAGGGAAGGGGCTGGGCGCCCGGGGCAGCCTGAGGCCCCCGAAGGGCCGGGAGACGTGGGCGCCTGGACACGAGGAGGGGCCGGGCGGGGCGGGGGACGGTCGGGGCTGGGGGCGACCGGGAGCCAAGGCGGCGCGGGCTGGGGGCCGAGAGGGGACTCAGAGGTCGGGCCCCGCGCCGCCCCTCACCCGCTTCTCCTCCTCCTCCTCCTCCTCAGGCACCCGCGCCGCCGCCGCCACCACCTCCCACTGCCTGCTCCAGCTCTCGTCAGACACGGTCGCCGCTCCTCCCGTCTGCGCCGCCGGGCCCGCCCCGCCGCGGCCATCGGGAGCTCCCATTGGCCGAAGCCGCCGCCACTCCTCAGTGGCTGCGGCGCTCACGCCGCTCCCATTGGCCGAGTCCGCTCGGCCCCTCCCCGCCTGCCCTCCCGTTCGTGCCCCTATGAAACCCCGCTCCGCCGGCGCCGCTGCCAAGCGCCGCCGACTGCGGCTAATGGCTCCTGTTGCTGTCATTCCACCGCTGCCATGGAGACTTGCCCCGCCCACCGCTCGGAGTCGACGCCCTCATTGGCCGAGAGCGTCGAGGCTCCAGGCTAAACTCGGGTTTGGGTCAGGTTATTCGGGTCCAAGTGGAAAGGGGGCGGGCTCAGCCGGCTCCACAGCGCGCGCGTGATTGGCTGGCCCTGGAATGGCTCGTCCTTCCATAGGCTAAGGCCTCCGCCCGTCACCGTAGAGTCGCGACTGGCCCATTCTCTTTCTCCGGTGAAACCTTCGCGAACCGCGGGGAGAAAGCTGGGGCGGGCGCGAGGGGTGGGTGCGCGGGCGCCTCCGTCGACCCCGCCCGGCCTGCCGTTGCCAAGGAGACAAAAGTTTATTGACAGTCCTGCCCAGCTACAAAGGGCGCCTCGCTCTTCCTCTCTGCTCGACGACCTTCTCCGCCCCACGGACCCCGGTTAATTTCGGGAGCACCCACGGGAGCTCTGCGGGTGAACGGGTCGCAAAGGAGGAGCCCGGGAAGCGGGGCCTTTGGAGAAGGCTCCCACGGGGCAGCCCCCTCCCCCAGTTGGGATCACCAACCTGCTCCAATCCTGGAGGCATCCATAATTAGCAATTCGTCGTAATTACGCCCAGAATAATAAGCTCCGCGCTTGGAGCAGGCGGTCTTTGTTTTGCTCAGTGCTGTGCATCACGGTGCGCTTCGAACAATGCCTGGCACGGAGTAGGTGCTTCCTTAATGTGTACTGAATGAATGAATGAATGACCAGCCAGTGAGGATGAAGCGGGCAGTTTCTGCGTCGCTCTGTGGACGGAAGGAAGTGGCTTGCCCTCTCTGGCCCTCAGATTAGCGTTTGTAAAACAAGGATCACACTGGCCCCTCTCTGAGGGTTTCTCCTTAACACCCTCCTGGGTGTCTTCAATAGCGCTTCCAGCATCCCCACCCCCATCTCTGTTTATGCTGTTCCTTCCCCAGCTGGGACTACCCCCTCTGAGACTGCTCTCCCCAACCGAGGTACCCTCTACAGCCCCCCAGTAAGGATGGCCACAGCTCCAGAGGACAGCAACGGCCAGCAAGCAGAGAGGACTCCAAAAACTGAGCTCTCTGGCAAAGTCCAAAGTCCTATCAGTATGTCTGAATCTTAGAAGCGCATTCCTTATGTACACCCTCGAGAAACACTCGCAGATGTGAGCAGAAAGGTAAGCTCCCAACAGTGTTTGCAGTGGTGAGAAAACAAAAAACAAAAAACTGGAAACGGCTTAAATGTCCATCACATGAAGAATGGATAAATGGATCGTGACGTACTCATACAGGGGAACACCATACAGCAGTGAAAGGGAATGAACCAGCACTCCGGATATCAACCTGGACAACCGCAAAGCATGTTGCTGGTTGTGGAAGTCCGCATAGTTGAGTGCGGGAAGTTTTAAAGCACAAAACTTGTGCGTGTCTTAAATGTGTATAAACATGCATTGGCGTGACAAAAGTAGGCGCAAGGCCCTACCGCTGACCCCTGCAGGTGGGACGGAAGGAATGCAATCAGGAAGCCACACAGGACATTGATATTTGCACTTTTTTTTGTAAGCCCAGAGGTGGAAATCATGAGTTCGCTATATTCACTATCTGTTGTTTTTCTATGCGTCAAAAGATTTCTTAATATGAATAAAAATTTGACCTGCCGGGTGCCTGGGTGGCTCAGGTTATGATCCCAGAGTCCCACCTCGGGCTCCCTGCTCAGCGTGGAGTCTGCCTCTCTGCCCCTCCCCCGGCTCGTGCACTCTCTCTCGTGCTCTCTTCTCTCACTGTCTCTCAAATAAATAAATAAAATCTTGGGGGGAAAAAAATTGACCTGCCAATGTCACTGCCAGGGTTTTATTCGAAGGAAATAACTGACAAGTGTTAAGATATTTATATATAAAGATGTTTGCCTCAGTGTTGTTTAAAACACAGAAAAATAGAAAGAGCCTTAATGTCCAACAATACAAGATTGGTTGGATCACTTAGAGCAAATCCACCAGATGGAATAACGACAATGCCTAACAGTTACTGAGCTCTTAGCACAGGCCAGTGATTTTGCAAATAGCCCTGCGGGGAATGGGCTGTTGTGACCCCCATTGTACAGATGAGCAAAGTGAGGCTTACAGAGGGGATTGAACAGGCCATGAGACAGCAGGTTTACTCTCAAACTCTGGGCTGTGGCGCCCAGATAGCATCCAGCGGGTTCTCAATCTCAGATGGCATAGCAAGGGGCACCCCAGAGAAGGCCTGAAACTTGGACACATGCTATAACATAGATGGACCTTGCAAACATGCCAGGTAAAAGGAGTCAGACACAAAAATTCACCTATGGAATTATTCCATTTCTTTTTTCCTTTTTTTTAAAGATTTTATTTATTTATTTTAGAGAGCATGCGTTCAGCGGGGGGGTGGGGGGTGCGGGACAGAGGGAGAGAATCTCAAGCCTACTCCCCATGAGTGTGGAGCCCCATTTGGGGCTCGATCTCACGACCCTGAGATCATGACCTGGGCGGAAATCAAGAGTCGGACGCTTAACCAACTGAGTCTCCCCCCTCCCCAGGCACCTGGGAATGATTCCATTTCCAAGAATTTTCCAGAATAGGTAAATCCATAGACACAGAAAGCAGATTCATGATTGCCAGGGGCTGGAGACGGGGAGGTGGGGAGGGACTAATAATAGGTATGGGGTTTCCTTTTTGGATGAAGAGGTTCTGGAACTAGAGAATGGTGATGTTGCAGAACATCGTGAATGTACATAAAGCCATTGAATTGTATACTTCAAAATGGTTAAAAGGGTAAATTTGATGTTAAGTATATTTTACTACTGAAAGAGAGAGAGAGAGAGAAATAATCATCTGGGGAATATAGTGAAAATATAGATTCTAAGTCTCAGCCTCCAAAAAGCCCGGTTGAGTATTTAATAATGAATCATTTTATTTTTTAGATAATTATTCTTTTTTTAAGGTATTTATTTATTTATTTATTTATTTATTTATTTGATATATATAGAGAGACAGCAAGAGCGGGAACACAAGCAGGAGTGGGAGAGGGGGAAGCAGGCTTCCCGCCGAGCAGGGAGCCCGATGCGGAGCTCGATCCCAGTACCCTGGGATCATGACCTGAGCCGAAGGCAGGCGCCTAACGACTGAGCCACCCAGGCGCCCCTAATAATTAATCATTTTAGGACAGTGCTGCCCAAGTGTAGCCTGTGTCCCCGCAGCTTCAAGCAGGATCACATGGGTGCTTGGTGGGAATGAAGAATTTTGGGCCACATCCCAGAATTCCGGAATCAGAATCACCCAGACTAGTGGTTGGAATGCTCTGGAATGCTTGAGAAGCAGGCCATAGAGAATACCTTTGCAGGTGGCTTCTTCAGACTACACATTCACAGGCTGGAGGGATGTTGTGGGCTTAGTAACTCCCAAAACTTGTTATAAGACCATAAATTCAGGATGACCATATTTTGAGGGGAAAGGGATATGTATATATAAATTACATGATTGGGGACAAGGATGTGGAGAAAAGGGGACCCTTGTGTCTGCTGATGGGAATGTAAGTTGGTGTAGCCGCTATGGAAAATGGTATGGTGTCTCCTTAAGAAATTAGAAATAGAAATGCCATATCATCCAGCAATCCCATTTCTGGATATATACCAAAAGAAAATGATCACTATTGCAAAGAGATATCTGCACTCTCGTGTTTACTGCAGCATTATTCACAACGGCCAAGATATGGAAACCACCTGAGTGTCTGTCGATGGGTCGATGACAAAATAAAATGTTGGGTATGTATGCATGATAGAATATTATTCATCTGTGAGGAAGAAGGAAATCCTGCCATTTGCAACTATATGGAAGAAGCTGGAGGCCATGCTGCTGAATGAGATAAGATAGAGAAAAACAAATACTGCACAATCTCACATGTATGTGGAATCTAAAAAAAAGGTTGAACTCATGGAAGCAGAGAGCAGGAAGGTGGTTACCAGGGGTTGGGGAAGGAAGGCGAGATGTCGGACAAGGGTACACACTTACGGTTATGAGATGAATGAATGGCCAGAATTAACAATACTGTATTGTATACTTGAAGTTTGCTAAGAGAGTAGATCATAACACACACACACACACAAGGGTAACTGTGAGGTGAGGGATGTGTTAATTAGCTTCATTGTGGTGATCATTTCACAGTGTGTATGTATATTGAGCCATTACACTGTGTACTTTATTTTTTTTTTAGATTTATTTATTTGTCAGAGAGAGAGAGAGAGCACAAGCAGGGGGAGTGGCAGGCAGAGGGAGAAGCAGGCTCCCCCCTGAGCAGGGAGCCCGATGTGGGGCTTGATCCCAGGACCCCGGTATCATGACCTGAGCTGAAGGCGGACGCTTAACCGGCTAAGCCACCCAGGTACCCCTACTGTATACTTCAAATATATAAAATTTTGTTTGTAAATCGTACCCCAATAAAGCTGGGAAAAAATAAATGGTTGTGGGGGAAACTGTCTCTCTGTTTTCATGTATGACTTGTGTAATGACCAAACGTATATAATAAAAGAATAAAATATAAGTATTACATACCGTGTGTTAGTTTATAAACACCTATATCCACATACATACTTACGTATACGTACGCACGTAACTCTATCTATATCATCATCATCATGCTCAAAGTTCAGCAATGAATTCACACCTTGGTGGTCAGCCTCCAAGATGACCCCCAGTGACCATCACCCCTACGAGGCTTCATCACCTTGTGCATGTCCTTCCACTCTGAATAGGGCTGATCTGGTGCCATTTGAAGGACAGGGCAAACATGATGGCATGCCCAAGGCCAGCTCACCAAGGACATGATGGCTTCCATCCTTGCTGTCTCTGGGATCACTCCTCTGGGGGAACTCGGCAACAGTCTGAGAGGTCATCAAGGCCACCTCATGGAGAAGGCCATGTGGCAAGGAACCAAAGCTTTGTGCCAACAGCCGGAGAAGAACTGAGGCTTCCTGCCAAGAGTCTGAGTGTCACGTGAGTGAGCCACCCTGGAAACAATCCTTCTATCTCCAGACTGTGCCCCAAACGACATCTTGATTATAACCGGAAGAGCAACCCCAAGCCAGAGCGAGCCACCTAAGCTGCTCCTGAATTCTGGACACACAGAACCAGTGTGAGATGACAAATTCTTATTGTTTTGTGCCACTACAGTTAATTGATAGGCATCTGGATTAAAATCCAACATCCTAGGGGCGCCTGGGTGGCTCGGTTGGTTGAGCGACTGCCTTCGGCTCAGGTCATGATCCTGGAGTCCCTGGATCGAGTCCCGCATCGGGCTCCCTGCTCGGCGGGGAGTCTGCTTCTCTCTCTCCCTCTGCCCCTCCCCCTGCTCCTGCTCGTTCTTTCATGCTCTCTCTCTCAAATGCATAAATAAAATATTTATCAAAAAAAAAATCCAACATCCCTCCACCATTATTCCTCTGATCTTAATTATTAACTACTCTGAATTGCTCACTCCGTTACAATCCCATTGGCCTCCTTGCTGGAAGCAAGGCCCTTCCTTGCTGTCCTCTCTGCTAGGAAATCTGCCTCCAACTATCCACAGAGCTCCCTCTCCCACCTGCTTTAGGTGTTTGCTCAAATGTCACTTCCTCAAGGTGACCTTCCCTAAGGGCCCTGGCTGGAGGAGCCCAACTACCCCAGCCATCCCCTTACTCTGCTCTGTTGCCTCATAGCCCCAGAATCAGGTACATAATAATCTGTGGGTCCCAGAGCAAAATGAAAATGCAGAGTCTTTGTTCAAAAACGGCTAAGAATTTCAAGATGGTAACAGCAGAGCATTAAACCAATGTAAGGCCCTGAGCCTACAGAGCTCCCACACCTACAAAACTGGTATTGCATAGCACCAACCCCTGCCTGACATTATATGTCTCCTTGTTTATTGTCCTCCCCAGCTAGGACAGAAGCTCTAAGAGGGCAGGGACCCTTGTTTTGTTCACGGCTGAGTTTCCAACATCAAGGGCAGTGCCTGGCGCATCGCTGACATTTGCCAAAGATTTAATGAATGATTAAACAAAGAACAATGAAAGCAGCCTGACCCTGAAGGACAGAGAAGGCCCTCAGAAAAGGACTATTACCCATGGAATGGGAGAATATTTTTGCCAATCATATATCTGATAAAAGATTTGTAATCTAGAATATAAGTCGGGGCACCTGGTTGGCTCAGTGGGTGGAGCGTGCAACTCTTAATCTCAGGGTTGTGATCCCGGGGTTGGCTGTAGAGATTACTTAAAGATGAAACCTTAAAAAAAAGGGCGCCTGGGTGGCTCAGATGGTTGAGCGTCTGCCTTCAGCTCAGGTCATAATCCCAGGGTCCTGGGATCGAGTCCCACGTCGGGCTCCCGGCTCAGCGGGGAGCCTGCTTCTCCCTCTGACCCTCTCCCCTCTCATGCTGTTTCTCTCTCGCTCGCTCTCTAAAAAAAATAAATAAAATCTTAAAAAAAAAAAACCTTAAAAAAAAGGGAGGGGGTGACTGGGTGGCTCAGTCGGTTAAGCATCTGATCTTGATTTTGGCTCAGGGCATGATCTCAGCATCCGTGACATTGAGCCCCACATCAGGCTCTGCACTGGGCATGGAGCTTGCTTGGGATTCTCTCTCTCCCCGAGCTCTGTCTCTCTTTCTATTAAAAAAAGAAAGAAAGAGGGTGGCTCAGTTGGTTAAGGGTCTGACTTCAGCTCAGGTCATGATCTCGGGGTCCTGGGGTCAAGCCCCACATCAGGCTCCTTGCTCAGAGAGGACCCTGCTTCTCCTCCTCCCTCTGTGCCTCCCCACACTCATGCTCTCTGTCTCTCAAATAAATAAAATCTTAAAGAAAGAAAGAAAGAAAAACTTGTACATGAATGTTTATCACAGCATTATTCGTAATAGCCAAAAGGTGCCACTGACCCAAACATCTACAAATGATAAATGAGTAAACAAAACGTGTAAAGGAAATGGCAACACAGGCTGAAACGTAGATGAAACTTGAAAACATTTTGAAAGTGAAATAAGCCAGACACACACACATGAAAATATTGTGTGATTCCACTAACATGAGGCACCTGGAAGAGTCAAATTTATAGAGACAGAAAGTGGGGTGGTGGCTGCCAGGGGCTGAGGGAGGGGAAATGGGGAGTTATTAGTTAATGGGTAAAAAGTTTCTGTTTGAGATGATGAGAAAGATCTGGAGATGCACAATGGTGATGGTCGCACAACAGTGTGAGTGCGCTTAATGCTGCCGAATTGTACGCTTAAAATTGGTTAAAAGGGTAACATTTAAATGGATAAAGAAGACGTGGTATGTATATACAATGGAATATTATGCAGCCATCAAAAGGAATGAGATCTTGCCATTTGCAACGACGTGGATGGAACTGGAGGGTATTATGTTGAGCAAAATAAGTCAAACAGAGAAAGACATGTATCATATGACCTCACTGATATGAGGAATTCTTAATTGCAGGAAACAAACTGAGGGTTGCTGGAGTGGGGGTGGGTGGGAGGGATGGGGTGACTGGGTGATAGACACTGGGGAGGGTATGTGCTCTGGTAAGCGCTGTGAATTGTGCAAGACTGTTGAATCTCAGATCTGTACCTCTGAAACAAATAATGCAATATATGTTAAGAAAAAAAAAAAGAAGAAGAAGAAGGTAGCGGGAGGGGAAGAATGAAGCGGGGGAAATCGGAGGGGTAGACGAACCATGAGAGACGATGGACTCTGAAAAACAAACTGAGGGTTCTAGAGGGGAGGGGGGTGGGAGGATGGGTTAGCCTGGTGGTGGGTATTGAGGAGGGCACGTTCTGCATGGAGCACTGGGTGTTATGCACAAACAATGAATCATGGAACACTACATCTAAAACTAATGATGTAACGTATGGGGATTAACATAAGAATAAAAAAAGGGGTAACATTTATGTTATGTATATTTTACCACAATAAAAAAAATATAGAGAAAATTCATGTTAATGTTGAAACACGGAAAGCTTTTTATTTGAAATCAGGAACAAGACAGGGATATCCCCTTACCACTGCATTCAACGCTGTTCTGAAGACATAGCCATTGTAGTGAGGCAAGAAAAAGAAAAAAAAAAAAGGTGTAAGAATTGAAAAGAAAGAAACAAAACTGCCATTAATCACAGATATGATTATGTACCTAGAAGATCCAAAAGAAGCTCCTGATAAAATATCAGAATTAAGGATGGAATTCAGCAAGGCTCTGGATACAAAATCAATATACAAACATCAATTGCGTATCTTTTTATCTGTGTGTTGGGGGTCCCCGAAGCCCCCCAGATGTTTGGAAATTCACTAGGACTTATAGAGCTCAGCATAGAGTTGTATTTGTGGCTAAGCTTTATTACAGCAAATGGAGAGGGGAAAAGTCACAGGCCGAGACTGGAGGATTCATAGGCAGGTTTCCTCATGCTCTCTCCCTTCACGAGGATCACACAGAGCTCACTCTTTCCCCAAACAAAAATGCAACAAAATGTGGGGTGCCTGGATGGCTCAGTTGGTTGAGCATCCGACTCTTGGTTTCGGCTCAGGTCATGATCTCAGGGTCGTGAGATGGAGCCCTGAGTTGGGCTCCACGGTGGGCATGGAATCTGCTTGAGATTCTCTCCTGCTCCCTCTGCCCCTCCCCCTGCTCACATGCTCTTGCTTTCACTCTCTCTAAAATAAAAAAAATAAATCTTTTTAAAAAATGCAACAAAGGGACGCCTGGGTGGCTCAGTTGGTTGGGCGTGTGCCTTCGGCTCAGGTCATGATCCCAGGGTCCTGGGATCGAGTCCTGCATCAAGCTCCTTGCTCAGCAGGGAGCCTGCTTCTCCCTCTGCCTCTGCCTGCAGCTCCCCACTTGTACTGTCTGTCTCTCTCTGTCAAATAAATAAATAAAATCTTAAAAAAAAATGCAGCAAAATATGTGTGATGTTTTTGCCCAAGGGAGCCCATTAGTAACTCAGCACCCAAGGTTTTTGTTTGTTTGTTTTTTAAGATTTTATTTATTTATTTGACAGAGAGAGACACAGTGAGGGAACACAAGCAAGGGGAGTGAGAGAGGGAGAAGCAGGCTCCCCGCAGAGCAGGGAGCCCAATGCAGGGCTCGATCCCAGGACACTGGGACATGACCTGAGCCAAAGGCAGATGCTTAACGACTGAGCCACCCAGGCGCCCCAGCACCCAAGGTTTTTATTGATGACTGATCATATAGATACTGTCGGCCTTGCATGCACCAAAATTCCAGACTCCCAGAAGGAAAACAGGCATTCAGCATTAACCACAGGGTTTGCACAAACAATCCAGGCACAGTGAGCCACTCAGAATAGTTCAACAGCCAAGTCCCCAGACACAAGACAAACGCAAACCTTGCAACCACGAAAGCTGATTCAGATCTGCTATGTTAACCATTTTCTGTACAACTAACAAAGTTCTAAAATAAAAATTAAATAAATATGGCTTACAATAGTATTTATAAATATCCAGCAAGGGGGAATAAATCTAATGAAAGATACACAAAACTTCTTCAAGAAAATTCTGTAAAACCTCATTGCGAGACCTTAAAGAAGATCTAAAACAGGGAGATATATACTATGTTCATGGACTGGGAATGAGAAGGGAGATGGGGGGATGGGAGATTTACAGAGAATGAAAATATGGGAAAGAACCAAACTTTAGAATCAGACAGACCTGTGCTCTGGTCCCAGCTCGTCCGCTCAGTAGCTGAGTGATATTGGGCAGGCATGGTAGCCAAGGTGGATATCCCTTGAAGAAAGAACTTAATCAGCTGTGAAGAGTGCCTTTTTGGAGGACAGTGGTACTGACAAGTCCTATTTTGTTTGGATCAAGGTCATGTTCTTTTCTGGCAGCCCCCAACCATGACTAAGCATCGTGGGTGGGGGTGGGGCAGGGGGAGGGGAGTACTAGGGAGTACTAGGGAGCACTGTCCAGTTCCACCTAATATGACTCCTCCAATGGCAATTTTTATCTGTTCTTTTTTTTTTTTTAAGATTTTATTTATTTGAGAGCGAGAGAGAGCATGCGCGAGTACAAGCAGAAGGAGGGGCAGAGGAAGAAGCAGGCTCCTCCCCGCCCCCCTCCCCCCAGCAGGGAGCTAGACATGAGGCTCCATCCCAGGACTCCAGGATCATGACCTGAGCTGAAGCCTTAACTGACTGAGCCACCAAGGCGCCCCCCCCCATTTTTAAAAAATTTTATTTGTTTATTCATGAGAGAGACAGAGAGAGAGAGAGAAAGAGGCAGAGGGAGAAGCAGGCTCCCAAGGAGCTGGGAGCCCAATGCGGGACTCGATCCCAGGACTCTGGGATCATGACCTGAGCCGAAGGCAGACTTTAACCATCTGAGCCACCCAGGCGCCCATCCCCCATTTTTTTAAAAAAAGATTTTATTCATTTTTTGAGAGAGAGAGAGAGAGAATGCCTGGGTGCACATGCAAGCAGTGCGGGGAGGGGCAGAGGGAGAGGAAGAGGGAGAGAAGCTGAGTCCCTGAGGAGCTCGGAGCCTGAGGCGGGGCTTGATCTCATGATCCTGAGATCATGACCAGAGCTGCAATCATGACCAGAGCTGAAATCAAAGAGTCAGACCCTTAACCCACTGATCCACCCAGGTGCCCCTCTTTTTCTTTTTTTAATTGAGGTAAAATTCACACACCACAAAATTCAGCACTTTAACCATTTTAAGCAGTATAATCCAGAGGCATTTAACAGTCACACTGTTGTGCAACTGCCCATCCTCTGCTTCCAAGACATTTTCACCACCCCAAAAAGAAGTGATTAAGCAATCACTCCCCGTCTACCCCTCCCTCCAGCCCCTGCTAACCACCAACCTACTTTCTGTTTCTATGGATCTGTGACAAGAAATCCTTGCAATTCACCTCCCCTGTTGGCCGGCTGAGATTTCTCAGAGCTGTACCCTCTGAGGCTCTTCTTACCCACAGTGCCCTTCCCCCTCTTCTTCCACAGGTGGCCCACCCACTTCCTGGCCCAGTCCTGCTCCCTCTCCCCTTTATCTCTCACTGGTATCGCCCCCCCCCCCCCGTAAATGCCTTGTATTGCTAACATCCTTGCAACATTTGCTTCCCAGAGGACCAGATAACACAGCAAGACGCTCTGAGCTCCAAGTATCTACGAAGGGCTGCAACTTCTCAGAAATACTGTGACTCGGAGGACCCGACAATGTTCATACTCCCATGGACTCCCTCCTGAACCCTCACAAGCATGTGACGGGGCACCATTATGATCCTTGCTTTGACAGGTGAGAAAACAGAGATCCAGTGCATGGGCAGCTTCCCCTCTCTGGGAAAAACGGTCCTCACCACGAACCAGAAGCAGTTTCCTACACACGGAAGTGAAGTATCCTCTCACCCAGAGGAAGGCCACGTGCAGCCACTTACCCTCAGCTGAGCCTGCCTAGGAGGCACATTAGCATCTTGTCCCCCCACCCCACCCCACCCCGCCCCGTACTCCTTCAGGGTCCAGTGTACACAGGGAGCCCCTTGAGTGGATCATGATCCGAGCTGAAGGCAGATGCTTAACCGACTGAGCCACCCAGGCGCCCCAAATAGCAAAATTTAACTGAGTACATTTTAAAGATCGAACTGACTTTACTAGGTGATGGATGAATCGGGCAGCATCCCACCTACCAAGTAGAGGGAGCTCTGTTGAGCTACCAAAAAAGGAAAGGTTTTTGTTTTTATTTTTATTTTTTAATTTTTATTAATTTTTTTTAAAGATTTTATTTATTTATTTGACAGAGAGAGACACAGCGAGAGCAGGAACACAAGCGGGGGGAGTGGGAGAAGGAGAAGCAGGCTTCCCGCGGAGCAGGGAGCCCGATGCGGGGCTCGATCCCAGGACTCTGGGATGATGACCTGAGCTGAAGACAGACGCCTAACTGACTGAGCCACCCAGGCGCCCCTAATTTGGGGTTGTCTTAAGCCATGAAATTTGTGGTACTTTGTCACAGCAGACATTGGAAGCTCATGTAGGCACCCAGCTCTTAGGTGGCAGACATGGGATTCAAACTCAAGTCTTGCCGATTTGAAAGCTCTGGATCTTCTGCGATATCTTTCGGAAGTGTGAAGTTTGGCATTATTCCAGATTCCCCCCCAACTCAGGGTTGCTGGGCAGTGCCTGGCACTAAAGATGTGCTAATGCTTATTATCGTTATACCTCCTTCCTGTCTCCACAGTGTCAGTTCCTCTCAGTCTTCTGTGCTCAAGAACCTTCCATGGTTCCCCAGTACTCTCAGGATCATGTCCAAGCCCTTTATGGCAATGGAGAACTTTGGGGCCTGGCTCATGTCTCCTAGTAACCCAGCAGACAAAGGCACTCGACCCTCATGGGCCAGGTTTCGGAGGCCCCCTGGACTCTACTGAGAAAGCCTTCCAGCGGCTTGCACACTCCCTCCTTCTAAGTATGGCTTGTGAGACTTTCCTGGCCCTCCCTCGCAACCAGAATCCACCAGACACCATGGCTAATTAGCCACCTCCTCTTCTGGGGGCCACCATGCCCTGTGCCACCTTAAATATAATACCTGTATTCTAATTTTCGGGTCCAAGGGCAGCTGCCTTCCAGCCTGGGAAGCCACTGTAGGCAGGGGTGGGATCCGGGCCTCCGCTGATTGCTGGCTCTGGCCTCAAGGAATGTCCCATGTCTGTCTGTCAGCACCTTCTCTTTCTCATCTGTACCCTCGAGGAAGCTGACAGCCTGAAGTACTAGGTGGCTGGGGCCGTGGAAATGCAGGAGCACGAGGAAGAAAAGGTGGGTTTCAGACTCCTAAGTCCCCAGGGACATAGGGTCAGTGGAATTCTATTCGGCCACGGAAAGGGATGAAGCACTGAAATGTGTGCTACAACGTGGATAAAACTCAAACACATATGAAATGTCCAGAATTAACAAATCCGCAGACAGAAAGCAGTCTGGTTGTGGCCAGGGGTTAGGGACCATAGGAAATGCGGAGTGCCTACACTTAGTGGGTACGGGGTTTCTTCGGGGGTGATGAGAAAGTTCTGGAACTAGATAAACGTGGTAGTTCCACAACACTGGGAAGGTACAAAATGCCATTGAATTGTTCACGTTAAATAGTTAATTTTATGTTCTGTGATTTTTACCACAAATTGAAAAAAAAGAGGTGGGGTGCTGAGACAGAAGGTAACTGGAACTTCCAGGTCTGAGGGAGGAGGGACTAGGGGCCTGGACTCCTGGGTCTGAGGGAGGAGGGGCTGGGGGGTCCGGACTCCTGGGTGTGGCGGAGGAGGGGCTGGGGGTCTGGACTCCTGGGTCCGAGGGATGAGGGGCTGGGGCCCTGTGCTCCTGAGTCTGAGGGAGGAGGGGCTGGGGCCCTGGGCTCCTGGGTCTGAGGGGGGGCCCTGGGCTCCTGGGTCTGAGGGAGGAGGTGCTGGGGGCCTGGACTCCTGGGCCTGAGGGAGGAGGGGCTGGGGGCC
>NW_023270718.1:9015537-9016997 GCF_011800145.1 Mirounga leonina | reverse complement strand
GGGCTGGGGGCCTGGGCTCCTGGGTCTGAGGGAGGAGGGGCTGGGGGTCTGGGCCCCTGGGTCCAGGGGAAGCAGGAGGAGGAGGCACCCAAATGCCTGATTAGCAAGAGGGAAGGAAACCCGAAAGTTGAGGGTTGCTATGTGGGACAGAGAAAGGATCAGGGCAGAGGAAGCAATAGCTTTCAGGGGGGAGTTCCATCGGAATTAGATTTCGACACCAAGGTCTCCCTTCCCACCCTGAGCCGGCCCACTGGGGAATTCCAGCAGCTGGCCTGGAGGAACGGAGAGGGAAGGCAAGTGACGGGAGGAAGCAGGTCACCATAGCCCCATACCCAGCAGCCTAAGGACAGAAACTGCACCCAGAGAGGAGTCTGACCTGTGGGCCTGGCTTCTGGGGCTCCAGAGGAGGTAAGAGCTGGGAAGCTGGAGCCAAGGGGCTAGAAACCAATAAAGGAATTCTAGAAGGGACTGGGGGTCTGGACTGCTGGGTCCCCAAGGGAGGAAGGGTAGAGAGAGCTAGAGGCTCAGAATCTGGGTCCTGGTAAGGAGAAGGGCTGGGGTCTTGGACATTGAACTTATACAGCTGAAGGAAGGAAGTTGGGGGCCCCTTGAAGCTAACTAAGGGGCTGCCTGCTAGGTTCTGAGTGGGGAAGTGGCGGTTTGGGGGTGAGGTTCCGAAGAAAGCGGCGGGTCAGAGGGTCAGACGGTCAGACTGCTCTGTAGCTTGGACTTTGGCTTTGCCACGACACCACCCGAGCCCTACCCCACGTCCCCCCTCCTTTTCCAACCTCTCCCACAGCCCCAGGACCAGGACTGGGAGAGCGAGAGGGAGAAAGTTCGGACAGGTGAGCACTCCAGGGAAGCCCAGAGGCTGGCAGTGGAGGGCTGGCTGGGAGAGGCTCGGAAGCTGGGTTGAGGGAGGCCAGCCTGGAAAAACTGGGAGGTCAGGATGGAAAGACAGCTGTTACAAGAGGGAAAGTGCCCCAGGCTGAGAGCTGGCCTCATCACACCAGACCCTCACCCACTGTTTCTGCCCTGGGAGCCAATGTGGGCCTCAGAGCCTTGAGGGGCTCAGAGGCTGGAGGCCACCTTCTGATGCACCTGGATCCTTAGGGCAGGTTCCTCACCTGAGAGACAGAGAGAAAGGTTCGTGGTCCCTCTTCTTCCCCTGCAGAGCCTGGCATGTGGGGTTACCTGTCCCTGCTGCCTGCCTTCCTGGCCCTTTGGGCTATTGCTGGAGTCTGGACCGTGTGAGTGTTAGAGGCAGGAGACCCCTGGGAGGGGCTGGGGGTCTGGACCCCTGGGTCTGGGGGAGGAGGGGCTGGGGTCTGGACTCCTGGGTCTGGGGGAGGAGGGGGCTGGGGGCCTGGACTCCCGGGTCTGGGGGAGGAGGGGCTGGGGGCCTGGGCTCCCGGGTCTGAGGGAGGAGGGGCTGGGGGCCTGGACTCCTGGGTCTGAGG
>NW_023270718.1:8996474-9015437 GCF_011800145.1 Mirounga leonina | reverse complement strand
GGGGCTGGGGGCCTGGACTCCTGGATCTGAGGGAGGAGGTGGCTGGGGGCCTGGACTCCTGGGTCTAAGGGAGGAGGGAATTGGGGGCCTGGACTCCCGGGTCTGAGGGAGGAGGGGCTGGGGGTCTGGACTCCTGGGTCTGAGGGAGGAGGGGGCTGGGGGGCTGGACTCCTGGGTCTGAGGGAGGAAGCTGGGGGCCTGGACTCCTGGGTCTGAGGGAGGAGGGGCTGGGGGGTCTGGACTCCTGGGTCTGAGGGAGCAAGGGGCTGGGGGCCTGGGCTCCCGGGTGTAAGGGAGCAAGGGGCTGGGGGCCTGGGCTCCGGGGTCTGAAGGGGAGGGAGTTACAAGTCCTTGTTTCTGTGGGTAACAGAAGGAAAAGGTGTCGTTAAAAGCCACTTTGATGTCTCTCTGTACTTCAGTTTTGCCCTTGCCGTGGCCAACAGGTCTGTGAACCTCACCGAAGGTTTCCCCTATATCAGGTAGTTATGGCGCTGGGGGGGCGGGGGGTTCCGAGGCTCCGAGGAGCCGCAGGATGATCCTTCATCTTCCCCAGCCTCTGTGGATCTTACCCCCCTCAGAGCTGCATCTTCAGCCAGCTGCTGAACATGGGAGCTGCTATGGGTAAATATTCTCAGCCCTTTCTGTTCAGGGCGAGACCCCCCACCCCGACCCCCAGCCAAGGGCGCCCCGCGCGGCCCCGGCCCCGGCCCCCGCCCCAGGAGTCCAAGCCCCCACCCCTCCCCCAGATGTGGAGGTGAGGCCCCCACCCCTAGACGCCCAGTCTCTCCGCACCCCCTCCCCAGGAATCCGGGCCCGGCTTGCCCGCCCACTTCCCTCTCCTCCCAGCCGCCTGGATCTGCATTATCCGCTACCACCAGCTCCGGGACTGGGGAGTCGGAAAATGGTTTAACCGGCTGATCCTGTGGACGGGGCTTCTGTGCGCCCTGGGCACCTCCGTGGCGGGCAATTTCCAGGTGAGACGGTATCCGCTCGTGGAGCCCAGCCAGGCTGTCCGACCAGCCCGAGTCCCGACTACAGCTCCCAGCATCCCCCAGGGCCGCTGGCTTCTCGTTGTGGGGGCTCTTCCGCGCACGGCCTTCTGGGACTTGTATTTCTCTTGGGGTCCTCGGACAGAGTAGGGGGACAGGGGAGGGAGGTGAGCTCCTCCGCTGTTTGAAGGGAGTCCCGCGTGGGAGGCTCTTCGTATAATTATTTCACTGAACCCTAGAAGATTGGGGGTAATTTACTGCCGTCCTTTGCCCCTTTCCCCTTTTAATAATGAAATTACTCAGAGCCGCTCATTCTTAGATGGAGCGTTCACTCCGTGCGGGGCGCTAGGCTTTACACCGTGTCGGTTTTCATCCATCTCCACAAGAGCTCTAGCTAGACTCTTTTTGGTCAAATCCGACAGAGGGTTTTTGTTGTTGTTGTTTTGTTTTGTTTTAATCAGCTGGTTCGTGGCGGTCAGAAATGAACCCAGATTCATAGACTCTAGAACTCACATTCTTCGCCTTGAAGTTCAGTAGATATTTGTAGAACAAAAGGACAATCGATTGGAGAAAGCCTATTGATTATTTTATATTGTGATTTAATTTTACTGTGATGTCTCTGACTCCAAACCTCTCCTGTGAAAGTACCATAGGGTAAGAGGCTGCCTCCCACGTATTAAGAAAATTCCCCATCACTTATTCATTTATTCCTGTGCTCCACAACTTTAACTTCTTAAAAAAAAAAAAAAGTTTTAAAAAGATTTTTATTTATTTATTTGAGAGAGAGAGAGAGAGAGCGTGAGAGAGATTATGAGGAGGGGGGAGGGGTACAGGGAGAAGCAGACTCCCTGCTGAGCAGAGAGCCCAATGGAGGGCTTGATCCCAGGACCCTGAGATCATGAGCTGAGCCAAAGGCAGACGCTTAACCGACTGAGCCACCCAGGCGCCCCACTGCTTAAAATTATTATATTACTCCCCTAAGGAGCCTTTTAAAGACATTTCCCGCCAGTCATCGCTTCCCCTCATTAAACTTTTAATATTTAAAAAATATTAAATAACATATATTATGTATCTGCAAAGCACAAACCATTGTAATCTTTAAGAACTTTTCACTCTTGGGGTGTCTGGGTGGTCCAGTTGGTTAACCGTCTGCTTTTGGCTCAGGTCATGATCCCGGGATCCTGGAATCAAGTCCCCCATCAGACTCCCTGCTTCTCCTTCTCCCTCTTCCTGCCGCTCCCCGACTTGTGCTCTGTCACTCTCTCCCTGTCAAATATATAAATAGAATCTTAAAAAAAAATAAATGAGAACTTTTCGCCCTCCAAAAACCAATTTTTACCCCCTGGGTGGCAATATCAGCCCTCCCCCTCCCCGGTTGAGAATGAAAGATTTATTACTAATATTTCCCGAGCGTCTACGATGTGCCAGGCCCTGTATTAGGGAGTGAGGCCACAGCAGTGAGCAGTCTCTTGGGTGGGTCAAAGACCCCTCCCCCCATCACAGCCCTCGCGTCTCGCACCCCCCACCGTGTATCTATGTTCCTCGCAACTCTTGTCCCTTTTCCTCCCAGCAAAAGAACCAGCTGCCAACGCACCTGATAGGGGCCTTCTTTGCCTTATTCGTGGGCAACCTCTACTTCTGGCTGCAGCTTTTTCTCTTCTGGAGGATGAGGAGCCTGCCCCAGCCTGGGGCCCCCTGGATCGGACCGCTCCGCCTGGGCCTCTGCAGCCTCTGCACCATCCTCATGGTGGCCAGTATCCTTACTGGGGTTGGTGGCAGGCGTTGGGGGTTCTTCACTGGGGTGGGTCGGCTCCATGCAATGTGCGGTGCCCTGTCCTTTCTTGGCTTCAGTCTCCTCAGGATTAGAGCGTCATAGAAAGTGTCAACCCAGGGGTCAGGCAGCCTGGGTCTAATTCCACCTCCCCCACGTCCTAGCTGGGGGAAAAACTCCACTGGCTGAACTTCTCAGTGTCTCAGCTCCTTCAGCTCCCAAACGTGGATAATAACAGGGCTGCCCCCGGAGTTGTAAGGAATGAAGGGAGTAATACATGTGAGGTGCTTAGCTCGGTGCCCAGCACAGTGAGCCACCAGCAGATCCTGGGAGGATGGCAAGCCAGCGAGAGCAGCCTGTTTGGGGTACCTGCCCTGTGCCGGGCATCATGTTGGCGAAGACTGGAAACTGAGGCTCAGAGAGGGGGAGTCTCTTGGCCAAGGCCCGTCATGAAGCCCAACGGTGGAGCTCATGGTGGAGGCAGGCGGCTTGTACAGGCTCTCGAGGGCAGTCCCTATCTCTTCCCAGCTCCATGTCTGGTGCTGTCATATTATCCCGCGGGCCTTGGTGGGAGTGTTCACAACACAGAAATTGGCCGATGTTGCAAATCGGAGCTGGTTGTTAACCATTTACCAGCATGCCTACCACCGGCTGGAGACTCTACCCAGCCCAGTTCTGAGTCACCCGAGCCCAGATGCTTTCCGCCAGCCTGGCACGCCTTCGGGTGACTCAAATCACTGTGCTCCAGTTTCCATATCTGCAAAAGGGAGTTGTTTTGATCATAGTAATGGTCCTTACTGATAAAGTGCCCTGAGAGAAAAGAGGCTGCAAACTCAGCCTTAGGGACCGATCTCCTCCTTGGGGAGAATGCAGGGGAGGCCAGAAGGCTGCTGGTGTTCAGAAGAGCCTACCAGGAAACCAACTGAGGTCCTGTGCTGGCTGCCTGAGGGACATCTGCTTATTTGGGATTATCTCAGCAAATGGAACGGGCAGTCCTATTTCCCAGCGTAGCAAACTGAATCCCACTGAAGAGGCGGGAAGGGCTGGCCCCTCACCTAAGCCTTTAGCTACTCCAGCTGTACAAGCAACATCTCTCCTCTGCAGAGGCCCTGTTGGTGATAAGATCCAGCTGGCCCCTTGTATTTTATTACTATTTTTTTTTAATTTTTTGAACATTTTATTTATTTATTTGAGAGAGAGCAGGAGGAAGAGCAGAGGGAGAGGGACAAGCAGACTCTGCTGAGTGTGGAGCCCGATGCAGGGCTCCATCCCAGGACCCCGAGGTCATGACCCGAGCCGAAACCAAGAGTCAGTTGCTTAACTGACTGAGCCACCCAGGCGCCCCGTGCTGGGCCCTTTTAAAATCCCAGCTGGGCTGATAATCAGCTTGGCTGCAAGGTCCTTATTCTGTGGTGCTCAAATATCCCTTGGCCCTGGGGCCAGGAAATGGACCATAAAGATGGCCAGCAGAGAGTGATAGGGGCTGGGGTTCTGCAAGGATGGGTCTGAGAACTGGCAGATTCTGAGCTGGTCTTGCAGAACTAGCTGCTTTTCACCTGCTTTGGGAGGTTGGGGACACACCCCAGGTGCGTGCTGAGGGCGGAAAAACCAGCTTGGAGATAAGGCCACTGGAAGGGCCTGAGATGAGGATTTTCAGTGTTAGGGTGAGGCTTTAAAGGCTCGAGTTTCTTCCTGGGGGCAGTAGGGAGCCATGGAAAGCTTATGAGCAGGGGAGGAACAAGGCCAGTTCTGGCGGTAACCACCTTGTGTCTCAGTGCTCTCACCTCTCCTTTGCTCTAGGATTCATGGGATCTGCGGTGATGTTGGCCCTATCTGCTATCTAAAAATCCCTGAATGAATGAAATAATGTCTAAACTGATCTAGGAGTGAGTGGGGGCTAGCTTGGCTGAGAAGCAGAAGGTTGTTGCAGTGATCTTGGGGTTGTGAGTTCAAACCCCACATTGGGTGAGGAAGGAAGGAAGGAGGGAAGGAAGCAAGGAAGGAAGAAAGGAAGACACGGCAGACCAGGAGCGAGACGCAAGACCAGAAGGAGATGGGCCAGGCCAGCAGGATAAGCCTTAGGGTGACCAGCTGGCCATGAGGATGAGGAGAGGGAGGGGGTGAGGGTGAGTGGCCAGGGCCCGCTAGGCACGTGAGTGGGTGGCAGTTGTCACCAGGAGGAGGAAGATATTTTAGGGGGTGAGCGGGAGGGGCCTGTGGGCCACGGGTGGGGGATGAAAGTTGCCAACATAGCCTGAGGCTGGCGCCCGGCTTGGGGGTGTCTTTAGGAAACCCTGCATATTTGAGGGAAGAAGCAGTTCGTGGGCAAGTGGGAGATGATGATGGTGGGGCCTTGATGGGGTCGGGGAGGCCGAGGGTAAGGTGAGAACCTTGTTCTGGGATGTTGGAAATACAGTGTGAGCAGGAGGAACCTGCAAGGGGAACATTTGGGAAACAGCCTTAGACGGGGAGGAAGGCATCCCTGTGAGTGTCCGGGAGCCGCGGAGGCCATTCCGGCCTGGGCTGGCCGAGTGCGTCGCGAGCGGCCGCCTGGCCCCGGTGACCCAGCTGGGCTCCCGGATCCTTCCTGCTTGGTGTGGCCCTTGACCCCGGGGTGCAGTGATCATTCTCCATTCCTGGCCGCTGCGCTCGGCCTCTGCTGCGTGTGAGTGGGCCATCGCCACACTGCTGTTCATGCTCTTCGGCCTGTTTGCTGTGGATTTTTCCTGCCTGGACGGCTGCACCCTATGTCTCCAGCCGGGCCCCAGCCTCAGCCCCCCGCCGGCCTCCCCCATCTCCCTGCAGATCCCCCTGTGAACGGCAGTCCGGGCGGTGTGGTCTGGCCCTGGTGCTGTTGTCAGGGCCATCCAGGAAGTGAGAGGCCAAGGCCAGCCAGCCATCCCTGCTCAAGGCTATTTATTATTATTATTATTAATTTTTTTTTTTTTTTTTTTTTTTGCCGCCGGTGGAATCAGAGACACGGACGCAGGCAGGGTCACGCGAAACCAGAATTCCTTCCGGAGAGCAAATCCGTACAGAAGGTTGTGAGAGGAAGGGGGAGAACCGGGGAAGGGGGGGCCCAGGAAGGAGGAGTTGGGGACACAAGGACAGATGGCCCTCTCCGTCCGGATCTGCTAAGCCACCCCAACCAGCCCCCGTCCCTCCCCCACCCCACCCTGCAGAGAGATTGATCAATAAATAAAATAATAAATTAATCAATAAATAAAATAGAAACAGCTCCCCCGCCCTCGGCCCCCCCTAGAACCACCCCCCATTGGGCACGGCCCCCTGAGCCCCATCCCTGTAGGGCAAGGCCGGGTTTGTTGTATCTCTCCCCTCCCTACATACTCCTTGGGCCCTATTTACAGATTCACAGTTGGGGGGCAGGGAAGGGGGGTGGAGGGGGTTCCCCTCCTTCCCCGGCCCCCTGGGGTCAGGGCAGAGGGGTCCCATTGGTGGCCAGGAGCTTCTTGTCCTTCGCGGGGCCTCG
The DNA here is from genome assembly GCF_011800145.1 of Mirounga leonina. Taxonomy (NCBI): domain Eukaryota; kingdom Metazoa; phylum Chordata; class Mammalia; order Carnivora; family Phocidae; genus Mirounga; species Mirounga leonina. The sequence goes on along the minus strand of NW_023270718.1, from coordinate 9,009,187 downwards.
GCGGGGAGAGCTGGTCAGCTCTGGGTCTGGGCGGCCGGGTGGGGGCTGCAGGCTTCTGGGTGGGGTGCCAGCAGGCCGGGTCTGGGCCCCGTTCTTCTCATCTGTGGAGAAGGAAGCAGTGCGGCCTCAGGAACCTCAAGGCTGCCGAACCCCAAGGAACACGTTCCAGCGACATCATGGTGAGGCTAAGGGCCCCCACTGCGGGGCTGGAAGCCTGGGGGGGATGGCTGCCAGGAGGACACCCGTCTGCAACCAGACCTGGCAAGGTCATGGACAGCAAGCAGGTCATGAATCCTGGGCCCCTCTGGCCCCTGTGGCTTAGGAAACTGGGCCAACTTAGTCCCAGTGAGACCCAGAGGCCCGACTCCAGGGGGCTTTCTCACAGACTCTGGCTATGACGCTGTCCACTAAGGGACAGCTTGTCACAGCAGCAGGTCCCATTCGAGTCCCCAGATCACAGCCAGAGGCCCCCTTGCCTTCTGCTCTCCTGGTTGTTAGGGGAAACGCTCCTCAGCAACAGGGCACAGGGGAGCCCACAGGGGGTTGTTTGGGGGATCTGAACAAACCCGGATGGTCGATTGCCCTTCTCCAGAACACCGTTCCCAAACTTTTGTTAGCAAGTTCCACGACTGCGACACAGAGACTAGTCAACCTCTGAGGGATCCCTGGAGGTGCCCTCCCTAGCCAGGAGGCCTTCTCAGGTTGGGATGGCCCTGTTCCCTGGATGGAGCTTAGACCCCAGCCTCTCTGAGAACTTGTGATCCTCGCCCACAAACCAAAGCCTTGGGGCACTTGCTCAGCAGGCGGTCTCCCCTCCAGCCCACGGGATAAAGGAGGGACACATGGCCTCGGCCCCTGCCTCCCACCTGCCAGGGCCTGCACGGAGGGCTGGTCGTGAGTGCTCAGCAGCTGTGCCTGGATGGTCTCCACAACTCGCTTGAACCGACGGCTGGGACCTGGAGGGGATACAGAGATGGACTGACTTGGGGACAGGGAAGGCCCCCCCACCCTGTGGAACCCAGCAAAGGACTCTCCTCCTCTTGGTCTCAACTTGCTGCCCTGTGTTGGGGCCAGGCATAAACCCACCATTTGCAAATGGGGCTAAGAAAGACTGGAGTTAAAATAATGATGGGTGTGGCTTTCTATTTAAATAGGTTGTGTTACTTGTTAGTTTCTAGCTGAGGCCGTGAAGAACCAGAGATATAAGAAAAATAAACCGGAAGTGAAAAAAAAATCTTAAAATCGAGGAAGTCCTGCGTATTAATCTTTAAGGGAAGGGGAAAAGAAATGTACTGTAATTCATTTTAGTGATGTAACACTGGCAGGAAACTCTGGGAGCAAGCTCATCTCCCAACTGTGACGTAATAAGACTGCTAAGAAGGGTAGCACACAGAAGCATCTCTTGTTATTCAGACTCTTCTCATCAGGGCCCGGGAAGCAAGCCGAATCGGAAGCAAGACGTTTCTGGGGTTTTCATCTCTGGTGCCAACTCTTGACTGGTCATGGCGGCCTGCAGTTTCTGAGGCTGCAGCTGTGCTCCGCAGGAAGAGGTGCCGTGATGGACTGGTGATGTCTGCTCTGGGTGCGGGCATGACACTGGACCGCGGCGAGCCACGTCTTTGCCCTTCAGTGTCAGCAGGGCTGGGTTGAGCCCGGCTCTGTCAAGTCAATTTACCTCAACAGGACTCTGTTTTCTCCTCTGTCAAGTGGGTGAGCGCTAATACCTCAAAGGCTGCTGGGAAGCTTCAGTGAAATAGTGCATGTAAAGCACTTGGAACATCATAAATGTCCATGAAGGGGCGCCTGGGTGGCTCAGTCCGCTAAGCGTCTGCCTTCAGCTCAGGTCATGATCTCGGTCCTGGGATCGAGCCCCGCATGAGGCTCCCTGCTCAGCGGGGAGTCTGCTTCTCCCTCTGCCCCTCCACCTGACTTGTGCCCTGTCTCTCTCTCAAATAAATAAAATCTTAAAAAAAAAAAAAAAAAGTCCATGAAATGTCACTGAGAAAAGGGGGAAGGACAGAATGTGAGGGTCTGAATGAGGGGGCCACTGTCCCAGCTCAGCTGTCTTGCGCATCCCACACACCAGGGTGGAGGCAGTCTCTAGCCAAGGGACGCTTACCGGAGATGAGCGTAAAGGTGACGGAGTAGATTCCACCACCACCACTGCTGTCCCGTCGTGGGGAAGGCTCTGGACCCTCTGAGGAGCTGATGTCCACCTGGAATCGGACGGGCTTCTGGAAGACGGAGGGGCCGCCACTGGCCTTGTACTCGGCCCTGAAGCTGGTCTGTGACAGCACACTGTGACTCAGGCTGGGGATCTGAGACAGGCGGGGGACGAAAGGAGGGGGTGATTCCAGGGAATGGAGAACCACGACTACCTTTGCCCAAGGAACTACAAGTTCCATCAGCCACCAGGGGAGAAAGACTAACAAAAGCGGGGGTGGGGTGGGGGGGCGGAGTTCCCATTTCCTGCTGGGACTTGTAGTTTTCGTGTCCAACTCTAAACGGTATCAGAGGAATGGCTGATAACAGGGACTTTCACATCTAGGCGTCAGCCCCAGGCTCCAGAATCACATGATACAAACTTCTCTGCCTCCACAGGCATTACCATATCTGCCTCAAAACCTGTAAGTCCCACTAGCTCCTAGAGCAAGAACCAGAAGGCCCAGTGGAAAAAGTGGTTCCGTCTGCTAATCTCAGACCTGGTGATGGGGGAATGGCAGCTCACCAATACTCTAGGGAGTTGCACCACCTCCAGGCCCCAGGGTACAGTAAACCTCTCCACCTCCTGCCCCTACAGTGACCCAACCCAACTCTGAACGGAAAACTACAGAACCCATGAGCCTCAGGAGGCAGTCAGGCCAGCGCGAAGGCAGTGGACCCCCAGAGGCTGCTGGGACTTGTAGTCCTGTGCTGGCCAGGACACAGTAAGACCCAGGCCCCTCACCGACAGGAAGGCATGGACGATGTCCGCTTTGATGCTGCTGAGAGGTTTGTCCTTTAGCACAAGGAATATTTGTTCTTCTTTGTCCAAGGAGATGAAGTTCCCAAACCAGGAGCGTTTTGCCAACCTGAGTGAAAAGGTATGGTTAGAAGGTGAGTCAGGACGGGGCTCAGGGAATAAACCCTTCCCCCATCCTCTCACTTCCCTTCCCTGTCAGACTCACTCTGGAGAGGACTCTGGCGTCAGACTGGACATCTCCTCGGCAGTGGGGACTGGGGGGCGGGGAGGGAGGGGAGAGTATGGTCAACACCTGCCCATCATCCTGGGGTCCAGCACGCGGGCCAGCCGTCCCCTCCAACCAGAGGTTCCAGATCCCGGTGCCCATTCACCTCCCAGTAACTAAACCCCAAATGGCATGCTGCTCGGTAGTCCTTCTGGGGATGCTAGCCAACCCCTGTTAGGCCATGTCCTCTGAGGGTGGAACTTGCTACTCATGAGCCAATGGGAAGATGAGCCAGGGCACTGAAGGGAGGTGTCCTTCACGGAGGCTCCGCCTCTAGCGCTGGAAGCCACACCCCCTCTCCCCAACACCTGAATTTCTACTCCCAGCCCCATCTTCTCTCAGGAGGTGGGAATCCGGGCCCCCAGCCCCTGCACCCTCAGGGACCCTGTACCCTGCATCTTGCGCCGGTGAAAGCGAGGGGAGCCCAGGAAGCTGTTGCGGATGGAGTTGAGACGACTCCTCCAGGCGGCTCCCCCGACTCCACCGCCGGGGCTTGGGGGTGGCGTCGTTCCCGGCGTCCCAGTGGGACTGGCCCGGGGCGTGTGCAGGGGCGAATGCAAGGGGGTACCCCCAGAGGAGCGCGGGGAGCCTGGGGGACCAGGCAGGGGCGTGGAACGGGCACTGGGGGGTGGGGGCTGCTCCCCGGCGCCCCCACCCCTGGGGCCTCGAGAAGGCAGCGTCTGCGTTTTGGAAGTCGGGGAGCCCCCGCCCCGAGCCTCATCTCCGGCCCCGGGCTCAGGTGAGAAGGAAAAGACAGGACTCTGTGGAAGAGTGGCGAAGGGTGAGATGGCGAACTACAACTCCCAGGAGCCTCTAGGAACCCCATTCGCACATACTCACGGAGGTGGGTCCCGACGCATGCTGGAACTTGTAGTCCAGTGATTCCCCCCCCCCACCCACATCGTTAGGGGGACAGAGACTTTTTCTATCATGTTCACTGCTGTAGCACAGTGACTGGTACACAGTAGGCGCTCAATTAGCTTTTGTTCCGCGCATAAACGAACCCTTGAAACACTAAAACCCCAATCCTATCGGAGGTGGAAATGCCCAATGTACTAAAATACTTATGCGGCCTTAGGGTTGGGGGCCCTTTAGGGACAGAGAGGCAATGCCTCACGACTTCATGGGAGTTGTAGTTCCTGCTGCTCTATCTCGGCTCCAGCGTCTTCACCCCCTTACCCCTTCCTAATGACTTGGGGCTTACCCTCGGGCTGCTGAGAGGGCTGGAGGACAGACCGGTGGAGGCTCCACTGACACTGCGGGATCTGTTTCCAGGAGAGACGATGATGATGATTTTCAATCAGGTGTGTGGGTTTCGCAAGGCGCAGATGTCCTCTCCCTTCCACACCTTTGCGATGCGGACTTGAGGCCCGGAGAGGGGCCACTGCGGTGGAGCTGGGGCTAGAACCCCGAACCCCCTCCCCACCCACATCTGGGTCCGCGGGAGGGGCGGCGGCTCCCACCTCTGACTGTGCTGGGCCATCTCCAGGGCGCGTCGGGTGGGCACGGGGGAGCCGCCGCCCCCAGCATCCGTGATGCTCAGAACTTCCATGGACTTCCGCTCTGGCCGCCGCTTCCCGTGACGGCTCAGCATGGGGGAATCCACACGTTTCCGAGGGGGGTCTGAGGGCGGAGGGTTTCAGCCCCATCAGAAGCCGGCTTCGCGCAGCAGTGCGTGGCACTGGTGCCCGTGGGGGAACGGAGGCCCGGAGCGCAGACTTTTGACAAGGCCACGGAGCCAGTCGGGGCGGGGCGGGGGTGGGGGTCCAAGCACAGAAGCTACGGGCTTGCCGCCCCTTCCTCCCTTCGGAGTCCGGGGTCTGGACCCCCGGCCCTGCCTTCTCACCGACGTCATTCCGGGGAGGCAGGTCCTGGTCCTCACAGCTGGGATACCGCTCCTTCCGATCCAAAAGCAGATAGTAGATCATCTTTTCTTGGTTCTCCCTGATGGGGAAGGGAAGGGAGGGGGTAGGAGGGCATTGGGGTCAGGGGTCGGGCTCCAGAGGTCTCACCCCCTCCCTGCAGCTGTGGCTCTCGGGGACTTGGTACACCCAGTACCTCTGTGCATGGGTCCATCTTCCTCGGCATCAACATGGCTAGCTTTTTTGTGTCCGCGTACATCTGACCCTTACTTAGCCGTAGTAACACCTAATAACTGAGCACTTACTACTTGTAAGCACTGCGTGGGGCACTAAGTCTGTCTCAGCGCCTGGCGATACTCTGCAGCATCTTGTCTTTTTTCCGCCGGTCCTACCGCCCCCTCGTGGTCCCTCCGGGGACAGCGCCACGTGGGGACTTTAAGCCACGCCCCATCCAGCGACCTGGGCGCCACGCCCCAGGGAGTCTGCGCGTGCGCGGGGCCTGGGCGCGCCCTCTGCTGGCTGGCTGGGGCCCTGCGGCGGCTCGCGGGACGTGGACCGCGGGTGCGCGTTGGGGCAGGGGGCCTTACTCCTCGCTGCGCAGCTCGCGGTGCAGCCGCTCGCGGTCCCTGAAGCAGCCCAGCGAGGCCATGCTCTCCAGGACGTCGGGGTCCAGCTCTCCGTTCGATGGCAGGCTCCGCATGGCCACCCGGCGGCCTGGGGCTGGCTCCAGGCAAGGGTCTGGCTCGTGTTTCCCGCCCCTGGGGAGGGGGAGAAACGTTACAGGGGGTGGGGCCGGGCGTCCAGGATTCGAGCCCTCTCCACCTGAGACGCAGGTGTCCTGGGCCCCAGCCTGCTCCTCTCTTGGGAACCCAGGAGTCCCGGCTCCCAGCCCCTGCTCCGCCTGTGTCCTCTTCCCCTAGGACCCAGAAATCTGAGTCCCTAGCCCCTCTTCATTGAGGAACCCTGGTGTCCCACCCTCTAGCTGGTTCTCCTGCCGGGGACCCTTGAGGTTTGGGCCCCCTCCCTTTCTGCCCCAGGGACCCAGGTGCTCAGCTGTCCCATACTCACAGGTACCAGGGATGTTTCTGAATTTGCTCCAGCTGAGGGGGGGAGAGAAGCAGAAATGAGGTCGTATGAACACAGTAGGCCGCAAGGAAAGTTGATGAGGTGGCGTTGGGGGTCCCTAACAGTGTCCCCTCCTCTCCACCAGGGGCAGATGACAGCTTAGGTCTTCCCCTAGTGGCGACTGAGCGCCTCAACCCGCGACTACCGGGGACAGGCCTGGGACAGGCCCGGGACATGGCCCGCATGCACAGTGCCCCCCCCCCCCCCCGCCCCGGGGCCCCCCCCCCCCCCCCCCCCCCCCCCCCCCCCGCTGTAGGGGTCCTCCCCAGTTTGGAGCTCATTCAGCGACCCCGGGGACTGACAGCCAGGTCCTGGAAATCCAGCCTCATGCGCCCCCTCTAGGGATTCTGTCCTCATGACCCACCGCCCCCCCAACTCACACTGAGCCTTTTCTCAGGCTCCACTTCGATCATCCCTCTCAGGAGGCTCTGGCAGTCTGGAGGGATGAAGTGGGGCATATGGAAGACTCCCCGTTTCACCTTCTCCAGCAGCTGACGGAGATTGTCATCATCAAAGGGCAGAGCCCCCTGAGTGAGAAATAACAGGACCCCTTACATAGAGCTTGGGATGTTCCAGGCGAGAGCCTAAGCACTTGACAAATCAGCACATTTAGTCCTTGCCACAAGCACTGGGAGGCAGGGGACTATTATTATCCCACTTTACATGGGGGAAACTGAGGCATGGAGCTGTCCAGCAATTTGCCCAAGGCCTCTGAGCTGGTAAGTGGCAGAGCAAGGATTTGGCAACAGACAAGTCAGGCTCCAGGGCTTAAGAGGCTGGGGTTGCAGCTTGAGGCTGCATCTTAAAAACAGGTTTCTCCCCAGACCAGTTTCAGGAGGGGTAATCCTCACGCGTTCGTTCAACAAAAGGTGAGCATCCGTTTTGGGTCAGGGCTCTCATAACAGACAAAACAAGCCCTCGCCCTCCTACAGCTCACACCCTAGATTGCGAGACCCCAGTGAGTGAATGAACTTTAGCAGCCATGTCATGAGGCAGACACCCTGCTATGTCCCAGGTTCTGATCTGGCCGCGAGGGATGGAGCAGGGGACAGCAGGCCCCTGGCCCCACGGAGCTTTGTCCAGAACAGTGCCTGGCACACACGGATTAATAAGCAGTGGCTGTTGGATGAGTAGTGGGAGGGCAAGCGAACAACAAAGGGACACATGGAATGAGACAGGTGGGAGTCCGTGCGATGAGGAAACACGAGCAGAGCGAGCAGGTAGCGAGAGAGGGGAGCCGGGTCTAGCAAGGGAGTCGGGGAAGGGGTCTCGGAGGAGATGATGCTGGACAAAGACTTGCAGGGGTGACAGCATGAGTCTCTGAGGGCTTTTCCAGGTGTTGCCCCTGGTGTCAGAGGCCTCTGGACAGAGGATGCAGGGTGTAGGGGAGAGGAGGAAAGGGGCACCCCGCAATGCTGGTCTAGGGCCAGGAAGCCTGGATGTGACTTCCGCTTGTTTGTCTCATTCAATGTGGCCGAGTGTTTGTTGTCAGCCTGGCACCTGGATTCTACACTTCCCAGCCTCCAGAACAGTGAGAAGTAAGTTCACGCCGCCCCAGCTACCTTTGTTATAGGAGACCAGACTAAGACAGACAATTTGTTGACATTGAACACGTGGCCAGCAGCATTCGAACTCAGGCTGGAAAGAAGCTTATCTAACACAGGTATTTTCTCTGTGACGGACAAAACAACCTTCCCGTCCTTAGGAACGCACAACGGCACTCTGCGGCGGGACGATTTAAAATCACCAACAGATGGGGCGCCTGGGTGGCTCAGTTGGTTAAAATCACCAACAGGGACGCTTGGGTGGCTCAGTTGGTTAAGCGACTGCCTTCGGCTCAGGTCATGGTCCCAGGGTCCTGGGATCGAGTCCCACATCAGGCTCCCTGCTTGGCGGGAAGCCTGCTTCTCCCTCTCCCACTCCCCCTGCTTGTGTTCCCTCTCTCGCTGTCTCTCTTGTCAATCTTCCCTGGGGGACTGCGAGCCCCAGGCGCACCCGTTCAGCCTCGGTCCCCTCCGTGTCACATAGGCTAGTGGTGATGAGACCAAACACTGATCCCAGCCCTGCCACTGTCCAGAAGTGTGCCTGTGGGCCAGTCACTTTTCATCTCTAGGGTTTTGAAGAGAAGTGCATGAGGTAATGTGCTTGGAACAGTGCCTGGCACAGAGTAAACCACCAATTTATTCGTGCCACTGTTAAGGAGGGCTGACTACATGCCAACTCGGGTCACGATGGTGACCCAACAGAATAAAACACACAAAGATAAAAGCCCTGACTTCTGGGAGCTGATGATTTAGAAGGGAAGGAGAAACCGCACAACTCAACGCACAATGGCAACTCTAATAGTCACCAGGAAGGACAGAGCCTCGCCCCAGAAGGTCTGACCTCGTGAGGGGTGGGGGGAGAAGTGGGAGTGAAGAGAAGTCTAGGTGTGAACTAGATGAGCAACGGGACTGGTAGGGATGGAAGAGCGTTCTAGGCAGAGAAGAGCAGGTGCAAAGGCCCTGGGGGAAGAGCCGGGCTGACAGGCCTGGTCTGATTATACTTGTTATTACCATATTGCAACAAACACCCTAGAACAGCCACTGTCCCAAGCCGCCCAAGGGCTCCTGGCTGCCCCGTCTCTTTCTGGGACACCCTGGACTAGCTCACAGTGCTGTGACTCAGTGGTTAGCTCTGGGCACAGAGGTAGGGGCAGGGGGGAGGGTGCTCCCCTACCTTTTCGTTTCTAGGGTTTTGAAGAGAAGTGCATGAGGTAATGTGCTTGGAACAGTGCCTGGCACAGAGTAAACCACCAATGTATTCGTGCCACTGTTAAGGAGGGCTGACTACATGCCAACTCGGGTCACGATGGTGTGACTCAGTGGTTAGCTCTGGGCACAGAGGTAGGGGCAGGGGGGAGAGGATCTTGGTCTGTTGGTTCATACTTCCCACCTTCCTGATACCAGTTAAATATTTGGAAGACAACCCCTGAGGGAAAGATGGAACTTAATGTTCTGTGCTCCCACCAGGCAGGACTGTTCTAGAAAATGGGGCAGGAGAGGTGAGGGGCCCCTTACCACAAGCAGGGCAAAGAGAATGACTCCACAGCTCCACATATCTGCCCGGCGGCCGTCATACTTCTCCCCCTGGAAAGGAGAAGGCCCAGCCATGACAGGGTCTCTCCACCATCCTCCCCCCACTCCTCCCTCCTCTCCACCTGCTCACTCACCTTAATCACCTCCGGACACGCATAGTGGGGGGACCTGCGGGAGAGAGGTGGTGTGAGCCTCTGGTGGGCTTCTCGCCCCCTCCCTGGGACTACGGAGGCCAGGCCCCCACTCACCCACAGCTGGTCTCCAGGAGGCTGTCCCCCACCTGCAGGGACGCCATGCCAAAGTCTGCGATGCGGATGTTGTTTTTCTCATCCAAAAGCAGGTTCTCGGGCTTCAGGTCTCTGTGGCTGAGACAGGCAGGTGGGGCTCAGGCCTCTGCCCTCCTCCCGGAGGCTGAGGCCCCATTTGCTATCTCTCAGAGGCGGGCACTTCTGGAAACTATTATGGACAATTTCAAACATGCTCCCAAGTAGTGAGAAGAATATAAGGAAGCCCCAAGTACCCACCCCCCAGCCTCACCTGTATCAACTCAGGGCAAGTCTTCCTTCATCTCTACCCATACATACTCTTTCCTTCCTCCGCTGGATTATTTCGTAGGAGGCCCCAGACAGTGTATCATTTTATTCACAAATATTTGAATATGTACCAAGGAAGTAAGAGGGCTAATGTTGAGCTACTGAAATATTGAAATACTTCCATACTGAATAATAAGAATATGGTCACCCCAAGCTAGTCACTGGTCCCTCCCTGGAGACACCAGCCCTCTCCCCTGGAGCAAAACTGCTCAAGTTCTAAGGGTTGATGTCTGGGGGGAGGTGGGGCCTGAGGATTCTACAGTTTCTGTTGGAAGTGGTCAGTAACTGGGTCATACTTGTTGTTAAATATGTTGACTACTGCCCCCTAGAGGTCAGCGCTTGTAATGTCAGGGTTTTGACTGGGTCGGGTCAATAGGGAGGTGTTGACAGTTTAAATGGGTTGCCTTTCCATCACCAAGCTTTATCCCCACCTTGGAGCCCCTCCACCCTGACACCCACCCCAGCTCCAATCCCCATCCCAGAGGGGGAAGGGGCGCAAGCAACTGAGGCTGAAAGACGAGCGGAAGGCCATTCAGTGAGGAAAGGACAATCTTTTCACATGGACATTCACATGCCAGAAAACAAAAAACAAAACAAAACAAACAAAAAAATGAACCTCAACCCTTGCCTCCCATCACAGACAAAAATTAATTTGAGATGTATCCCAGGCCAAAATGCAAGAGCTAAAACTATATAATTTCCAGAAGAAAATGTAGGAGGAAGCCTTAGGGACCTTGAGCTGGGCAAAGATTTATAGATAGGGCAGAAAAGGCATAAATTGTTAAAAAAAAAAAAAAAAGAAGATATAAACTTGAATTTATCAAAATTTAAAACTTGCTTTTCACAAGACATTGCTATAAAAAAAAGCGGGGAGCCTGGCTAGCTCAGTCAGGAGAGCATGCAACTCTTCCCCGCCCCTTTTAGAAATTTTATTTATTTGAGAGAGAGAGAGAGAGAGATAGCACGAGTGGGGGGAGGGGTACAGGAACAAGCAGACTCCCCACTGGGTGCAGAGCCCCATGCGGGGCTCCATTCCAGCGCCCCAAGATCATGACCTGAGCCAAAGTCAGACACTTAACCAACTGAGCCACCCAGGTGCCCCGAGTCTGTGACTCTTGATCTCAGGGTCATAAGTTCGAGCTCCATGTTGGGTGTAGAGATTACTTAAATAAAAAACTTTTAAAAAATTAAAAAACAATTAAAACTCAAAAGTATGTCACAGACTGGAAGAAAATACTTGAAAAATATACAGTTAATAAAAGATTTGTTCTTAAAATAAAGAACTCTTAGGAAATGCCTGGGAGGCTCAGTTGGTTAAGCATCTGCCTTCGGCTCAGGTCATGATCCCAGGGTCCTGGAATCGAGCGACACGTTGGGATCCTTGCTCAGCGGGGAGCCTGCTTCTCCCTCTTCCTGCCTCTGCCCCTACTTGTGCTCTCTCTGACAAATAAATAAATAAAATATTTAAAAAAAGAACTCTTAGGGGTTATTCCTAGAGCTATCTCTTGTTCCTAGAATAAAGAACTCTTACAACTCAATAATAAAAAGACAACTCAATAAAAAAATGGGCAAAGGATCTGAACAGACATTTTTCCAAGGAAGATAAACAAACGGCCAATAAGCACACGAAAAGATGTTCTACATCATTAGTCATCAGGGAAATGCAAATCAAAACCACAATAATGAGATGCCACTTCATACCCACTAGGATGGCTATAATCAAAAAGTCAAACGATAACAAGTGTTGGCAAGGATGTACAGAGACCGGAACCCTTGCGGACTGCTGGCGGGGATGGTGAAGGGTACGGCTGCTTTGGAAAATGGTCTGGCGCTTCCTCAAAAGGCTAAGCAGAGTTCCCACATGACCTGACAATTCCACCCCCAGGGATATACCCGAGAATCGAAAACGCAGGTACACACCAAAACTTGTACTTGATTGTTCCCATGCCCATATTATTTACGAGAGCCAAAAAGGAGAAACAACTAAAGCATCCATCAACTGGGGAATGGATAGACGAGATACGGCGCAGCCACACCATGGAGTATTATTCAGCCACGAAAAGGAAGGAAATACCGACACATGCTACAACATGGATGAACCCTGAAAACATTCTGCTGAGTGAAAGAAGCCAGACAGAGAAGACCACATATAGTATGATTCCATTTATATGAAATGTCCAGAATGGGCAAATCCATGGAGACGGAAAGCAGATTGGTGGTCGTCAGAGGCTGGGGGCAGGGGGGCTGGAGGGGTGACTGCTTGCTTCATGGGTACGAGGTGATGATTTCAGGGGTGAGGAAAATGTTCTACAATTACATAGCAGCGATGCGCAACACTGGATGTACTAAAAACTGCTGAATTGTATACTTTAAAAGGGTGACTTTTATGAGACGTGAGTTTTATCTCAATTTTTAAAAAGGAATAAAGATTTATTTGGGGGCTGCACCACACTGGCTTCCAGCGAGCCTTGTGGGCAGTGCTCATCCCGGCCTCCCCTCCAGCTGCCCCCTCACCAGATGGAGTAGCTATGGCAGAAGTCCAGCGCCGATACTATCTGGCGGAAGAACTTCCGGGCCTCCTTGGGCGTCAGTCTCCCCTTCTTTACTAGGTAGTCAAACAGCTCACCTCCAGAGACGTGCTCCAGAACCAGGTACCTGGGGGACGTGGAGGGGGCAGAGGGCTGGAAGGGGCATGTGGAGGACCAAAGAGCCTGGTCTCTCTTTCAAAATCCCCTGGACCCCCGCACAAGACCTCAATCCCACTGGCCCCTGGAAGCAGAGCATCCCAATTCCTAGGGGCCCCTGGGAGGAGGAGACTCCCAATGCCCA
>NW_023270718.1:8913758-8996464 GCF_011800145.1 Mirounga leonina | reverse complement strand
AATTCCCATGAGTCCCTGAGCAAAAGAGACTCCAATTCCCATCAGCCTCTGGGAACCCAAAACTCAATTCCTCTCAGCTCTGGGCAGCAGACTCCCACGGCAAATTTAGGAGTATCAGTACTTTGACTCCTAGTTATTTCAGGAGCTAAGACAACTCCGTTAGCACCTGGAGGACAGAAACACCTCAGTTCTCACAGGACCCTGAAAAATAAAGACACCTCCCCCTCCCCTACTCCCATTAGCTTCTGGAAAGCCAAGCCTCTCATTCCTGTAAGCCTCAGGGATGAAGAAACTCAAATTCTCATTAATTCCTGGCAATAACAATTGCAGTGTGCACCAACCTAAGTCAACAACCATGAGATAAAAAAAACTACAAGTCCCATCAGCTCCTGAGAGGTTTAAAATTCCCAACTCCCATAAGCCTCTGGGACACGGACTCCTAATTCCCATCAGCCACCTGGATCCTTAAGACTCCAAATCCCATCAGGCCCCAGGAGGCTAAAACTGATTCCCATCAGCCCCTGGGAACAAAAGCGCAATTTCTGTGAGTTCTTGGAAAGCTGATAGTTCTCTGTGAAGCCCAAACTCCCATGGGCCACCCGCTATGCCTACCTAGGTGGAGGAGTGGGAGTGATAGCTCCACCAGCTGGTGACAAAGCCCCTCCCTGCCGCCACACCTGGGGAAGCCTGAGGACTACAATTCCCATGAGCACCTGGGACCGGGCCTCTTACTGCCTGGGGAAACCCTCCCCAGCATCTGATGGGTCCTGGAGTCAGTTCATCCGGGGGTGGGGGCACGGGTCTGTCCCCTCACCCACTGCCCAGCCCAACTGTCCCTTGGGTCACCAGAGTCCAGACAAAGGGCTATTGTATGTACCCTGGGCAGCTGGACTCCACTCCCATCTTCCTGGGGGGTAATCAACTTTGAGATACAGACTGGGAACTCCTATAGAAGGCCATTGTTGGGGTGTCCATCATAGCACCCAGAGTTATGTGGGAGGAGGAGGGGGGCCTGCAATGCTCCAAGAGTTTGGGGGTAGGTTTAGGAAGAAGCAGGATTCACTGAGCCTCAGGCTTTGCCAAGCCCCCGTTGCCTCAGCAAAGAGGAGCAGGGTGGGGAGCTGCCCTTAGCAAGTTGGGTCCAGTTGAGGACATCTGGATTATCTAGTAGAGAGTGTTCCCTGCAGTGCAGCAGGGCGTGGGCCTGGGGCTGGGGAAGAAGGGCCAGGATGGACCTCTGTCCCCCACCAGGATGGCTGACCCTTGGCTGTCCTGTTGCTAGGGCACATTTGGCCCTTAGTGTCAGGCCAGGTCAGGCCAGTCAGTGTGGGAACAAGGAGGATTATGTGTGCGTGTATGGATGTGGGGGAGGGTGTTCTGTGCAGGAGCGAAGGGACTGACTGGCCCTTCAGTGGCTCCAGCCAGGAGAGCTTAAGTTTCTCCAGGCCCCTCCAGGCCTTGTTTCCAGAAAGGTCCCACCCTAGGAACTTGGGGTGGGGGTGCATGGGGGGCTGGGTGTCTATAAATACCTACAAATATTTCTTGTTCTCGTAGACATCGTGCAGCTTGAGGACGTGTGGGTGTTCAATGAGCTTCAGGATGGCGATCTCCCGCTCCACCTGGGGGTCAGCGGGAGACACAGGAATGGAGGTCAGCATGGCCTCCCTCGTCCCCCCCCAGCCCCAAAGGGACACCCTGCCCCAGTGCACACACACCTTCATCAGCACCGACTCAGACAGCTTCTCCCGGTTCACGATCTTGATGGCAACCTTCTGGCCAGTGATGCAGTGGACCCCGAGTTTAACCAGCCCTGAGGAAGCAGGAGTGAAAATGTGGGGTATGCTCCCAGAGCACTCTCCCAGCCTCTGGCTCCTAAGTCCCCCTTACTCCCCACTTTCCTCCTCCTTTCCCTGCTGGCTGTTTGACAGTGGCCTGAATCACCCTGACCAGAGCTGAGGGCTCTGACAGCTACATTCCCATGAAACACTCTCTTCTTCCTGTTGCCCGTAGACATGGACATTCTGTTCTGTTCCTTCTTTATTTTTTCCCCTCTTAGGTAATTTCTACACCCACGTGGGGCTCGAACTCACAACCCCAAGACCAAGAGTCGTGTGCTCTACTGACTGAGCCAGGCAGATGCCCCTGTTCTGTCCCTTCTGATTGTCCATCCCTCCACCTGCCATCACCTCCACAGCCACCCCTGGTTCTCACCCAGATTCTCTGTCTTTCTGGTGTGACCCTTCAAGTCCATCTCTCCACAGAATCTTTCCTCACCGTGTCTCCATCATGTTGTCTCCCCGACTGCCACCTTCAACCTCTCTCTCTCTTTCAACTCATCGCTTCCTTGAATTCTCTGCCCTTCAATCTTCTGGAGACTCCATGTCTCCCAAGGAATATACTTTCACGTTTGCCCCCCTCCCGGACCATCCCCCTCCGCCTCCTAAACCCTGACCTTTTAATCCCCTTCTTGATCTGCTTTTAATAGCAGCTGTAGTTGGGAGCATGCAAACCCCAAGAGTATGCCCACTTCCCAAGGGTAAGCCCCAAAGCCACAGAGCCTGGAGTACGGCCCCCAGCCCCTCCTCCCTCAGACCCAGGTGTCCAGGCCCCATGGTCCCTTCCTCCCCCATAACTCAGGAATTCAGGTCAGTGACACCTTCACACTCCTACCACTAGGATCTTGAGGTCTGAGCCTCTCCCCTTCCCTCATGCCCTCAGCTTCACAAGAGATCCTGGGCCCACCCCTGGACCTCCTGCCTAGGACACGGGTGTGCAGATCCTGCTTCACACCCACCCACCCTCCACCTGGCAGGAAAGAGGCCACGGCTGGAGCCAGGGTTTAGCAACAGCCAAAGGATGACCCCTGATTCCACAACCACTCCTGGGAGATTTGACTCTCAGATCCACCTTTCCACCTTCCGTTCCTGTTCCCCATACTGAGCCTGCATGCTGGAGAAGGGGGAGAATGCTGCAGACCCCATCACCCTAGCCTCACTGCTGGTCACCCGGACAGCCTGCCAGGAGAGCCTGAGGGCCTCCTCAGCCAGAGAGCAGTGCAGAGGGAAGCGGCTGCCCAGAGTGCACCCCCATCCCGCGGCATACTGCAGCAAGGACCTCAGCTCCCAGTGCCGGCTGATCCCCTGCTGCAGGCCGGCCTCCCTTCCCCACCGAGGCCCTGGAGCCCCTCCAACTTCTGCCCCGGTGAGGTGGGAGCCTTTGGGCCTCAGCACCTCCCCCCAGGAGTCCAAACCCCCAGCCCCCTCCATCCTGGGGACCCAGCACACTGGACCCCAAGTCCCTTCTCTGTGAGGGACCCCGGGGTCTGGGCAATCAGCCCCTGCCCTTTGAAAACCCATGAGTCCCGCCCTCTGCCCCCCAGCTCTCCTGCCCCTACCCCAGGTGTCCCCTCCCCTGACTCACCTGTCTGTCCTTTGCCCAGCGTCTTCTCCAGCCGATAGGGGCCCACATATTGGGCGTGCTGGGGTGGGTGTGGGTGTGGGTGCGGGAGGTGGTAGGCGGGGGAGCCCCCGCCCCCCTCCTTGGCCCCGGACGACATGGTGCCCTTGGTCCCGGTCCGACCGGCCCCCCGGCCGCCCCCCCTGCGGCAGGTCGCCCCGTCCCTCCGGTGGGGGCCGGCGACAGCTCCGTCCCGGCCCCCCCGGCTGCCCCCCACCTCTCCGGGGGTCCCCAGGGGGCTAGGCTGGGCCCCCCCAGTCGGCGGGCCGCGGAGCTAGGGGAGGGGGGGCTGGCCCGGGGGGTCAGGCCCCGGGAGTCAGCATGGCCCGGGGGGGCTGCGCGGCCCCCCCTCCCCAGCCCGTCTCTGGCCGGCCCCCCCCTTCCTGCGCCTCCCCCCGTCGGGGGGGTCTGAGGTGCGGGCCGGCGGATGCTGCAGGCCGAGGTCCCCCCCGCCCCCCCACGCGCCCTCTCTCCTCCGCCTCCTCCTCCTCTCCGCCTCCCCCCGCCACCTCGTCCTTTCTCTCCGGCACGCTGACATCACCATCCGGGGACTCCGGGCCCTTCCCCAAAGTTAACCCTTTCGGAGGGGGGAGGGGGAGCGGGGGCAGGGGGCGGGCCTGGGCGCCGGAGGGATGGAGAGGAGGTGGGAGGTGCACGGAGGGATGGAGGGATGCAGGAGGAGAGAGGATGGAGGGATGGCGAGGGAGAGAGATGCGGAGCAAAGAGACGGGGACCGAGATGGAGCTACACAAAGGGAGAGGAAGTCTGACATAGAGACGGGGACAAGCGCAGCTGGCTAGAGAGATGGAGACAACCAGAGACCGCGCTGGCGGCAGGGAGTCGGGCAGAGGTGGGCAGAGACAGGAGAGCAGAACGGGATGAAGAGCAGGAGACACAGAGATAGGGAGATGGGATAGAGTCGTAGGAAGGGCCCCGGCTGGAGAGAGTCGGACGCGGAGAGGCAGAGAGGAGGGAAAAAAGAGGGAAAGAGGCAGCCAGAAAGATGGAGGGAGATGTACAGAAACGCAGATGTGAAGGGGAAGGGGAGAGAAGGCAAGGGGGAGAGACACAGGTGAGGGGAAAGAGACAGGGAGGTGGGGGAGAGAAACGGGGAAGAACAGAGAGACAGGGACAGGGAGGGAACGATGTGGAGGTAAGTGAGGTACAGGGACAAGAAGGACAGACAGAAGGACGGAGGGTCAGAGAGAAAAATGGGAGAGAGATGGAAAGGGATGGGGGCAGGAAGAACAGACAGGTGGAGGGAGAGAGAAAGAGAGATGCAGAGAGAGTGGGCTATGGCGAGGGGGGACCTTAAGAGAACAGTGGTGTACATACAGGTGCAGGGCACAAGCTGGGGGAACATGGGGACAGAGAAAGAGGGTGACAAGCAGAGCAAGTGAAAGAATTTGGGAGTTGCCGAACCAAGACTCAAACCTGCTTCCCCAGGCCTCCAAGCCTCTTTGTCCCACTAGCTTCAGGGGAATCCATATCCACCCACAGCCCATGGTGCACTTTCTCAGATCATCTTGGTCCCACACCTTCATTTAGGATCCTCAATGCTCCTACAGAGAAACTTCCAGAACCCCCTCCCTCAGGTCCCTGTGTATTTTTTTAGACCCCTGAATATTCTCTATGCCCATCATAGGGTTCCTCCATCTTCATATGGGCCTCCATATAATTATACATCCCCTCCCCTCTGTGGGTCTGTGTTCAGATAGATCTCTACATAATCCAGGACTCCCCTGTATGAGGTACCCAAAGGTGTTAGGCAGCCCTTTAATCTCCAAGTCCCCTTTAAAGTGGACCCAAGAGCTTCTAGTCTCCTAGTCAACAACTTTCATTCCATAAACCTTTATTGAGTGCCACATCTGAGCTGGCATTTTCCAAGTCATGAGGGGACAGCAGTGAACCAAATCAACAGAGATCCCTGCCCTGTGGAGCTCTCATGGCAGTGGATGAGGTGGGTGATAAGCAAGATAAGCAAAATATATGGTATATTTGACAGTCGAGGCCAGCGCTAAAGAGCAGATTAAAGTGGGGAGGCTGGGTGGCTCAGTCGTTAAGCGTCTGCCTTCAGCTCATGTCATGATCCCAGGGTCCTGGGATGGAGTCCCACATCGGGCTCCCTGCTCAGCGGGAAGCCTGCTTCTCCCTCTCCCACTCCCCCTGCTTGTGTTCCTGCTCTCTCTGTCTCTCTCTCTGTAAAATAAATAAAATCTTAAAAAAAAAAAAAAAAAGAGCAGATTAAAGCAGGGAGGGAGAGAGGATTTATTCGTTGGGTGGAGTGTGATTTTTGATACGGTGCCAAGAAAGACTTCTCCAGTGAGGGGACATTGAAGGAAAATGAGGGTCAGGGCTGTGTGGACAAAGTACCTTCCATGCAGGGGACAGCAAGTGCAAAGGCCCTGTGGTAGGAGGGTGCCTGGTGTATTGTGGGACCACTGAAGGGCCTGTGTGGCCAGAGGGGAGTGAGGGACGGGGAGAGAGAGAAAATGAAATGAAGAGGCAGATCATATAGGGCCTTGGAAGCAGGGTAACTAGAGGCCTGGTATTCTGTAATTATTAATGGGGTCTGTTTGCACTCTGAAGTATCTTGCTATACATGGAAAATTGTATGCTCACCCTACTTATAAGATCATTGTAAGGACTATGGCTTTTATAGGATACCTAGGGAGTTTTCATATGGACCACCGTTATGTCGTACATATATTAACATATATAATGTTATGTATAACTACATGTGACTTACACACATATGACATGGTATTATGCATGATATGTGGTAAATAACTTAAAAGGACTTGTATGTAGGTGTATGTAAGTATGGTAGACTGAATTACAGTCCCCAGAGATGCCCACATCCTGATCCCCAGAACCAGTGAATATATCACCTTATGTGGCAAAAGGAACTTTGCAGATATGATTGAATTGAAGATCACTAGTCAGGGAAGAGGATCCTGGTTATCTGGGTGGGCCCTAAATGTAATCACAAGGGCCCTTCCGAGGGGGAGGCCCGAGAGTCAGAGCAGGAGATGGGATGACGATGGAAGCAGAAGCCAAAGTGCTGCAGCCACAATCCGAGGAGCATGGGTGGCCTCTAGAAGCCAGAAGAGGCAGGAAGCAGAATCTCTCAGAGCTTCCAGAAGGAACACAGCCCTGCTCACATCACATAAGCGCCGTTTTGGACTTCTGACCGCCAGAACTGTAAAATAATAAATCTGTGTTGTTTTAGGCCACCCAATTTTTCATAGTTTAAAGGCAGCAATAGAAAACTAATACATTAAAGGGGCGCCTGGGTGGCGCAGTCATTAAGCATCTGCCTTTGGCTCAGGTCATGATCCCAGGGTCCTGGGATCGAGCCCCGCATCGGGCTCCCTGCTCAGCGGGAAGCCTGCTTCTCCCTCTCCCACTCCCCCTGCTTGTGTGCCCTCTCTCGCTGTGTCTCTCTCTGTCAAATAAATAAAATCTTAAAAAAAAAAAAAGAAAGAAAACTAATACAATAGGGTACAGGGGGTGGGGGTGGGAGCCCAGACCCCTGTCTGAGAGCTATTCTGGTCAGTGCTACTAGACACCGACCACCGTGGACACGGGCTTTTACATTGTCTTCCTATTTCTGCCCCAAATATAACCCTCCACACCCCAGGTCTAGCAGTGGGATCCACTCACAAGATTGTGATCCACTCACAAGATTGTGAGTACAATCTTCTCCTGGCGGGGCAGGGCCTCTAATGAAGACTAGAACCTGGGTTTCTTTAAGCCCAGCTCAAGGCAAACACCTCTACAGACCAGGCCCATTCCCAGACCTGAACCCCAAATGCCGTGCACAGAGCCGGTAAGCCTCCCAGAGCACCTCGCCCGGGCATTTTGCTTCAGCTCCACCTTCAAGAATCCCCTCCCTTGCACCGGGCGAGACTCAGGGAGGATTCCAAGAGGGAGGGAGCCTGGTGGTAATAGGTGTCCTCAGAGGAGCTGCAGGGGGAACCAGGTAGCCCCCTTTGACGACTGGGGAAACTGAGGTCAAGAGAGGGGTGAGGTGGGCCAACAGTGCTTACATCAGATACGAGGAGTGAGA
This sequence comes from Mirounga leonina, assembly GCF_011800145.1. Classification (NCBI taxonomy): domain Eukaryota; kingdom Metazoa; phylum Chordata; class Mammalia; order Carnivora; family Phocidae; genus Mirounga; species Mirounga leonina. Next base: position 8,988,936 of record NW_023270718.1, on the reverse strand, counting down.
ACCCAGAGCTCCAGTCAAAGCTGGGCTAGGGGTCCAGGTGGAGGGGAAAAGGCCCGAGGGTGAGGGACCCGCACGACCCGCAAGGAGGGGTGGGGCCTAACGGGGAGCGGCCCGCTCACCAGCACGGGGCGGGGCTTAGGGGCGGGGCGGGGTCCAGCTGGGAGAGGCCGAAAGGCCTAGAACAGGGGCGGAGCCTGAGGTAGCAGGGAGGGGCGGGGGCATGGGTGTGGGCGTGGCCCAACCGAGGAGGAGCCAGACTGCGGGGGCGGAGCTTGCACGGAGGTCGGGGGGCGGAGCTCATTAGGGGCGGGAATCCAGATCGCGGGGCGGAGCTTAGGCCGAGCGTGGGCAGGGCCGAGCGCTGTCTCCCGCCGGGTTAAGGCTTCAGAGTCTGGCACGCGCCTCAGGTACGGCCCAGGTTGGGAGGGTGCTCCGGAACTTCCGGGCGAGACCCGCGCATTTCCGGTCAAGATGGCGGCGCCCACTAGAGTCAGGTGCGGGCGACTCTGTCTTTAGTAGCGGCGGCGACTCGAGGCCCGGGGAAGGTGAGGCCCGGGGAAGTGAGGTCCTCCCCGCTTGGGCTCCCCTCTTTGGGGAGGAAGGAGGAGATTTGTTGCTAAGACGTCCAAAAGGAGGGCCTGTTGCTATGGAGGCCCGGCGGTGGGGTTGCTAAGAGACGGGAACGCATTTAGTGGAGATGGGGGGGTTGCTGGTTGCTAGGTGGGGTGGGTGGGGCCTGTTGCGAGGGGGGAAGGAGGGGCTTGTGACTTTGGGGAAGGGTCCGGTTGGTATGGAGGAAGGAGAGGGGGCTGTGGTTAAGGGGGGTGCGGGCAGAGTGGTTTGGGGTCATGGGGGGCTCGGAGCCCCCCTAAAACGTCACCTTCTCAGCAGACCCCCAGGAGTCGACCCGTCAGGACGCCAGAGCTACCTCAGCGGTGATCACCCCCTACCCCAAACACATTCTTCCCTTCACCAACAGCCCATGGCGGACCAAGGCTCCGGGGGCAGCCGCCTCCCCCTGGCGCTGCCCTCAGCCTCCCAGGGTTGCTCATCAGGGGGCGGCGGCTCCTCGGCGGGGAACTCGGGCCATCCTCCGCCCCCGAGAAACCTCCAAGGCCTGCTGCAGATGGCAATCACGGCGGGCTCCGAGGAACCAGACCCCCCTCCAGAACCCATGAGTGAGGAGGTAAAGATGGGGACCCAGCGCAGTGGGGGGAGGCGTGCCCTGGGCAGGGGCGGAGTCCAGGGGTGAAGGCAGAGTAGTAGGCTGTATTTGTGCTATATGGGTTATTGTAGACTGAAGTCAGAGCTCACAAGTGCCTGGGAGGGCAGATCCCTGCATCCCAGCACCGCGCTGGGGTGCACAGTAGCTTCGTGGTAAAAAGGAGGGAGGGTTCTCAGAGCCAGGCAGACCTGCTTTCAGCAATATCCAGCTGTGTGACCTTGGGCATATCGCTTCATCTTTCTGAACAGCAAGGTCTTTTTGTCTTTTGTTTTTTTAAAGATTCTATTTATTTATTTGAGATAGAGCGCGCACAAGCGGTGGGGAAGGGCAGAGGAAGAGGGAGAAGCAGACACCCCGCTAAGCAGGGAGCCCAAGGTGGGTCTCCATCCAAGGACCCTGGGATCATGACCTGAGCCGAAGGCAGACACTTAACTGACTGAGCCACCCAGGTGCTCCTGAGCAAGGTCTTTATTTGCAAGCTGATGGTGATAATAAGAGTAATAGTGGTACTTCATAGCTTTTTTCTGAGGATCCACACAGTGCCAGGTACAGAGGCAACAGGCTGTTCTCATGAAGCCAGGTGTGAATTCAGGCTTTGTGGATGGCTGGCTGTGTGACCTTGGCATGTCACAACCTTTCTGGGCCTCAGTTTTTTCGTCTGTGAAGTGGGGATGACAGTAACACTCAGAGGGTTGTCTTGGAGATGAGTAGCAATATCTGTTATATGTGATGTTTAGCTGGGTTGGTGTTTCCATTGTATAAAACGTTGTGCTAACCCAGTGACATCCATGATTTCATTGAACCTTTAGGACAATGAGGTAGGAACAGGCACAGAAAGATTAACATCTCGCCCAAATTGTTCCAGGACTATGACTACAGAGCCCGCATATTTGCACTAACAGGCCCGGAGAAAAAATAAAGTTCAGTGGCCAACTCTCAACTGTCATCTTACTTGACCTAATAGGCAGCATTTGATTACTGGCCACCTCCTTGATTTCTTTCTTCATTTGGTTTCTAGAACAACACAGTGTCCTGGTTTTCATCCTCACTCACTGGCTCTCCTTCCCATTTTTTTCTGTCGGCTCTTTCTCATTCCCCAGCCTGTGAATGAAGGCACACACCAGGGCTCTTCTCTTCCCTACCTGTGCTCACTTCCTTTGTGATCTCATGTCGTGTTGAGACTTTACGCTGACGACTCTCAAGTTTATATCTCTAGACTAGTGGTTCTGATTTGATTCCCCTCGGGACATTTGGCAACCCGTGGAGACATGTTTCGTTGTCCCACTCGGGGTCGGGGGTGGGGTGGGCTACTGGCGTTTAGTGGGTAGAGACCAGGGATGCTGCTCAACATCCTACCATGTGCAGGACAGCGGCATCCCCTCCCCCTGCACCCCTAAACTCTCCAGCTCAGAGTGTCAGTAGACCCAGGGTTGAGAAAGCCAGGTCTAGGCTGGACCTCCTCCCTGAGCTTCAGGCAGCCAACTCAATATTTTACCTTGGGTGCGTCATAGATCCCTTGAACTTAACACGGTGGAAGATGAGCTCTAATCTCTACTCCCCCTGCTCCACACCTGCTTCTCATACCGTTTTCCCCATCTCCTCGTTGCTCTGGACAGACCTGGGAGTCCCTTCTCTCACACCCCATAGCCAGTCTCCATAAATCTAGTCCTTAGAAAATTGTCAGTGGGAAAGACACTCAGTAGGCATGTGTTGATTGAAGGGACAGGGAGCTCTCAGATGTTGGCTGTTATAAGTAACAAGTGTTATTCACGGATTCCTTATTGACGGAGGTTTGCTTCCTTCCCCCACCCTCCTGCCCTGTCTTATACGCCAGAGGCGGCAGTGGCTGCAGGAGGCTATGTCAGCTGCCTTCCGGGGCCAGCAGGAGGAAGTCGAGCAGATGAAGAACTGCCTTCGAGTACTGTCCCAGCCTACACCCTCCTTGGCTGCTGAGGCTGACCTGGCCGCCGACCAGCAGGAGCGCGAGGGGGCCCTGGAGCTGCTGGCCGACCTGTGTGAAAACATGGACAATGCTGCAGGTACACCCAGGCCCACCTGCGGCTGCCCCTTGGTCTCCCTCTGTCTCTTCCCTCCACCTTAGCCCCACATCCTGCTGTGGCTCAGCTCTTGTCCTTTCTCTTGGGGACCACACCATCAGCCTCTTCCCCACCCTTCCACCTCCAGCCTCTACCTGTCTAGTCTGGCTCTAACTGAGGCCCCAGCTGAGACTGCCCTGTCTTCCTGCTTGGTCCCCTTGCCATCAGGAGGGGACCTTCTCTCACCCCGCCCACCTGATAGCAGGTCTACCTCCCTGACGTTCTCCAAAACTGGTCATTTCTCCCTAGTCTCTGGGCAGTGCACTGTCACTCCCTAGAATATGAGTGAGGAGGTGCTTCTGGGCGGCATGGTCAGAGAAGGCCTCCCCAAGGGGTGCCATTTGATCAGAGACCTGAAGCGAGTAAGCGGGTTATGAGATCAGCTCTGGAATAAGGCATTCCAGGCAGAGGGACTGGCCAGTGCAAAGGCCCTGAGGTGGGAACCTGCCTTGTATGTGCGGGAATAGCAGTGAGGCCAGCGTGGCAGAGTGCACTGAGTGAGAGGCTAGAGGTAGGAGGTGACGCTGGGTGTGCAGGGCCTTGCAGGCTGAAGCAGGCGCTGTGGGCTTTGTTCTAAATGCCGAGGAGCTGATAGGAGGACGGCATTCCCCTTTCTTTTGGAGGGACGTGACGTAGCCATTGAGGGTGTGGATGTGTCTCCTCTAGATGTTTCATATAGAATATGTGAGCGCTTGCGACTGGCTTCCCTGAGTTTGATGTTTTCGAGGTTCTCCTACGTGGTAGCCTATATCGGAGCTTTATTCCTTCATATGGCTGATACTCCACATGTCGTTTATCCGTTCTCAGTTGATGGGCATTTGGGTCCTTTCCCCCTTTGGTTATTGAGAATAATGCTGCTGTGAGCTTTGGTTCCCGCTTTCTGGGGTTTGGGATATTTACGTAGCAGTGGACCTATGATAACCCTGCGTCTGACTTTTTGAGGAACTGCCGAGCTCACCAGTACCACTTTATTTACAAGAACAGGTGGTGGGCCATAGTTTGCTGAGCCCTGGTCTAGAGGATGTTCTGATTGTCACAAAGTTGGGGGTCAGTACTAGCATCTAGTGGGCTGGAGTCCGGAACTCTAACCCCCCAAATGCTGGCCTTTTTTTTTTTTTTTTAAAGATTTTTATTTATTTATTCATAAGAGACAGAGAGAGAGAGAGGCAGAGGGAGAAGCAGGCTCCCCGCTGAGCAGGGAGCCCGATGCGGCACTCCATCCCAGGATCCTGGGATCATGACCTGAGCCGAAGGCAGACGCTCAACGACTGAGCCACCCAGGCGCCCAAGACATGCTGGCCTTGGAGGGACCCCTGGTTGGGCACTTGATGGAGCCTGCACTTGAGGCAGGCTCCCCCCCGGTAGCCAGCCTGCCCCTCCAGCCTCACCTGCTGTGTTCGTGTGTGAGGGCTGCCATAGCCTCGGGGGCTGAAACAGAAATGTATTTTCTCACGGTTCTGGAGGCTGGAGGTCTGAGATCCAGGTGTGGGCGGGGCTGGTTTCTCCTGGGCTCGGTCTCCTTGGTTTACAGACAGCTGCCTTCTCCCTCTGTCCTCATGTGGTTTTCCCTGTGTGCCTGTCTGTGTCCTGATGTCCTCTTAGAAGGACACCTGTCTTACCACCTGGATTAGCACCTACCCCGAGGACCTCACTTTACCTGGATGATCTTTTTTTTTTTTAAAGATTTTATTTATTTATTTGACAGAGAGAGACACAGCGAGAGAGGGAACACAGGCAGGGGGAGTGGGAGAGGGAGAAGCAGGGGGAGAGGGAGAGGGAGAAGCAGGCTTCCCGCGGAGCAGGGATCCTGATGCGGGGCTGGATCCCAGGACCCCAGGATCACGACCTAAGCCGAAGGCAGACGCTCAACGACTGAGCCACCCAGGCACCCCTACCTGGATGATCTCTTAAAAGGCCCTGTCTCCAAATATAGTCACATCCTGAGGCACTTGAGGGGTTGGGCCTTCAACATGCAAAATTTGGGGGGGTGCACAGCTCAGCCCATACCAGCTGGACTCTCGTGTCCCCTCTCTCTGGCACAGACTTCTGCCAGCTGTCCGGCATGCACCTGCTGGTGGGACGGTACCTGGAGGCAGGGCCCGCGGGGCTGCGGTGGCGGGCGGCCCAGCTCATTGGCACGTGCAGCCAGAACGTGGCGGCCATCCAGGAGCAGGTGCTGGGCCTGGGCGCCCTGCGCAAGTTGCTGCGGCTGCTTGACCGGGACGCCTGCGACTTGGTGCGCGTGAAGGCTCTCTTCGCCATCTCCTGTGAGTGTCTGGGGCAGCCGGGGAGGGGCGGATGGAGAGGGGCCGTGTTGGTTCATTTATTCCCATTGCCAGTGAAGACTCTGTGCTGGGTGTCGGGGACGGGGTGGCGAGCTGGCCAGCCCCTCACTAGTCGGACAGCCAGCTCCTGATGACGCGGGAGTGCCGCCCAGCTTCAGTGCTTCACGCACATCAGGGTCCTCGGCCTCCGCAATGTTGACGTTCCTCGTGAGGAGGGGCCCGGCCTGTGCATGGTGGGATGTTGAGCGGCACTCCGGCCCCCACCCGTTAGAGATACCAGTGGCTCCCACTCATGCTGCCTCCTGGGGGGCAGATGCCGGGACGGGGATGAGGCCAGCGCCTGTGGGGCACTCTGTCTATGCCAGGCCCCACGCCAAGCCCTGTGCGAATGTGTTAACTTGGTTAATCTACACACACAGCTTCTGAGGTAGGGAGACCGGATCCACGTGGAGGAGGGACCAGGCCAGTCACCTAGGCGAGAGTCCGGGGCACCCTGCAAGGTCATGCAGATGTGGGGTTTGAGCCCAGGCAACGTTCTTAACCGTGTGCTGGGCCCCTGTCAGTGTGTGTGCCGTGCTGGGGGCCCCCACTGGACTGTTTCCTCCTCCTTAAATCAGCTTTATGGAGGTAGGATTCACAGGCTGTGCTGTTCATCCTTTTCAAGTGTACAGTTCAGCGCATTCACTAGCTTGTGCAGTGGCGATGATCACTGTCTAACTCCAGAACATTTCCGTCACTCCCAGAAGAAGCCGCATTCCCGTTAGCAGTCCCTCCTCACCCCTCCCTCCAGCCCCCGGCAGCCAGCAGCCTGCTTCCTGTCTCCATGGATTTGCCTGCCCTGGACGTGTCCACCACGTGCCCTTTTGGGTCTGGCTTCTTTCACTGAGCATCATGTTCTCCAGGTTCATCTGCATTTATAGCTTGTACTGCTGCCTCATGCCTTTTTATGGCTGAATACCAGGTCATTTATGAAGGGGCCACGTTTTGTTTACCCGTTCATCAGTTGTTCAGTGGGACATCAGGCGGCGTCTGCCCCTGGCTGTGTGAATAGTGCTGCCGTGAACCACGTGGACAAGGTTCTGCGTGGTCGTGTGTTTTCCTTTCTCCTGGGTGTGCACGCCTGGGGTCGGAGTTCCTGGGCACTACGGCAGCCCTGTGGTTCTCTGTTTGAAGTTGAAGGAGAACCCGTTTCTTCCACTCCCAACATTTGTGACACCGAATGTGTGTGTGGGGCTTACAGACGACCAGTTTTCCAACTCTCTGGACACCTGCCGGGTGATCTACAGTCCCATTCTCTTCCATTCTGGTGCTGACTCCCGGGGGTTGGCACATCTCCACAGGTTAAGGGCTCAGTTCTAGGAGATGGCCCCTGCTTCAGACACCCGTCGAAAGTTTGGGCCTTCTGGGGGCGCCTGGCTGGCTGAGTCCATAGACCGTGCAACTCTTGGTCTCCGGGTCCTGAGTTCGAGGCCCATGTTGGGTGTAGAGTTTAACTTAAAAAAAAAAGAGAGTTTGGGCTTCCTGTACTTCCTAGTTACTGGCTCTGTATGGGGCGTTCCCATGACCCCCTCCTCGGGTTCGATAGTTTGCTAGAATAGCTCACAGAACTCAGGGAAGTAGCTGTGTTTAGTGGCCATTACAAAGGATACGGATGAGCAGCCAGATAAAGAGGTGCCCAGGGCGAGGTCTAGAAGGGTCCTGAGCGCAGGAGCTTCTGTCCCTGAGCAGTTGAGTGTGCCATCGTCCTGGCACACACATGTGTCACTAACCCAGAAGCTCTCTGAAGCCCATCCTTTGGGGACTTTTATGGAGGCTTTCTCATGGAGGCATAATGGATTGTTAAGTCCACCCCCGTCCTTCTCCTCTCTCTGGGGGTTGGGAGATGGGGCTGGAAGTTCCAAGCTTCTAATCATGGCTTGGTATTTCTGGTAAGTACACCCCATCCAGGAGCCCACCCAGAGTCCCCTCACTGGAACAAAAGATGCTCCCATCACCCAGGAGATTCCACGGGTTTTAAGAGCTTGGTGTCAGGAATGGAGGCAGAGATGAAGTACATATTTGTCATGTCATGGTGGCCCTGGGAAAAGGAACAGGGAGGCTGGAAAGGAATTCTGGCAAGAGTGAGAAAAAGAGTCCTGGAATGGGTGGCATCTGGAAAGTCATGTCCAAAACTGGGGAGACAGGTGGACACACAGACTTCGGGTGGCTCGGCCACAAAGGGTAGACAGACAGACTCAGTTCCCCAGAGGTACCAAGAGCCAGAGTGGGATGCGGGAGGGGTGGGGCAGAGTTTTCTTCTAATAGCTGACATTAATTACATCTCAATAAAAAAAATACTTAAAAGTTAATGCTTATGAAGCACAGGCCTGTCGAAGTTGATAGTGAGTTTGGTGAAGGTGGTGGTGATTCTGGTGAGGGTGGTGACGGTGACCTCGAGGCCCCTCCCTCCCTCTCGCCTCCACCCCCAGGCCTGGTCCGGGAGCAGGAGGCTGGGCTGCTGCAGTTTCTTCGCCTGGATGGCTTCTCCGTCTTGATGCGGGCCATGCAGCAGCAGGTGCAAAAGCTCAAGGTCAAGTCGGCGTTCCTGCTGCAGAACCTGCTGGTGGGCCACCCCGAACACAAAGGTGGGGCGGCCAGGGCAGGGGGCCCAGGGACGATCCCCAAGGGAGGGTGGGGAGGAGGGGAGTGCCTGGGGGAGGGGTGTGGACTGCCCCTCTGACCCCCAAGACCCTTCCCCCAGGGACCCTGTGCTCCATGGGGATGGTCCAGCAGCTGGTGGCCCTGATCCGGACAGAACACAGCCCCTTCCACGAGCATGTGCTTGGAGCCCTGTGCAGGTATGCTGGGGCCTCAGAGAGGACGAGGCCCCGGGGCAGGTGCCCCTGCCTCTCGGGCTGACACCCCTGGGCTCCAGCCCACCAGCCTCCTCCCCTCTAGGATTCAGGACTTTGGGCCTTTCCCACGGAGGGGCAGGAACCATTGTGCTGGAGCTCCCTGAGCATTCGTTTCTTCACGTGTCAGGGGCTGACCCAGCAGCCTGGAAGGAGGGGGAGAGTCTCCCTGACCCGCACACAGGACCAGCTGATTAGCATCTGGAACAGATGACAGACTGGAGCAGCCGCTCGAGCAGGTGGCAGCTCCGGCGTGCGGAGTGGGCTCCAGGCCAGGCTCTGTGCTAGGCGCCTTGTTTTGTACAAGTCTCCTCGTAGGCCCTTGGGGGGTGGGCCTGTACTGCAGACGGGGAAACTGAAGCCCAGCGTCGGGAGCCGTCTTGCCCGGGCTCCTGGGAGAGCAGTGGCCGGGGTGGGGGGCAGCCCCGCGCAGAGGGAGGTCCCAGGGATTGCTCTCCTGTCCCTGCAGCCTGGTGACAGACTTCCCCCAGGGTGTGCGGGAGTGCCGGGAGCCTGAGCTGGGCCTGGAAGAGCTGCTCCGTCACCGCTGCCGGCTACTGCAGCAGCACGAGGAGTATCAGGTAGGCCAGCAGGGCCTCTGCGCTCGGCGCGTCGGGCATCTGTCTCCCCGCCATCCGTTCAGCAGGTGCCTCGTGCCGTGCCAGCGCCACAGGCCGGCGGGAGAACGAGGAGCTTGGGGTGTTTTGAGGGGTTCACAAAGTCATTTATTTATTATCCACGTTTTATAAGTATTTATCTCCTGTCAGATATTCAATAATTATTTGATAAGTCAACGGTAAAAGGCAACCCGTTAAATAGTTAAATAAAAATAAATAATTAAGTAGATAATGAGTAACAGGTAAACAACTCAGATGTTTAATTAGACGATAAGTAACAAGTGATAAATAGCAGTGCATTAGATATTTAGATCGGTAACAAACAAGTGATAACTCATAATTAGATCATCAGGAGCGCATACGTGATAAAGAACGACTGGTTGAATATTCACATAGTTTAGTTTACTAAACGGTTAAGTGCGTTAGCTGGCTGATGACGAAGTACTGCCCAGATGTTGGTGCCCCCCTCCCGGGACATCTGCTCGACTCAGTCCATTCCTCCATGACACCGTTGAGCGTTTCCAGAGCGGTGCAGGGAGTGAGGAGTGGGGATGACCGGGAGAGGCACGCTGCCCACCCCCAGGTGCTTGCCCTGACCCCACCGTGCGGACAATGGACGTGCGCACCCGTGGGGTTGTGGGGTGCTCGGGGCCCCAACCTGGCCTGGGGCTCCAGCCGGGGAGCGTGTCTGTTGTTGCTTGCTCTAATTCCCTGAGCTACTGGTGTGCCAGACCCTGGGCAGGACCCACCTGGGGAGGGAGGCCTCATGTGAACTGACCAACACTCGTTTTTTTTTTTTCTTCCAAAAAAACTTTCACAACTTTGTTAGGGGTATAATTGTCCTATAATAAACTCCACTTACTGGACGTGTGCCATGTGAGAAGTTTAGACACGTGGACACACCTGTGGAAACCTCATCCTTCCATCCCTCCATTGGTCAGGGGCGGCTCACCCACGCGCCAGGCCCTGAGCTGAGCGCCGGGGATTTGGCGAGGAGCAGAAGGATCCGGCCTTGGTTCTCACGGGGCCCGGGGGTGACAAACACACAGAAGGACGTATTTACAAATACACACCTAGTGTGTGTGTGTACGTGCATGTAGGATACAGACAGTATTTCTATCTGTGTAATTTAACGTTCCGTTCTGCATAGTGTGACAGCAGGAAGTTACAACTCCGGTGAAGGAGACAACCTGTGAGGGGACAGAGAAGGCTGGGCGGTGGTATTTTCCGCACGGTGCTGTATTCGTTTCCAGCAGCTGTCATTACCACAGACTGGGTGGCTTAGCAAGAAACGCATTGTCTCACAGTTCTGGGGACTAGGGAGTCTGAAGTCAGGCTGTCGGCAGGGGCAGCTCCCTCTGAAGGCTCTAGGGGAGAATCCTTCCTCTTCCAGCTGCTGGTAGTTGCTGGCAATCCTTGGCATTCCTTGGCTTATCGATACACCACTCTGGTCTCTTCACATGGCCTTCTTTCCTATGTGTCTGTGTGTCTATGTCTTGGAAATCTTTCCAGATACTTAAATAGAGGTCTGCTTTAATTTTTTTTTATTTGAGAGAGAAAGAGAGCATGAGCGGGGGAAGGGGGAGGGGCAAAAGGAGAGGGAGAAGCAGACTCCCTGCTGAGCAGGGAGCCAGACGCGGGGCTTGATCCCAGGACCTCAGGATCATGACCTGAGCTGAAGGCAGACGCTTGACCCACTGAGCCACCCAGGCACCCCGAGGTCTGCTTTAGTTTTAGCATAATTGAATAATGCAGTTGGCATGGTATTCTGTAAGGTGATTCTATTCATGACTTAGTCCTCTTTTGTATTTTTGTAGGTAAATTTAAGAATTAAATTTCATGAATGCTTTCTCGTGAAAAGGTCCTGTGGTCATGTGGCTCAAAATTCAAGATGCATAGGAGGGTAAAGTGATTAGTCTCCCTGCTGCCCCCGTCCCTAACCACCCAGTACCTCCCCCAGTTCCGTACGTGGCCTTCCTAAGATAGTCTGGGCACACAAGCAAATGTGCGTATAAATTCTTCTCTTCTTCCTCTCTCCCTTTTGTGCAAAATCTACCTGTCCTGACCACTTTTCTACGCCTTGCCTCATTCCCTTTCATAACATCTCAGGGAGGGGTGCAGAAGGAGCGTGTTTTGTGTTGGCCGTTATGGCTTTTTCCTGTTTCCTTTTATAGCTGCAAGGTAGGTCGCTTCTTTCTTGTCATGACCCCTCTTAATGGACACTGGTTGCTGCTACCAACTCTGCTAAGAGAAACCCTTTACTTCTGTCTCTTTATATGCGTGAGAATGTCTATAGAGCAATTTCCAGAAAGCGAAAAGCTGGGTTAAGGTAGGTTAAAGGTGAACTTACAGAGTTAAGGGCCCTTTTTGCTAGGTATTGCCAAGTTGCTCTTTATAAAGGTTGAACCAGTTGTCACTCCAACCATGAGAATGCCCAAGGGGACCTCAAGCCATTGGACTTTTTTTTTTCAAGCTGATTGGTGGAAAGTAGTATTCTAGTCCAGTTTACATTTGCGTTTCTTCCATGAGTAAAGTTGGACAGCTTTCCTTTCTTGTGAACTGCTCATTCATATCCTGTGCCCATTTATCTACTGGGTGGTGGTTTTTGCAGTTGATTTATTAAAGCTGTTGAACTATTAAATATGCTAGGCTTTTCTGACAAGTTGCACATTTTTCACCCCAAATTGTTTTTCTTTCATTTTTGTTTCTGGCATCTTTTTGCCATGCAGATACCTTTTATGTTCATGTGGTCCAACCTGTGAGTGCTTCTTTCTTGGTTTCTGGGGTTTGTACCTGTAGAAGGGGTTTTGATTTTTTTTTTTTTTTAAAGATTTTATTTATTTATTTGAGACAGAGAGAATGAGAGACAGAGAGCATGAGAGGGAGGAGGGTCAGAGGGAGAAGCAGACTCCCCGCCGAGCAGGGAGCCCGATGCGGGACTCGATCCCGGGACTCCAGGATCATGACCTGAGCCGAAGGCAGTCGCCCAACCAACTGAGCCACCCAGGCGCCCCAGAAGGGGTTTTGATTTTAAGTGGGGATTAGTAGGGGTCGGTCATACCGGGTAGTTAGAGCCCAAGGGGGCTGAGGTGAGGACAGACCAGTGGGGTGGGACGGCCTCTGGGAGACCCCCGTTCTAGTTCCGTAATCCAGGCACAGGTGAGAAGAGAAACAGTGAGCCGTGGGCCTCAGCAGAAGTCAGAGAACCCTGGGAGGCTTCTGGGGCGGGCAGCGAGGAGGGAAGAGAAGCCATCTCTGGGTGCAGAGCACGCGGGAAGCAGGAGCCCGCTGCGCACTCAGGGCTCCCACTCTTGTCCCCCAATCCAGGAGGAGCTGGAGTTCTGCGAAAAGCTGCTACAGACCTGTTTCTCCAGCCCGACGGATGACAGCATGGATCGGTGAAACCCGGGGGCTTATCACCCCCGCTCCGCGGGAAGCCCAGGCGCCCTGCCTCCCAAGGAGAGCAGGGCCCTGCTGGTGCGCGGCCAGGGCGTGCCAGCCCGCGTCTGCTCTGCCCCTGCAAGGGGCGCTGAGGGAGGCGCCGGCTCCTTGGACCCCACCGCTCACGCTCTCCCTGCGTTCCCCCTCTGTGTCCACACTGTTCTTGTAATAAAGCTGTTTCTCCTCAACGCCTTCACTGCGGCCTTCATCGCCTCTCTGGAGGGTGCCTGGGTGGGCGGGGCACAATCGCCGCGGCGGACCTGCGGAGCCACGGAGGAGACGGCAGCGGGCGGAGCCTGGGCACAAACGTGCTGCTCTCTACAGCCCAGAGCCCTCGTGTCTCATCTCAGCCTCTCTAGACAGGGAGCGTGGGGACACCCGCCCTCCGCTTCGGCTCACCCGTCGTCTCCGGCCGCTGCGTTTGAAGAACGCAGGCTAGCCGCCCTGAGGCGGGAGCCATGTTGTCTCCCAGCATCCCGTGCAGCGGCGCGTCATGTGACTCCACTTCCGCCAGTCAGAGCGCACCGCGGGGGCTTCTGGGGCGCTGGCGCTGGGAGAAGGCGGGAGCCGGTCGGGTGCCCTGGGTTGTGGGCCCCGTTCCGACCGCAGAGCCCTGAGCCGTCGCCAGCCCTCTCCGAGCTTGGGGCGGTGAGACGGGCCTCCTTTCCTTTCGTGAATTCCTTGTCAGTTTAGCCAAAGGGGGTCTCATCATTTGCAACCAAGGCCCCTGGCCGGGGCCGTTTTTCACGCGAGGAATCCGAGCCCAGGGTGGTTGAACCGTGGGCAAAAGTTCACAAAGCCAGGTCTCAGACAAAGCTGTGCTCCTCCGCCCGCATTCTGGCTTCCGAGCTCCATTTGATGTAGACGAATTCCTCTCGTGTGGAATTTACTCGTACTCCTGGGATTTGGGAGGGACCCGTTATTCATTCATTCATTCATTCATTCATTCATTCATTCATTCATTCATGAGAGACAGAGGGAGAGAGAAAGGCAGAGGGAGAAGCAGGCTCCCAAGGTAGGGAGCCCGATGCGGGACTCGATCCCAGGACCCTGGGATCACGACCCGAGCCGAAGGCAGACGCCCAACCATCTGAGCCACCCAGGCACCCGGGACCAGTTATTTTCACCCAAATTCAGGATAAAGCGAAAGGTAGCTACAGGATCCGAGAATTGGAGATCAGGTATCATCTTTATTACTTTTAGCACCGATCAGAGGAAGTGGCTTTAGTCTTGCTGCCACCACACCCCAGCATTAGACATGCTTGCCTGTCTGGTCACAGCACTGGATAAGCACAGGCCTTCCCCTGGGTGCAGCAGGCCAGACACTGGGCAGGCGGGCTCTGAGAGAGGGAGAGCTGGAGTGAGCCACGACGCCCATCCAATCTGGCAAATTGTTCCTCAGCCCCTGGGAGGGGTGGAGAGGCCAGGAGAAAGACACTAAGCGGCTGAAGTTACTCCCTATGGAAATGTGAACAATGGGGAATGGGTGTTCGCACCAGACACTTTAAGAAGCCGCTTCCAATTTTTTTTTTTTTTTTTAAGATTTATTTGAGAGAGAGTGTGTGCCCACGCAAGCAGGGGAGGGGCAGAAGGAGAGGGAGGGAGAGAATCTCAAGCAGACTCCCCGCTGAGCACAGAGCTCAACCCAGGGCTCCATCCCACGACCCCGAGATCATGACCTGAGCTGAAACCGAGTCCCATGCTTAACTGACTGAGTCACCCAGGCGCCCTGCCCCTTCCAGTTCTAATGCACGTAACAGTATGGTCAACCTGTGAGTTCTGATAGGGTGGAGACACAGATTTCAGTCCTTAAAGCTCCTGCAGCTTCCAGGTTCTTCCAGACTGACCATGTCAACTTCTCAGGTTTCATTTGGTGGTTGAATATGGCTACACCCCTGTCCCTCAGTTCCTGAATTTATGTGTTAAAATAATATGGCAACTGTGCAATCTATTGGCGGAAAAAAAACAAGCAGAATGCTGAGTAAAAGACAAAAGAACGGGACAGAGGAAAAGGTGACTCAAGGAACAGAAAGAAATGCCTCCCCCTTGCTTCAAGCTGAATAACAATAGGAACCTGGGCCCATTTTAAAATAAAACCCCACAGGGGTGCCTGGGTGGCTCAGATGGTTGGGTGTCTGCCTTTGGCTCAGGTCGGGATCCCGGGGTCCTGGGATCGAGCCCCGCATCGGGCTCCTGGCTCAGCGGGGAGCCTGCTTCTCCCTCTCCCTCTGCCTCTCCCCCTGTACACACACTCTCTCTCTCTCTGTATCTCTGTGTCTCAAATGAATAAATAAAATCTTTAAAAAATAAAATAAAATAAAACCCCACAGATGAAAAGGTAAGATTGGCAAAACTAAGGAAACAGAGGACTGTGGTAGATTGTTCAGGAAATACTTGCTCCTTCCCATTCCACCTCCATGAGAGCACTACACTTTCCTACCCCGTGGGGTGTGCAGTGTAAATGCCTGTCCCACGACTCTGGGCTTGATCGTGTGACTTGCTTTGACCAAAGGATGGGAGCGAGGTGAGACAACCAGGGACTTGAAATGTGCTAACAGATGGGCTTGACCTCAGGTGCTTCTGCCTTTCCTTATGAGATGGTGTCCTCGGTAGCCTATGGTGCCAGAATATGAGAGACCTGGGAAGCAGATCCAGCCTTGCAGAACCAGCCTTGTCACCACCCTTCACAATGGAAGCTCCAAGCTGTGAACCTGACCCAGGCTGGCAGGTGGTGACCGTCACACGGCAGTAGGTAGCTGTTACAAGGACCAAAAAACGTCCCATGCAACAAATACACTGGAAATAGCAAGGCCCAGAAGAGACATATGATTATAAGTGGACACAGGTGGAAATGACAAAGATCAGGGCGCCTGGGTGGCTCAGTCGTGAAGCGTCTGCCTTCGGCTCAGGTCATGATCCCGGGGTCCTGGGATCGAGTCCCACATCAGGCTCCCTGCTCGGCAGGAGGCCTGCTTCTCCCTCACCCACTCCCTCTGCTTGTGTTCCTGCTCTTGCTAGCTCTCTGTCAAATAAATAAATAAAATATTAAAAAAAAAAAAAAGGAAATGACAAAGATCGTTAAAGCGAGGAGAGAGAAGCTAAGATGTGAAGGCCAAATGCATAATTGGCATCCTTGAAATGGAGAACAAACTAGTACAGGAAAATGTACTCAACCATACGATTCAATAAAATGTCTCTGAAATTTAAAAAAAAAAGTAAATCTGCTGGTTGAAAAATGGAAGCTGAGTCAGTACACACTCTCGCTCGTCTGATCCTTACGGTGGGCCTGTAACATGGGCATGGGGGACATGAAAGCTGGGGACACTGAAGCAACAGTAAGACAAGGCCCCGGCGAAGGCGTGCAGGTGGGACCGAAGTCAGCCTGCAGTCGAGAAGGCGTCAAGAACCGCGCGGGATCGGAGCGCGGAGCCTTGGCCGGAGAGAAAACCCGGTGTAGATTACCCAGGAGCTGGACCCTGGAGCCAAAGCAGGACTGTAATTGGACGAGACGGAGTAGCGAATGGATTTCCAAAAGGAGCGAGCGGGAAGAGAAATCCTGGAGCAGGATTTACTCTGCACTTTGGAGCGGAGTCGTAGAGAAGCGCCGGCGGCGCGCAGTGGCGCTTGCGCATTGGGTTGTCTGGGTTTATTCGGGGAGAGGCCGTTGGCCCAAACCAGCGCAAGCGCAGCTGCGCCCTGCGCCGGCGGGGCCCGTAGGGAGCGGCCGGGCCTCCGCGCGCACGCGCACGCGCACTGCCGGGCCCGGGCGCGCGGCCTCCGCGCACCGGGACGGCGGCGGGTGGGCGGGGCTTCCTGCGTGCCCCCGCGCTAGGGGATTATGGGATAGTGGCGGACGGAGCCGGGCGTCGGAGGCCCCGAGCGGACTGCAGAGCCCGGAGATCCAGCCGGTTTGGGGAAAGGGGCGGCCAGGGAGGTGGGCCTCGGCTTCCGTCGGCCGCTGCTCAGCGCCGCGGCCTGTGCGGACTGTGCAGGGAAGCGTCTTCCCTGACCGGCCTTTGCTTTCCCGCGCCGCGCCGGGCCGGCCCGGGCCAGCCGGGGCGACTTCCCCGCCGAGGGCCTCCGTGGGCCTCGCGACCGCGCTGACCTCCCCGCGCTCCCCGGCCGCCGGCGGGCCCCGGACCTCCGCCTCCGCCCGCTCGCAGCCGGCGCCGCCCCCCGAAGCCCGCGGCTCGGCGCGCCGGGGTCCCCCGCCAGGCCCGAAGGCGCGTGCGCGAGCGCGAGCCCCCGCCGCCGCCCCCCGCCCCCTCATACCGGGCCCCTGAGCAGGGGCCGGAGCCTCCGGCGGCGGGGCGGGGGGGGCGCCCCGATGAGCCCCGAGTGCGAGGAGCCGCCGCCCCCCCGCGCCGGTGAGCGGCCGCCGCGCGCCCCCCCCCCCCCGCCCCTGCCCCCCCCCCCCCCCCGGGACCCCCCCCCCCCCCCCCCGCCCCAAGCTCCTTAGTCTCCTCGCAGCAGCCCACCTCCCCAGTCTCTCCTCCAGGCCGGCTTAGCCTCCTCGGACCCAGCCCCCAGCCCTGGGGCTTCTCCGCCGTTTCCTCCCGGCCCCCTCCCCGGGAGCACCCCCTTCCTGCTCTCAGCCTCCCCGGCCCGGGCTCAGGCCCACCGGAGCAGTAGGGCGCTCCGTGCGCCCTGCCCGGCTGAACGTGCGCGGAGGGCCCGGGAAGCGGCCCCAGTTCCGTGAGGGCAGGCGGCGGAGGGAGGGGACATAAAGGCCCGGCCGGCCGGTCACAATCAGTGGTGTTGTGATGGAGGTGACTCGGGCCTGCGGGCGGCCGCGGAGGGCCCGGTGAGGCTGGCTCAGCGCTGGCGCTTGCTGTTTGGGAGGGACGGGAGGGCTTGACAGATGGAGAGTGCGAAGCGGGGCCTTCCGGGTGGAAGGAGCAGCGCGTGCAAGTCTCTGAAGGTGGGGGCCCGGCACTGGGGGCACAAGGGTGGGGAGGGGGAGGACCTTGGTGCCGCCGCCCGTCCAGACCCTTGAATGTGACCTCCGGGTTAGGGTCCTTTCTCGTGTGCCCCTGGGCACCCCAGTGCCTGCGCGGAGGCCACAGAGGGGAACACCGGCCTGAAAGGCAGGAGGTTTCTGCAAGGGAAGCTGTGTTAGGTGTGGTGCGGGGTTCGGAGTTGTAAAGAAACTTGAGTGGGGTGTAGACTGGTGCTGACGTCAGGGCTCTTCTCATTCGGTGGCTCTGGGGATGCGGCGGACTGTCTGGAAGCCTGTAGCAGAATGCAAGGCAGTGGCTCCGACGATGATTACTGGGTTTGGGATGATCTGTTGCAGTGGCCCTCAGGGACGATTGTGCCCCCCAGGGGACGTTTGGCGATGGCAGGAGACGGCGGCGGAGGTTACAACGAGGGGGGTGCTCCCGGTTACCCGGTGGGGTCTCGCCATCGCCCAGAGCACAGGACAGCCCCTCCCCACAGGAGGATCTTCCAGCCCCGAATGTCCGTAGTGCTTCGGGGGACAAACCCC
This sequence comes from Mirounga leonina, assembly GCF_011800145.1. Classification (NCBI taxonomy): domain Eukaryota; kingdom Metazoa; phylum Chordata; class Mammalia; order Carnivora; family Phocidae; genus Mirounga; species Mirounga leonina. Next base: position 8,970,893 of record NW_023270718.1, on the reverse strand, counting down.
GCTCTCTTGCTTGGGCATCGTGTAGTTTTGTCTCATCTGCCCTGTTGGCACCCGTCAGCGGCTGTGTGTTCTAAGCTGTGTGTTTTGATTTACTTTCGGGTTTTTGGTGATTTTTGTTAGGTCACCTGCTGTTTTTGTGCATTAGAGGAGAACCTGCTGGTTCCCCCCCTCATCCCCCCAACACCAGCACTTTTTTCCAGGATCTGTGGAAAGTGACTTTAGCGGGTCACTTTCCCCTTCTGGATTTCGGTTTTTTTTTAATTCAACAAGCGTTTCCAGCTGTCGGTCTGGCCTTCTGCAGAGGGAGGCAGGTGACAGGAGGGGCGAATCCTGTCACAGAGCGCTCAGACGCTGTCATAGGGTGACCACGGAAGCTGTGGAAGCGTGGAGCAGGCCCCTGACGCAGTCAGGGGAGGCTTCCTGGAGGAAGTGGTGTCTGTGCTGAAGCCTGAAGGACCCAGGAGGAGCTATTCAGGCTCCGAGAGCTGGAGGGGAGGCAGAGGGAGCAGCCAGGCAGGGCAGAGGCGAGGGTGCCTACAAGCAGTCAGGTGTGGCGGGAGTATTGAGCGCCATGCGGGTTGCCGCAAGAGATGAGGTGAGAGAGGCCCGGGAGCTCTGGTGAGAAATAGGGCCTTCCTGGCATCCCTGGCTCACCAGCTCTCTAGGGCAGGCTCAGCACGTGGGGAGTGGGGACACGCCCTCCTTTCCAGGCCAAAGCTCCTTTCTCTTTGAACACTGTTTTATGGGTCTTCCCGTGGGAGGTGCGGTCCTCCAGTCACTGTGAGGTGTCTCCCAAGTGAGGAGGCTGAGGCTCGGTGCTGGTAGGACCTGGTCCAAGGCCACAGGGATTAAATTTGGAGAGGCAGGATTGGAGCCTAGGCTTTTCTGACTTTGGATCACCCTGGAACACCCAAGTCTGCTCCTCCTTGTGTTCCAAGGGCTATTTCAGAGTCAGTTAGTTCTGTTCTTTTCCTCCTGGGAACCCATAACTGATCCAGGAGATGGTCCTGAATGTGAGCTCTCAGTCCCCTAGGTCCTTGGCCTGGGGTCTACATTCTGTTTCCTAATTATTCTATCCCCGGGGTTGGACCAGAGTGGCCACCTCCCTTGGGAGACTGCTTTGGGCTGTCCCCTAACTGGGGATCCCTCCCAGGCTTTCCCAAGCCATGGGAAAGTCCCAGCTCATTGTCCTCTGTGGCTCTGGCCAGGCCCGCCCCTTGTCCCACATGGGCGTCCTGCTGCCCACCCTACTACGTCTGTGCTGGGTTCTGCATCCGACACACACACGTGGGGTCCTCCTCAGAGGTCATGGGGTCCTCCTCAGAGGTCATGGGGTCGCCATTACTGTTATCCTGTCCTTGGAATCCAAGTCCCCTACCCCCTTTCCAGACTTGGCAGAGAGCTGACAGTTGGCTGGGGGGACTTGAGGGAGGTGGTCTCACCGTCCTTGGGCCTGTGGAGCCCTGCAAGGGGCTGGGGCTGGCCTTTCGGTAGTGGGTTCTCTCCCTTCGTGGGGCTCACGTAGCCCGGGTCTCGTCACAGCAGCCTGTGGGCCTGTGATGGCTGAGGGTGGCAGCTCAGGGCAGCTCAGGCCTCCCAGAGGCCTCTGTGCCCTTGACCTCCACTTCTGGGTGCTTCGGGGCCAGGGCAGGCGAGGCAGGGTGGAGGATGAAGGGCCTGCCCATGGGCTCCCTGGCAGGCAGAGCTGTGTCTGGGCAGATAGAGGCCGTGGCAGCGGCCGTCCCGGGAGCTGCCCCAGGCCCTGCCGGAGCCAGGGCAGGGGCCGGCAGGCTCTTGAAAGGGCAGCTGGCGTCAAGAGCCTAAGGACGACCCAGCAGAGCAAGAAACCGGAGACCATGGTGCCAGGCTGGTGGAGGGAGAGGTCGTTCTCGTGTTTAATGGCTTCCTTTCGCGCTTACGGTTTCCCCTTCTTCCGTTTGCAGCCAGTCATGGTTTTCAAACTGCCGCTGAGAGCCAGTGCTAGTCACTTCCGCTTTCTTGAGGGTTGCTCAAAGTTGCATGGGTGGGGGTGGGGTGGGGGTGGCGCCTGCCAGAGCGTCTGAATGACCTGGGCCGCTCAGGCAGATGGGGGGGCAGTCTTTGTCCAGGTTCTCTGTGTTTAGAGCCGTCACCCCCGGGTTCTTGGCTGGCTCCTTCCCTCCTGCTAGGGTGTCCGGGCTTCCACACGGTCAGGGACCTCTGCCTGAGCTGGCGGTCCTGACAGCGTGGCCCCATTTCACAGATGGGGATGCCAGGTGCTGGGTTCACCCCGTTAGAGAATGAGAATGGAACCCCCTCTCCTGTCCGTCCTATTCCCAGGGCTTCCAGCAAGTTTGCTAAGTGGGAAGATGGGGTTGGCCGTCAGCACTTGAGAGTGTGTGTGTGTTTAGTTCTTGCGTATCCGCATCTCTGTTCTGTGCAGAGCTTGCGAAGTGATGTCTGTAGGGTGCCCACCACCACCTGCTTGCATCTGGTCCTTGCAGGCTCCTCTGATTTTTGGAGGAGCCACCTGAGGGAGAGTTTAAGGGGCTGCCTGGGTCTGAGTACCCCGCACCACCCAGCACCTCCTGTCTTACTGTGGGTGGCCCCACCCATCACCCCCCCACACCAGTTCTCTGGAAAGCCCGCTTGGGGAAGGAAGCCCTACCTGCCGTACCAAGCGGACCTGCTGTGGAGGTTTGGGGGTGGTGCCCGGAGCCCGGCCCTCTAACTAGGTGCTTTGGAAGCGGGTGGGTCAAGAAGTTCCACCTGTAGTCAGGAGAGCAGGGCAGGCGAGTCCTGCTCCTGCTTCTCGGTGGCCTTGGCTCTGTCCCTGGGGACCCCTGTCTCCACGGCTGTGGAGTGGGAATCATGATCATGCTTCACCTCCTCGTCTCGGCATGGAGACAGGGTACCCGTGTGAGTGCACAGGGTTTCAGGAGACATGGGCTGGGCCCTGTCCCCCCCCGTCCCTCAGCTGTGGGGCCTCCCTCCCCCACTTAGCTCAGGGACACTGACAGGGACGGTGGGGGAGGGAACCTAGGCACGCTTTCTGTGCCTCCGCTCTTCTGGATGGAGGCTGCTGTCTTGTAGGAGCTCCCGGTGACTTGGACACACAACAAGGCCTGGGCCCGGCCCTGTCACCGCAGCCTTGGGCAACTGTGGTTTTGTTTTTGGTCGTGGTTTTTGTTGAGATGTAATTCGTATGTCGTGTGATTCATCTATTTAAAGTGCACAAGTCAGTGGTTTCTGGTGTATTCAGAACCGTGCAGCCGTCACCGTAGTGGGGTTTTTTTTTACTGAGGTATAATTCAGAAAAATGTGGACAATTTCAGAACTCTTGGTTGTTTTTATTTTATTTTTTAAAAGATTTTATTGATTTATTTGACAGAGAGAGACACAGCGAGAGAGGGAACACAAGCAGGGGGAGTGGGAGAGGGCGAAGCAGGCTCCCCGCTGAGCAGGGAGTCCGATGCGGGACTCGATCCCAGGACCCCGGGATCGTGACCTGAGCCGAAGGCAGATGCTTAACGACGGAGCCACCCACGCGCCCTGGTTGTTTTTATTTTAAACATGCTTTTCCCAGAAGAAAGTCGCTTACCTGTTAGCAGGTATTCCTCACCCCCACCCCCCACCCCCCTGCACCGGCTTCCCCAGCTCCTGCTTCTGTCCCCGGATTTGTGTCTTCCGGACATTTCTCGTAAACAGAGTCCTGCAACACGTGGTCCTTGGTGACTGGCTTCGTTCACTCTGCGCAGGTGGCCTTTGGAACCCTCTGGTCTCCTCGTCGGGTCCGATGTGGGAGGAGGTGGAGTGCTCACCCCACAGAGCTCCTTGTGGCCCTGGGTGGTGGCTGCCCCTTGAGGCGGTTCTGGTTCCGGCTTCCTCCAGCTCAGGACATGTGCCCGTGCGGGCCACCAGCGCCGTGGGGCTGGGCCTTCGTTTTCTCACCTGTGGCATGAGCCCTGTCACGGCCTTGTCATCAAGTGAGGGAGGACGTCCATTAGCTGTGGAAGGGTTCCGGAGAAGGTCTGGGAGCCGGGCAAAAGGAGGGAGTTGCTGGCTTGCAAAGGAAGGTCGCTGAGCACCTCAGGGTTGGGGTGATGTTTGCTCCCAGTGCTCCCTGCCCCCCCCCCCCGCCTGCGTGACGGTGGCTTAAAGATGGCTGGGGGGTGACTGGGTGGGAGTGATGTCCTGGCAGGGATGTCGCCTGCTGCCTCAGAGGGGCAGGGGCCTGATAACACGTGGGGGTACAGAGGGGGTGCCTTTCTGCTGGTGTTTCTGAGGTTGTCGGCCCAGCGAGGATGGTGGTGCCTGTGTGGACCGTTGTCCGGTCAGGGCACGTGCGCTGTGTGACGGCGAACCCGTCGTGTAGGTTTATGGATGTGGGTGCCACAGGACTGCCCGGCAGGAGACCCCGAGGAGGAGGAGGAGGAGCAGCCCGATACTGGGGCGTCCCAGGCAGGCGAGGCGCAAGAACACAGTTGCTGAGCAGACCCCAGGTGTGGTGTACTCTGCATCCAGAAAGGCCAGTTTGTGGGTGCGGGTGAGGACAGCCAGGGCAGGATTTGGAGGCATTTGACGTGGAGGGAAGCCCCTGGGCGCCTGAGCACAGACCAGACGTGGGCAGGTCCTCGAAGCCAGCTCTGCCTGGAAGCCTGTGCAGCGGAATGCGGAGAGCACAGGGCAGGCCGGAGAGGCGACGGGCCTGGTCGGGGGGAGGGCCGAGCAGGTGGACAGAAGCCCCGAGGTTTCCGGTGGCCGGGGATGGGCGGGGGCCCGGGCCCAGAAGCCTGCGCAAACCTGGGCCTGGGCGGGCAGCTGCCTTGGTGCGCCTCAGCTCCCTCACCTGTAAGATGGGGCCGTCGTGCCTTCCTCGGGTGAAGGAGCTGAGCCGAGCCGGAGAGCGCCGTCAGCACCGCGGCCAGCGCGGCGTGTGGCCGTCCCGTCTGGGTCACAGTCGAGTGATGCCGGGAGGCCTAGGTGCCCAGCGTGGCGCTCGCAGGGACCTCCTCAGGAGAGCCCCAGGCTGGGGCGGCGCCCCAAGATGGCACCGCAGGACGACGTGGGAGGAGCCGGGCTGCCGCTTGCTCGGGGAGGGGGAGGTCCCAGGGGAGGCAGGCCTGCCCAGGGGCCCGGCAGGTGTGCACCCTCGGCCGACGTGGCCGGCGGGCGTGTGACAGTGGACGCCGCAGGAGCTGGAGGTCCAAGTGGACGCTGGGCTTGGCCCGAGCGGGGCTGGAAGGCTGGCCGGGCCCTGGGGTCCCGAGTGTGGAGACCTAAGGAGCCCTTTTGGGCATTTGGCCAGGAGTGAACATCAGACACTCCAGTTTGTGTTTCAGGAGAGTGGCCAACGTGGGGTGAAGGGCGTAGGGCTAAGGAGCGAGTCCCTGGGGGACGGGGCGTGGAAGCCTCGTGGATGTCCCCGCTGCCCCCACTGGCGCCTGGCGCTTGCTGCTGTCTTCCCTGACCATGAGTCCTCCACCTGCAGCCGTCCCGGGTCTGGGGTCACTGCGGATTTAGAGCCACTTGCTCCTGGTCACGGAGGGTGGGGAGGACGCTGGGAGGTGAGTGTCTCCTGCGGAGGCCGGAAGGGAGGGCTGGTGCTGGAGGCGGTGTCTTGAAGGGACCGAGGCTCAGGAGGCCAGTCCTGCCCGAGGCCACACGTGCCCTGCTCTGCCCTGGCCTTGAGTCCCGGCTGCTTCCTGAGTCAGGTCAGAGCTGTGCTCTGCTCTGGGCTGGGGCTCCTTCTGTGGCTGACGAGTTTTCTGTGGTCGGGGGCTGTGGGCAGACGGGGCGAGGGAGGGCACGTAGGAGAGGGACTGCCATCTGTGGGTCCGGGAGGTGCCCGGGGCCTCTCGGTCTGTCCTCTGTGGCCTCTGCCTCCAGTGGTCTCCGCGAGGCAGGTGACGCGTGTCAGCTCTGGCCCCCGCCTGTGTGGTGCTGGGAGCCCCCGACTTCCTGGCAGTGGGGCGGCAACAGCCCCTCCGAGGGGCATGTGGGTGCTCTGCGGGGGGGACGGAGAGAGTGGGAACGCGTGGGCGGGGAGCTTGGTGGCACGTGCAGGGCGGGCCTCGCGCTGGTCTGGACGGGGAGCCTGTAGGCCCCTCAGAGGAGCGTCTGGGTGCGTGTGCACAGAGAGCACCTAGTGGGTGCTCCCGACGGCAGCTAGCCACCTGTGCTGGGGTGGGTCGGGGCACGCAGGGTCCCGGTGCTGGCTGGGGACCAGGGTGCCATTCTGCAGGGGCTGCGAGACAGCCTTGTCCTCCTCCCCACCGAGTCACTGACCATCCTGGCTCCTTTGGGCCCCGTCAGGGGCTCTTCTGAAAGGCCCGCCTCCCCCACTTGTCCTCTTCCTTGTCCAGCCACTGTGTGGGGGGTTGGGTGTGTTTGTGTGTGTGCAGCATCCAGGCAACAGCCACAGCCTGGGGACATCTTAGACTTCCCCCTGCCACCGCCCCACACCCCGCACGTGGTGATTTGCCATGTTGGAAGGCAGCCTCGGGCTGGCGGCCGTGGGGCATTTGAATTTGTTCAGTGAGTCCGATGCCCGAGGCTTCAGGAGAGCATGGTTCCAGCCCCGCCCCGGGGGGTCCCTGCCCAGACGGGGGACGGAGGACGACAGGATCGCGATGGCTCTGCGCAGGGCTCTCCTTTGTGGGGCCTGGGGGCCGAGGGGCGGTCAGGATGGGCAACTGGCCTGCGCCGTGAAGTGACCCCTGGACTCCAGGGTGGCCTGGCAGGCTGTCACGGTCGTCCGGGTGATCGGTGGCTGAGGTGGAGGGTGTGGGGCAGGCAGGGCCCGGCGTGTGACCCGCAGCCCTGCCCTCAGGGCGCCATGTTTTGGAAGTTTGACCTGCACACGAGCTCACACCTGGACACGCTTCTGGAGCGGGAGGACCTGAGTCTGCCCGAGCTCCTGGACGAGGAGGACGTGCTGCAGGAGTGCAAGGTCGTCAACCGCAAGCTACTGGACTTCCTGCTGCAGCCGCCGCACCTGCAGGCCATGGTGGCCTGGGTCACCCAGGAGCCGCCGGCCAGTGGCGAGGAGCGGTTGCGCTACAAGTGAGCCCCTGCCCGCTCGGCCCCCGGGGCTGCCCCGGCCTGCTGCTCCTGGCGCCTCCCGGCTGGGCTGCTGGGCCTGTGCGGGTGCGGGAGGGGCGGCGAGGGGTGAAGTGGGGTCTCAGGGAGGGGCGGCTGGAGCCCCGGGGGCCGTGGGAGCCACGTGTGGGTCCCGACAGGAGGGCGTGGGGGGCTTCCCTGGCATCGGCCACCCTTTCTGGATGTGAACCGCCCCCCCCAGGTACCCCAGCGTGGCCTGTGAGATCCTGACCTCAGACGTGCCCCAGATCAACGACGCGCTGGGCGCCGACGAGGCCCTCCTGAACCGGCTCTACGGCTTCCTGCAGAGCAGAAGCAGCCTCAACCCCCTGCTGGCCAGCTTCTTCAGCAAGGTCATGGGCGTCCTTATCAACCGCAAGACGGACCAGGTACCGCCAACCCGAAGCCCCGGCCGGTGTGCAGGCAGGTGAGCAGGCGGGCACAGGCCCCGGGCCCTGCCGTGCGACGCGCGCTGTCCCTCCCGTCCCCAGCTCGTGTCCTTCCTGCGGAAGAAGGACGACTTTGTGGACCTGCTGCTGCGGCATATCGGCACCTCGGCCATCATGGACCTCCTGCTGCGTCTCCTCACCTGCGTGGAGCGTCCACAGCTGAGGCAGGATGTGGTCAACGTGAGCGTGGGGCTGGGGGGGGCCCGGGAGGGCCGGGGGAGGGCACTGGGCTGGGGGGCACCGCTCACGGCCCGCCCACCTTCCTTCTCACCCCCAGTGGCTCAACGAGGAGAAGATTGTGCAGCGGCTTATAGAACAGATCCACCCGTCAAAGGACGACAGTGTGAGTGTTCTCTCCTCGCCTGCCCGCCCAGCTGTGGCCCGGCCTCTCGCCCCCTCCCTCCCTGGACGGTGAACTGTTGAGGAAGGACGCGATTGGTGCTGTGTGTGCTCGTCCTTCCAGTCTGTCACCGACGGGGCTCTTGCCGCACGGGGAGCGCATCTCATGAGCCAGGAGCTTGGCCCAGCGTCTCCTGATGGGTCAGGGGTCTGGCCAGGGTCTCCGGACTCCAGGCTCCAGCCTGGCCCCCTCGATGCCAGCCTTCCAGGGGCCCCTTCCCCGCTCCCCACTCCTCTGCTGAGTGGGGCCTGTCAGCTTCTCGAGTCTCTTGTCCCTGGGTACACCCTGCTTGTTCTTCAGCAAATCCATGCAGAGGCCCCACATTCTCACTGCAGCCGGGGTGGGGGGTCTCGCCTTGTCTTCCGGGGCTGCTGGCTTACAGAGCAGAGCTCCACAGGTGCGGGTGGGTACCCCAGGCATGCGGCCAGCAGGGTGAGGACCACTCAGGCCCAGGGGCGGGGGGCGTCCGTGATGGGCTCTGAAGTGCGGCCCGTGGCCTGGACGGGTTTGGGGTCTGCGCAGGTGGGCGCTGGTAGCTCCCTGTTGGGCTAGACTCGGAGTCCCGCTTGAGTTTCTTTCTGGGTTTTTCCTGGAACAGCTTTATCCAGATAGAGATTACGTACCACACGGGTCAGTTGTTTAAAGTATAGCACACAGCGGCTTTTGGCGTAATCACAAAATTGTCCCGTTATTACCACGTGGATTTGGGAGCATTTTTTTGTTACTCCAAAAGGAAAGCCCGTGTCCTTTAGCTGTACACCGTTGCACTCGTGGTCCCCCTGTCACCCCAGGCAGCGTTCTGTCTCTGGGCTTGCATCTGCTGGACTTGTTGCGTAAACGCGGTCACGCCGTACTTGGTCTGCGTGTCTGGCCTCTGCCTCAGCACCAGGTGTCCGTGTTCATCCGTGTGCTTCATCCCGTCCTGAGGCTGAGGGGTGTTCACAGGAGCTTGTCTGCTCACCAGTCGGTGGACGTTGGGGTCGCCCCCGCCCCGGCTGCAGCAGATGGTGTGGGGTGTGGGATGTCCCCTTCTGCAGAAAGTTTTCCAGGGACTCTCAGTTCCTCGCCGTGTCCTCTTCCAGTGTTTGGTACCTTGTGTCTGTACCCTGGACACCTGCGTTCCTGTCTCTGTGACCCTTCTCTCGGTCCTGAGGGCCAGGTGTCAGCTCCCGAGGAGTCCTGAAAGCAGGACACGGAGGGCCTGGCAGCCAGACTGGTGTCCTCAGCTCTCTCTTTGCCTCCGCAGCAACATTCCAACGCATCCCAGTCCCTGTGCGACATCATCCGCCTGAGCCGGGAGCAGATGATCCAGGTCCAGGACAGCCCGGAGCCCGACCAGCTGTTGGCCACCCTGGAGAAGTGGGTTTGTGGTTCCGAGACCCAGGGCGGGAAGCTGTCCAGGGCCCTTCCGCATGGCCCCCATGCCGACCCCACCCTTATCCCTCGTCCTGACCCCTGTCCCAGGCAGGAGACGATCGAGCAGCTCCTGAGCAACATGCTGGAGGGGGAGCAGAGCCAGTCTGTCATCGTGAATGGGATCCAGGTGCTGCTGACCCTGCTGGAGCCCAGGAGGCCAAGGTGAGGGGGGCCAGCCTCCCCGGTGGCCGTGCAATCCCTCGGAGGCCTGCCTTCCATACAGAGGTGAAGGTCGTGGGGACACGGTCTCTGCAAGGGGTCTCCCGTCTCGGTGGTCACTCGGTCCTGGGAGAGGAGTCCTCCGCTCCCGTCTGAGGCTGCGTATTCCGTCTGTAGCTTTGAGCTGGCAGGCGTTGCCCGGAACGATGGGGCCTCGCGCTGCACTTCGCCGGGGAGCAGCGCGTCCCTTCCTGATGTGCTGCGCGAGTGCGTATCACACACACAGGCCTGCCTCCCGTCCCCTCCTGCAGGTCCGAGTCTGTGACCGTGAACAACTTCTTCAGCAGCGTGGACGGACAGCTGGAGCTCCTGGCCCAGGCGACCCTGGACAGCACCACGTCCAGCGTGGGCGTCCTGCACGCCCTGCGCCCACGGCTCGGCCGTTTCCACCAGCTCCTGCTTGAGCCCCCCGAGGTGGGCCGGGAGGCCAAGGAGGCAGGGTGGCAGGGAGGGCGGCCCATGGTTCTGGGCAGCGCTGAGCCGCCCCTGTGCCCGTAGCTGGAGCCGCTGCGAACTACGTGGGGCAGCCTGGCCCCGCCGCTGGGCAACACCCGGCTGCATGTGGTCAAGCTGCTGGCCAGCGCTCTGAGCGCCAACGATGCGGCCCTGACCCAGGAGCTCCTGGCGCTGGACGTGCCCAACACCATGCTGGTGCGGAGGGGCGGGGGGTGCGGGGGGCCCTGGGTGGGGAGAGGGGGTGGGGAGCAGCGGGGGCACGGGGCGGCCCCTGGCGGGGTGCGGAGGGTGGGGTGGGTGGAGGGGCCTCTCGGTGCCAGCCTGCGGTGCCCCCCCCAGGACCTCTTCTTCCACTATATGTTCAACAACTTCCTGCATGCCCAAGTGGAGTTGTGTGTGAGTGCCCTGCTGAGCACTGCACCTCCCTCCGACAGTGGCCTCGAGATGGCTGCCCCGAGCCCCGTCCTGAAACACGTGAGCTGGGGCTCCCGGGCCCCCCTCTCTGTCCCCGGGTCCCCCTGCTGGTGCTCACTAGGCAGCTTCACGGGTGGGGGGCCGGGGGCTCGGCCTTGTCCTTAGGTCCGTCTGGGCGGTGCAGGTAGGGGTGCCCTCGGGAGGCAGCGGGTGTCCTCTGGGGTGACGGCCGCCGGGCCAGGGGAGGTGCCTCCCGGCACGGAGCCCAGGGCCTCGGGGAGGAGCTGTTGAGCAGCGCGGCCGCTTGGGCATCGTGGCCGTCACTGGTGGGAGGCGGGGGGACGACTCCAGGTTCGCTGTGTACGTGGAGGGTGGAGGTAGAGTGGGAGCCGGACAGACCGAGGGGCCGGGGACGTGTCCGGGGGTGCGGGGGGGCGCAGGCGGTCCGGGAGGGGCGTGCCCCAGCCCCGGCCCGCCCCCACGGCCCCCCTGGTCCCTCAGCTGCTGCAGCAGTGCCGCCTGGTGGAGCGCATCCTGACCTCCTGGGAGGAGAACGACCTCGTGCAGTGAGCACCGGGGACCGCCTGCGTGGGCGGGGGCGGGGGCGGCCCGGGCACACGGGCCGGTCCAGCTGTGGCCTCTGATGTCGCCCAGGTCTGCCGGGGGCCCCCGCAAAGGCTACATGGGCCACCTGACGAGACTGGCCAACGCTCTGGTGCAGAACACGGAGAAGGGGCCCAACGCCGAGCAGCTGGGCCGGCTGCTGAAGGGTGAGGGCCAGGGCTGCCGGCGGGGCGGTGGGCAGGGGTGCAGGCCGGGGGCCTCACGCCCCGTCTCCTCCCCGCTGAGCAGAGCTGCCCGGAGAGCAGCAGGAGCGGTGGGAGGCCTTCGTGTCTGGAGCCCTGGCAGAGACCAACAAGAGGAACGCCGTGGACCTGGTGAGGCGGCTCCGCCCTGTGTCGCGGGTCTGTCCTCCGCCCCTACCCCCGCAGCCGCACCCTGCCCGTCCCGGCCCTCACCCCCGCCCGCCCCCTGCCCCAGGTGAGCACCCACCACCTGCACTCCTCCAGCGACGACGAGGACGACCGGCTCAAGGAGTTCAACTTCCCTGAGGAGGCAGTGCTGCAGCAGGTGGGTGGGGGCGCGGCGGGCGCGGGGGGCTGCCCTGCCCGGGCTGCCCGGCCCCACCCGCCCCTGACCGCGCCCCCCCGCAGGCCTTCATGGACTTCCAGATGCAGCGCATGACCTCGGCCTTCATCGACCACTTTGGCTTCAATGACGAGGAGTTTGGGGAGCAGGAGGAGAGTGTGAAGTGAGTGTGGCCTTCTGTGAGGGCGGGGGCTCAGGAGACAGCAGGTCGGCGCGCCGCCCTTGCCGGCCCGTGGCTCCTCCTGCCCGCCTTGCCGTGTCCTCCCTGCTCCCACCCGTGGCGTGCCTGCCGGTCCTAGCGTCTGCGCTCAGCCTGACGGGGGCCAGTCCCGGCTCCCGGCTCCTCTGTCCCCTCCTTGCGGGGCAGTGGCTGAGGGTCTGGAGTGAGAGCGAGGTGGGCAGGCCGTGGTCTGGGAGGGAGCTGTCAGAGCAGAAGACGTTGCTCTGAAGGAGTCTGGGACGGTCTGAGGGAAAGCGGAAGGACCGCCGGAGGGCAGGACAGGAGCGATCCGAGTCTGACAGTGCAGGAATCCGGTGGAGAGGGGTCCAGCTGGCCCCTTAGGGGCGGGCTGGGGGCAGCCGGGGGTGGGGCCCGGGGACAGGCAAGAGGGGCCTCAGCTGCCCCTGGGGTCCCCATCCGCTTCATCACGGTACTTGTGCACTGTGTGCCCACCATCACCCTGTGCTCAGGGCTGAGGAGCCTCTTTACAGCTGGGGAGACTGAGGCATGTGCTGGTCGGTGTGGGAGCAGGATCGCCCCTGTGCAGCTCCGTGAGAGGGCACCGTGACGGGCTGTGGTCAGCTGCTGGCCTGCCCTGCCGGACAGAGGTCCCCTCGGGGGCAGACGTGAGCTCTGTGTCTGCTGCCCTGCCCCGCCCCGGGCCCGGTGCCTGGAAGGCGGGGGCCCCAGAGCAGACCCCGCCCGAGGGAGGACAGACCGACCGCTCGGGGGGTGGCGTCGGCACAGCCGCTGTCCTTGTGGACGAGACTGGGTTGTCTTCTCTATCACGTAGTTCCCAGTGGGGTTGGAAACTTTATAAAAACCGTGAAAGCCGTGAAGCGTTCTAGGACGGAGAGCAGATGAGTGTTTTTATAGCTCTGGGGCTGAAGATACCGGCCCGCAGGACTCGGGTGGCCCGGGTCGGCTGCCGTGCCCGGGGCCCCGCTCTGCCCGGCGCTGCGCGCTTCGGCAGCAGAGGTCGAGGGGACGCGGTGCAGACGCCGAGGCGGCACTCAGCTCATTCACCCCCCTTTGTGGCCCAGCGTTTCCCGAAGTAGACAAACGATAGAACACGGGGACAGAGTGCGGACCCCATACAGACAGACCAGCCGACGGCCCTAGAGGAAAAGGGGGCAAAGCACAAGGGTCCTGGGCCTTGAGGGAGTATGAGGAAGGCTCTCGTCAGCGGTTCCTGGCCGTACTTAGCACAGGAATCGTGCTTCTGCGAGGCTTTCCGAAAGAGAGCGGCGCCGGGGGACCGGGTGTTGTCGGCCTCAGCGGAAGGCTGGGGGCCGCCCCTACCCTCGGGGCCTCGAGGCCAGGATCCCAGCTGCAGACCGGGCATCTGGGCTGGGGCGGGCTGTGTGGCCCCGCGCTCGGTGGAGGGGTTTTCGCGGACCAGCGACAGCGTCCGGGCATGCGGCGCTGCAGGCCCCGCTGGAGACGGGTAGGGTGACGGCCACGGCCCGGCCGTGGCCAGTCTCTCCTTCGGTGTCGTTTCTTGGACTTGAGGGCCCGGGGGCCTAGGGCAGCACAGAACAGAGGCAGGGATAGACGGCTGGGCCGCACACGCCTCTGGCTCGATTCCCGGCTGCCGCCCCGGTGGGTGAAGGCCCCGTGAGCCCTGAACCCTCGCTCCTGGGGGAGGTGGGCACCTGGATGGTGGCCTTAAGTCCCAACGGTGCTCGTCCAGGTAGATGCTGTCTGTGTCTTACGTGACGTGCTCCGTGGCCCGGGCTGAGGCTCCCGTCCCCTCGGGGCATCCGTGCGAGGGCTGGGGCAGGCGGGTGCTCTCAGCTGCCCGCTGCCAGTCAGCAGCTCCACAGGTGGCCGGAGGGGGTCACGGCGCTGACGTGAGGCCACAGACGAGCTGTAGCCAGTAGGCGGACTTGCAGGTGCAGGAGGGCGAGCGGCGAGGGTGCGTTGAGCGGGTGCGGGAGAAGCTCGCCACAGCGGGCGCCTCACCGCCCTGCGCCTCTCCCCTAGCGCGCCTTTCGACAAGACAGCCAACATCACCTTCTCCCTCAACGCCGACGACGAGAACGTGAGTGCCGCCCATCCCTGGTGGTGCGGGGCAGGGGCGGGGGGCGCTGTGGACCGTGCTGCCCACCCCACCCACCCCTGCACCCCACAGCCCAACGCCAACCTGCTGGAGATCTGCTACAAGGACCGCATCCAGCAGTTCGACGACGAGGAGGACGAGGACGAGGAGGAGGGCCAGGGCTCCGGGGAGTCCGACGAGGAGGACGGCGCCTGGCAGGGCAGCCAGCTGGCCCCGGGAGCCCGCCGGGGCCAGCCCCCAGCCGTGCGGTGAGTCCGTGAGCCCTGGTGGTCGGCAGCCCGGGTGGAGGAGGAGAGTGAGGGAGTGTGTGTGTCACTCAGGTGGGTTCGGCTGCGAGGGGCGGAGCCCGGCCGCCTGTGTGGGTCCTTGTGCGGCCGGCCCAGGTGTGCGTCCCTCCGTCCCTCCCCTCTGCTCTCCCCGGTCAGCTCGCACTCGGGCCTTCCCGCCGCTCTCTGTGCCTTCGTGCCAGTAACGGGAGCCGGGCTGAGTGTGGGTGAGCTGGCCCCACAGCCGCCCACTCAGTGGTCAGGGCCTCTGCCCCCCCCGGACACAGACAGGTGGCCGCATCCTACATCCCCACCTGGCCGCTGTGCCCCCGAGGCTGGCGTGGGCCTGACCTGTTCCGCTCGGGAGTCCACGGTCCGGGCCTGTGTGCGTGTCACTCCCATCTGCTGGGTGGCCCAGCCGGTGAGCCCAAGGCCTCGGTTTGCCCTGTGTTCTCTTCCGGGAGCGTGAGAGTGGTCGTTCTTGCTTTTCACTTCTCAGTCCCGTTTTGGCCTGAGGTCTTGTGTGTGGGGTGAGGCGGGGTCCGGCTTCCCCCTGCAGGTGCGAATGCCGTCCCAGCACCTCTACACCGGCCTCTCCCAACCAAGTGCGCTTGGTGCCCTGGCCAGAAGCACTTGGCTGCACGAGCGCGGCTTGGCTCCTGGCCGCTCTGGGACCTCCCTGTCTCGACAGGTGTCGTAGTAGGGCTTGAAATCGGGAAGTGAGTCCTCCGACGTGGCTGTCTGCTTGGGGCCCCTCGAGAGTCCGTGGGACTGTTAGGATCAGCAGGTTAACTTGAGCAGGGAAGCTGGCTGGGATTGGGAGGGCTTGCCCTGAAGCTGTGTCAGCCCGGGGACCTGGGACCCGCATTCCATCTTCCAGTCCCTGAGCGTGCAACATCCTTCCATTTACTTAGGGTCTTTTTTAGAGAATAAGCTTTGTGCTTCCTTTGTTCAAGTTTTTCCTGCGTATTTTATGTAGGTGGAACTTTGAGATTTCCCAAGCGTACAGAAATATGGTGGATGTTTGTACATCGACGTTGGGCTTTGCAGACTCATTCACTGTAACAGTTAACGGATTCCTTGGGTCTTCGGTCTACAGTCAGGCCATCTGCAAACAGGGTTTCACTCCTTTTCTGGTCTGGAGGCTCTTCACGTCGCGTTCTTGTGTCCTTGCGGTCCTGAGCAGAGGTGGCCCCCGTCTTGCCCCTGACCCTGGGGGGACAGCGGGTCTTCCAGCACTGATGTGATGTGGGTTGTGGGTTTGGGAGATGCCTCTTCTCTCCTCCCATCTGCTGAGTGTCTTTGTGAATCATCGACCATGTTCAGCGGCGTCCCCGTGGGTTCCTCTCCTGTCAGTAACCGTAAAGACGGCGGGCGGCCGGCTCTTAGCGGCCACGTGGTTTGCTCAGCCGCTCCCTGGCTGGGGGACGTGTGGGCCAGACGGGCCTTCCCCACGGGCTCGGGCCGTGCCTCAGTTCACGTTTAGGCCGTGGTGGTGGAGCGCCTGCTCGTGCTGGATGTTGCCCTCGGGCCGCCCGAGGCGGAGGGGGAGTGTCGGGTCGGCCCTCAGCCCTCAGGGGGAGCCTCTGGGACGAGGCGGAGGTCCCACCTGCCCTCCCACGCCTCCCAGAGAGGCCCCGACCGGCCTGTCCCCCACCCCCACCCCCACCCCACCCCACCCCCCCGCCATCCCTGTGTCAGCGCAGCAGCTGACCGTGGTTTCCGGGCAGGAGTGGAGGCAGCACAGACAGCGAGGAGGACGACGAGGATGACGAGGACGACGAGGACGACGGCGAAGGCCATGCGGCTGGTGGGGGGACCGGGCCCCCGTCGCAGCCTAGCCCCGGCCCCCAGCCTCCGGGTGGGTGAAGGCACGGGGGGCGCGGCGGGATGCAGGTGGGCTGGCTGCCTCCTGTGCTCACCCCGCTCCCCGCCCCCCCGCCAGGCCCCAGCTGGACAGCCACCTTTGACCCAGTGCCTACAGACGCCCTGACCGGCCCCCGAGACTGTGGGGAGAAGGAGCCGAGCCCCGGGCTTCTCGCCCCACAGGGGTCCCTCGGCGTACCCCGGGGCCTCCCCGCCCTGAGCCCGGCCGGCCCTGCGGCCTGCACCGCCCTGCAGCTCAGGTGAGGCCGCTGGTGGGCGCCCGGCCTGGGTCCCTTGGGCTGGAGCACGGACCCCAGCTGGCCCTCGGGCTGCCTCTCTCCCCTCAGGTCTCAGGACCCCGCGTCCCTGTCAGCACCTCAGGAAGCCACAGACGGCAGCCAAGTAGCAGAGCCCTCGGGTGAGCGCCACCACCCAGCCCCGCCCGCTCTCCCCTCGCGCCCTGGCCTTGCGCGCTTGCCGCGCTGAGCCCGGCGTGTCCTGGCCTCTCTCTGCACAGCCCCCTGCCAGGCCTTGGTCGGCTTCGGGGACCTCCAGGCCACACTCAGAGGGACGCGCTCCACCCCCAGCTCCCTGGACAGGTGACCGGCTGGGGAGCAGCTGCTCTAGGGGAGCCCTGGGTGGGCCCGGCCCCACAGCTGCTCTCCGGGGCCCTGGTGGGACCCCCAGGTCTGCGGCACTGCCTCGGCACCCCGTGGCGGCCAAGGGGCCGGTGCTGTGCCCAGGCCCACGTGTGGGTGCCCCGGAGGCCCCTGGAACTCAGGGCTCCCCACTCAGCCCCAGGGGCAGAAAGGCTTCCAGAAGGGTGGCAGGCAGTATGGGAGCCCACCTTGAGCCCCTCCTGCCTGCGGTGGCTCCCGGGGTCTCTGATGGGATGGACCGTCCTGGCCATGCACTTCCCTGCAGGCATGAAGGGGCTTAGGGGCGAGGAGGGTTTCGGTGCTGATAACCCTGCTGATACCCACGTACCCTGCCGCCCCCGCAGTGCAACCAGAGACCCTGCTACCTCTGTTCCAGCCCCCGGGGCCTGCCAGCACCCCCGGACCACGGAGGGGGAGAAGAGCCCAGAGCCCTCGGGGCTCCCCCAGAGCCAGAGGTGAGTGCAGGGCGGCCTCCCAGGGCTGCTGGTGTCCTGTGGCGGAGGCCCTGACCTTTCTGTGTCCCTCTCCCCTGGCAGTGCCCAGGCCCTCGAGCCGCCTCCGATGCCCAATGGCTCTGCCCCGGGAGGGCCAGCACCCCTGGGCTCCCAGTGAGTGGCAAGGGCTGGGTGGGTAGCAGATGGGCTGGGGCTGGGCAGGTGGGGGGCCTCGGGGCAGCAGGTTCCTCACATGGGTCTCCCTCTTGGTTCCCAGGTAACTGCCTGGTCCCGGTGGTGGCGGCTAAATCCTCCATACTCCACGTGGACCTTGCCCGAGTGGGGGCAGGGCGGGTCCCACGATGGCCCTGTTGCCCCATCACCCCATCCCCACCTTGTCTGCCCCCACGTTCTCTCTTCTGGACTCCCAGGAGCCAGGTGCCAGGGAGTCAGGCCCCTACCCACCCCCATTTGCACTGAGAAAAGAAATTATGGAGTTTTGTCTCCTAGAATAAAGAAACAATTGAATAGAGAGAAAGGAGAGAGAGAGAGAGAGAGACCTATATTATATATTATATATAGAGAGAGAGCGGGTGGGTGGAGAGCCAGGAGGAGGCCCGGCCGGGCGGGCAGCGGGTGGGACCTTCATCCCATCTCGGTGGGGGCTCTGTTGGGGGTCCCAAGGTCATTGTCTGCCCTCCCCTCCCACCATGCCCCAGCCTCCGGTGCAGATGCCCACACCCACACTCGGCCCAGGCCCACCTCCGGGGAGGGCTCGAGTGGGGGCCGTGCCTTTGCCCAAACCCTTGCCCTGGACCCTGCACTTTGACCCAGGCTGGGAGATAAAGGATCCTCTGCCTGGCCCTGTTGGCTCTATGGGAGCTGGCGGTCCCCGTCCAAGGGGGTCTCCCCGGTGACATTCCCAAGGGGCCCCAATGCACTCACTGAGACCGCCCCCCCCACCCCCCGCACCTCCCATGGACCCTGGGGCGGGGGGTTGGCAAGGGTCCGGCTGGGGTCCCCTTCCCGTGCCCAAGGATCTGGGGTCCAGCCCAGCTGCCAAGTGACCTTGTCCCAGCTCCCTCTCCCCAGGCTGGTGTGAGTGTGTGTGTGTTCGTGCTGAGCTTCTATTTCATATTGCAAATATAAATAAATAAAGATCGTTTAAGATTCCTGCTCAGACTGTGAGTTCTGGGACCTGGGGCTGGGGGCCTGAGCTGTCCCTGCATCATGGATTCCTTGGGCCTTGAATTCTGGGGCACGGCCCGGGGGCCTGAGTTGTCCCTGCACCCTGGCCTCGGACCTTGAGTTCTGGGACCTGGGCCTGGGATCTGAGCCGTCCGTGCACCCTGGCTTCACGCCTTGATATCCGGGACCTGGGGCTGGGGACCTGAGCTCTCCCTGCACCCTGGCCTCAGGCCATGAGTTCTGGGACCTGGGGCTAGGCCTGAGCTGTCCTTACACCATGGACTCCTCGGGCCTTGAGTTCTGGGTCGTGGGACTGCGGGCCCATGCTATCTGTGTACTCTGACCTCTTTGGACTTTGAATTCTGGGACCTGGGACTGGGGACCTGAGCTGTCCCTGCACCCTGGCCTCGGGCTTTGAGTTTTGGGACCTAGGGCTGGGGACCTGAGATGTCCCTGTACCCTGGCCTCCTCGGGTCTTGAGTTCTGGGACCTGGGGCTGGGAGGCTGAGCTGACCCTGTACCCTGGGTTCCTGGGGCTTTGAGTTCTGGGACCTGGGGTTCTGGGCCTGAGCTGTCCCTGCACCCTGGCCTTGGGCCTTGAGTTCTGGGACCTGGAGTTAGGGACCTGAGATGTCCCTGTACCCTGGCCTCCTCAGGCCTTCAATTCTGGGACCTGAGGCCGGAGTTTTATCTATCCCTGCACCCTGGCCTCCTTGGGCCTTGAGTTCTGGGACCTGGAGTTGGGCGCTTGAGCTGTCCCTACACCCTGCCCTTGGGCCTTGAGTTTGGGACCTGAGGCTGCAGGTCTGGTCTCTCCCTGCACCCTGGCCCCCTCGAGCCTTGTTTCTTGGACTTGGGGCTGGGGGCCTGAGCTATCCTTGCACCCTGGCCGCCTCGGGCTCGAGTTCTGGAAACTGGGGCTCGGGGCCTGAAATGTCCTTGCACCCTGGTCACTCCGACCTTGAGTTCTGGGACCTGTGGCTGGGATTTGAGCTATCCCTGCACCCTGGCTTCTGGCCATGAATAATGGGATCTGGGCTGGGCCCTGAGCTGCCCATGCACCCTGGCCTCGGGGCCCCAGGCCTTCCTCAGCCCCTGTATGTGGCCCTCAGAGAGCTCTTAGGCTCCTGGATCTCCGTGCTCTGCTGAGGGTGGGTCGCTTGTGCTCAGACCAGGAAAGGATGTCCTGGGTGGAGGAGCAGAGTCCTGCCCAGTCTTGTCTGGGGCCTGGTCCCCATGAGCTGTTTTCTGAGGTCCCTTTCGTGCCCTCAGCCCTACGTGTCCCAGGTCCATACACCCTCCAGGAGGTGGCAGGCCAGCCTCCAGTCTTTGGGAGGGTTTCATGGCTGGGCGACCTTGCAGAAGTGATGTCCCCTGAGCCTGGTCTCCTGTGGTGGTGGAGCACTGGGTGCCTGGGGCTGGCCAGCCCATCAGTTGGGCATATAGTTGGGCACCTGCTAAACCCTTTCCTGCTAAACCCGGAGTTACAGAGGGGCTGAGTGCGCTTGCAGGATGTGCTTGCAAAGCCGCGGCCGGTGCGCAGTGAGGGCCTCGTACGACTCAGCACCAGCACGTTTTCCCTCAGGACGGTCCGTGGAGGCCGCCTTGGGGGGGGTGTGATGGCCAGAGCTGAGGACAGCAGGGCCAGGGCACAGGAAGGACCCCCAGGCAGCCTGCTGGGGGGACACTGGGTGGGCAGGGGCCTGGGGAGTTTCCATCCTGTCCCGCACTCCGGCCGGGAGGTCCTGCCACTGACCTGAGCCCGGGGCTGATGGCGCTCCCCTGCCCCAGGGTTCCAGGTGCAGGGGAGGGTGTAGGAGTCCTGCACCGGGTCGCTCCTGGTTGGTTGGGCATGGGACACTGGCAGGGGCGTTTATGGCCACACGTCGCCCGGGCAGCAGGGGGAAGCCAGGTCTGGGCCGGGGGGCAGGGTGCCGTGGGGAAGGAGGGACCCCTGCGTCCCCAGTGGGCACCTTATCAGTGGTGTCAGGCGGGGCCATCCCCAGGGCCATCTCCCCAGGCCCTGTTATCAGCCGCAGAGTCCACAGGACGCTCCTCGGGTTAACGTGTAACCACACGCTTCCCCTCCACTCCCGAGGCCACCCGTGCCCACATACGTGCCACTCTGGTGGGTCAGAGGCCGACATGGACGCCTGGGAAGAGGGTCTGCCCGGAAGGCCTTGCTTCTCAGCCCAAGTGAGAGACACCGGGTGTGGGAGGCGGTTAGGCCTGGGCTCCGGGGACCTGAGCAGCCCGCCAGACCGGGGGGCCCTGGGATCCCCGCCCTCAGGAGGCTGGGCTCCCCGCGGACAGCGAGCCAGGTTCCCGGGTGGGGGTGCAGTGGCAGCCGCACGACCCGAGTCCTGGCCGCGTGGCGCGCCCCCCAGGGGCCGGGAGCTGGCTGGGCTCCAGGGACTCGGTGACCCCCTTGTCTCCCAAAGCAGCCGCGCCCGTGCTGGCGGTTGAGCCCCTTCCTCCTCACCTGTGCTGCCTACTTCCTCCTCTGGATCCCTCAAGACCGGCCATCCTGGGTGAGCGCCCTGGTCAAGTGCCTGCCAGTGCTGTGCCTGGCGGCGGCCCTGCACGTCGGGGGCCGGGGTAGACGGTACTGTGCGCTCCTGCAGGGGGCCCTCCTGTGCTCGGCTGTGGGGGACGCCTGCCTCATCTGGCCCGACGCCTTCCTCCATGGTGAGCGGGGCTGCGTGGTCGCTTGTGGACCCCCACCCAGACACGGACCCCCGCTCCCACAGAGCCCTCCTTCCCCTGGGGGGCTTGGGCGGCAGAGCTTAGAGGGTGTGAGTGGCGTGGAGGGACAGGAAGGGGGGCTTCGGGTGCTACAGTCCGGAGTAGCTGGTCAAGGATGGCCTCACCAAGGAGGTGACGTCTTGAAGAAAGTGCAGGGGCCATGGGAGGAGGGACGGTCCAGGCAGGGAGCCGGCAAGTGCAAAGGCCCTGGGGTGGTCGGCGCAGGTGGGTGGGTGGAGCCAAGTGGGGAGCAGAGCAAAATGGGGAGTTGTAAGCTGAGTAAGGATGGAATGCAGTGTGCCTTTTAAGGTCACTCTGGTGCCAAGGGCAGGGACAGGGGAGCCTGCCCCAGGGAGGCCGGTACGGTAATCCCAGCTGATGCGGGCGATGTAGCCAGGGTGGACACTGCTGCTCGGGGCAGTCCTCGCCCTCAGGCTCTGAGCTGCGAGGTGGCCACGAGGGACCAACGGGTCCTGTCTCCTCTAGGCATGGCTGCCTTCGCCGTAGCCCACCTGCTCTACCTCTGGGCCTTCGGCCTCAGTCCCCTGCGGCCAGGCCTCCTGCTGCCCATCGCGCTGGTCTCCATGCCGTATTCCGGCATCCTGCTACTCCACCTCCCCACCAGCATGGCCCCGGCCCTGGCGGCCTACTCCCTGGTCCTGGCCTCCGTGCTGTGGCGTGGCCTGGCCAGGGGCGGCAGCGTCCGCTGGGGGGTCCTGCTCTTCACGTTCTCGGACATGGTGCTGGCCTGGGACACCTTCGCCCAGCCGCTGCCCCATGCCCGCCTGGTGGTCATGACCACCTACTATGCTGCCCAGTTCCTCATCACCCTGTCAGCCTTCCAGAGCCCCAGGCTCAAGACCAACTGACCAGGGGCCCGGACAGACCCGGGCGCCCCCTGCTCTCCAGCCAGGCCCCACCAGATGGGACGGGAGGCCCAGGCTCCTGGACTCCTGTCTGCAGGTGCCCATGTGGCTGGAGCCACGGGAGAGCCGTCTGTGGACATCCACATCCACCGCCTGCCTCCGTGATCCCAGCCTACCTCTCCTGTGCACCCGCCCCCTTCCCTGTGGCCCTAATCTATTTCGTGCCCAAGTAAAGTGGACATTGGAACGGCGACATCTCCATTATTTGGGGAGGGGCCTTGGGGGAGGGGTGCTCACAATCTCAGCAAATCGTTTTTTCTTTTGTTTTTTTAATTTTAATTTTTTTTAAAGATTTTATTTATTTATTTGAGAGAGAGAGAGAGAGCGCACAAAGCAGGGGGAGCGGCAGAGGAAGAGGGAGAAGCAGGTTCCCACTGAGCAGGGAGCCCGATGCGGGGCTCCATCCCAGGACCCCGGGATCATGACCTGAGCTGAAGGCAGACGCTCAACCAACTGAGCCAGCCAGGCGTCCCTATTTTTAAAAAATTTTTTTTAAAAACTTTTATTTATTTATTTAGAGAGCAAGCAGGGGGAGGGGCAGAGGGAGAGACTCTCAAGTAGATTCCGTGCTGAGCCTGACGCGGGGCTCGATCTCACGACCCTGAGATCATGACCTGAGCCGAAATCAAGAGTCTGATTAACCGACTGAGCCACCCAGAGGCACTGGGAGGGGGCAGGGACCCGCCGAGCCCACTCCTGTTTTTTTAAGTTTTTATTTTAATTCAGGTGTACTTAACACAATGCAATACTAGTTTCAGGTGCACAATATAGCGACTTAGCACTTCCATACGTTACCCGAGCTCATCACGACATGCGCTTTCTCCATCCGCATCACCTGGCTCCCCCTCCCCCACCCACCTCCCCTCTGGTCGCCAGTGGTTTGTTCTCTGTAGTTAAGCGTCTGTTGTGTGGCTTGCCTCTGTCTCGTTTCCCTGTGCTCGTTTCTGTGTCTTAAATCCCACATACGAGGGGAATCATAGGGTGTTTGTCTCTCTCTGACTTATTTCACGCAGCCTAATACCGTCTAGCTCCAACCGGCAGGACCTCGTTCTTTCTGATGGCTGCGCACTATCCCATATGCACCACACCTTTCTCCTCTCGTCGGTCGGTGGACCTGTGGGCCCCTTTGAGTCTGTGCTTCCGTGTCCTTTGACCTCACCCCTGCTTTTCAGTCCCTGCCCCAGCTTCAGGCCACCGTGTAGGAAGGCGTTGAGCCAGGAGAGGCACAGAAGCTGTGATGCGACCTCGGGCAGGGGTGAGTGTCATGGGGGGTGTGCGCCCCGCTCCTCCCACCCGCAGAGGCCCAGCGCTGCCTTCTGCTGCACCCCTGCTTCGTGCCCACGTGGTGGTCATGCTCCGGGCTCCGCCGCCCCGGTCCTGCGCGCTCTGCTCTGTCCGCCGTCAGGAGCCGGGGCTCGCGGAACACGAACGGGGGCAGGGGTGTGAAGCGAGCAGCCCCCAGCACCACGGGAAGGCGCGTGGAGGGAAATGTCCTGCCTCCGTCTGTCTGAAGAACACCTTCCCTTTTATGTTTTACTGAGACGCGTTGACGTGGAACATTGTGAGCTTGGTGCGTGCGGTGGGAACAAGGAGGTCCGGCCTCCTGACAGCTACGAACTTCACAGTCGGGCGTTGTTGGCGGTCATTGCTGAGCTGTGACCATGTTCTGTGTGAGGTCGTTTCTACTCAGTCCCAGAAAAACACGTTCTGGCCGTGGCTTTGCTGAGACACTCTTCACATTCCGTCCAGCTGCCCACCCAAGGCGTGCGCGGGGCGGGGCGCCTGGCGGGCTCGGTGGGGGGAGCCTGCCGCCCTTGACCTCAGGGTGGTGAGTTCAAGCCCCACGTTGGGTGAGGAGCCTACTTAAAAAAAGAAAGAAAGGAAGAAAAGTGTGGATGTTAGGGGTTTATGGTATATTCACAGAGTTGGGCAACCATCACCACCATCAATGTTAGAGCCTTCATCACCCCAAAAAGAGACCCCATGCCTTCCAGCCTCACCTCCCCGACCACTCCTGCCCTCCAGCCCAGGGCAACCAGCAGCATAACTCATCTTTTTTTTTATTTTTTATTTTTAAGATTTTATTTATTTATTTGAGAGAGAGAATGAGAGAGAGAGAAAGCACATGAGAGGGGGGAGGGTCAGAGGGAGAAGCAGGCTTCCCGCCGAGCAGGGAGCCCGATGCGGGACTCGATCCAGGGACTCCAGGATCATGACCTGAGCTGAAGGCAGTCGCTTAACCAACTGAGCCACCCAGGCGCCCCATCATAACTCATCTTTAAACGTGTTCCCGATCACTTGGGGTTCAGGTTGTTGTCAGCATTTCTCAATGATACGTGATTACGCTTCTATCCCATCCCAGTGTGTGGGCTCCCCAACACGAACAAGCGATTCTCCGACCCCAGCTGGGCTCCTACCGTTCAAGTCAGCTCTGGCACCGTCTACCCGTCCCACAGGACTGCCCCCCACCCCCGGCCAATCCAAGTCCTCATTGTCACCTGAGCTTCTGACCCACCGGATATGGATGAGAGGTTCCCACGAGCCCCTCCTTGGGTTTGATTAACATGCTAGAGCAGCTCACAGAACTCGGGAAAGCCTTTCACTTACCACATCGCAGGCCTGGGGCTCAGGAACAGCCAGATGAAAGAGGTGGTCGCGGCCAGGTGCGGGGGCGGGGAAGCGCGTGGGGCTCCCATGGCCTCTCCCCGCACCACCAGGTGCTCGCCGACCTGGCACGCTGATGTTAAGTCCAGACTAGGCTGGGGCCCCGCAAACCTGACCCCCAGCTCAGGGTCACCCCCTCCCATCCCCATTCCACACACAGCTCTGGCCACACGAAAATACTCTCGGGTCCCCTGAGTCGTCCCAGCTCGCCCCCTGGACACCTGCCCTCCTCTGCCGAGCCACCTTCCCAACGCCATTCTTCACTCACCAAATCCTACTCTAGTATTGAGACTCAGCCCTGGGGTGTCTCCTGCTGGGGGGCAGACACCTCCTCAGCGCTCCCGCCATGCCCAGCGCTACCCTGGTCATGGCCCATTCATCTCACGCTGGGGTCCCCTTCCCTGACCGTCTCCTCGGTGCCGCGCCCTTGGCCAGGACCAGAAGACGCTGTTTGCCCACTGAGCTCGTGGCCGGCCTGTGGTCAGGCTGCAGGAACCTGCAGATGTTGGGTAAGTAACTAAGGGGATTGGTTCGAGATGGTGAACAAATATGGATTTAGTTCCTGAAGGAGCCATACGGGGAGAGGTTAGCATGGAGCAGAGGCGCTACCAGCCACAGAACAATAAAACTGGTGAGAAACTCGGGGTAGATGGAAGGGCGTCACAGACTGGTGGTGGAGGGGGACAAGGTTGGCGGCTGGTGGGGGCCAGAAAGGGGATGGCCACGGGAAGCCGTAGAAGGAGTGGCTGAAACACCAGAACTCTGTGGTCTCCTGGTTCTGGAGGCCAGAAGTCCCGGATTGAGGTGTTAGTAGGGTTGGTTCCCTCTGTGTGATTCCACGCGTATCTCATTCTTCAAACGGTGGACTGGGGGCGCCTCGGTGGCTCACTCGGTTGAGCGACGGACTCTTGACTTCGGCTCAGGTCATGATCTCGGGGTCCTGGGATCGAGCCCCACGTCCAGCTCCACGCTCTCTCTCTCCCTCTGTCCCTCCACCCCGCTCGTGCTCTCTCTCTCTCTCAATAAATAAATAAATCTTAAAAAAAAAAAAAAAAAGAAAGAAAGAAAAAAGAGATGGCCGACTTTTAAAAATGGAGGACAGACCCGTGGTTGTCGGGAGATACAGATTGGGGATAGTCAAATCTAAAAGGGGGTAGCTCAAGGTAATTCCTCAATGACGGGGCAGGTCTATATCTTCACTGGGGTGGTGGCTACACAATTCTTTACACAGATTAAAATTGCTTAAAAACAGTGAAACCTGAGAAATGAGGCCTGTAGTCCAGGTAACAGTATTGTGTATCACTGTCGATTTCCTGCTTTTGATGGTGTATTTTATGTGTGTGAGATGTTACCACGGGGGTTAGTGGAAACAAAGCTCACATGGGGCCCTGTGTACTATTTTTTGCAACTTCCTGGGAGTCTCTAATAATTTCAAAATAAAATGTTTAAGAGGGCGCCTGTGTGGCTCAGCCGTTAAGCAACTGCCTTCGGCTCAGGTCATGATCCTGGAGTCCCGGGATCGAGTCCCGCATCGGGCTCCCTGCTCGGCGGGGAGTCTGCTTCTCCCTCTGACCCTCCCCCCGGCTCATGCTGTCTCTCTCTCATTCTCTCTCTCTCAAATAAATAAATAAAGTCTTTAGGAAAAAAAAAAAGAAGTGTGTGCGTAGTGAGAAGACAGGCTTGGGGGCGGACTCTCAGGAACATCCACCTTGTCTTGTGGATGCAGGAAGAGGGGCCCGTGGAGGAGACAGAGACGCAGTGGCCAGGGGCGTGGTGGTGGTGCCGGTCGGGGAGGGGGTGCAGGAAGAAGGGAGGAGCGGTGGGTGGGGCTACATGTTGCTGAGCAGTCGTGCCACGGAAAGACTGAGAGGTGGCCTTTGGAATTGGAAAGAAGGAGGCAAATAAGATCCGGGGACTCTGGGAAAAGATGTCCTTCCCACACCAGGCCTTGGTGAAGTGCTTAGAAAAGCCGCAGAGAAAACCAGTCTGCGTGAGAAGTTTGAACATGCATGGGTGTTTGAACACGTTTTGTTGCTGTTTAGGTGTGATAAAGCCAAAGGTTGAGAGATGACCGCCACTGAAAACATAGTTTATTATACTCGCAGATCCCAAGAAAGGGGGACAAAGTATAGCCCTCAGGGCGACATGGGGAAGCACCAGGCTCAGTCGGGAGGTAGGGGAGGTGGGGGAAATGCGGGCAAGACCCTCCATTATGGTTTCTGTGGGAAGGAATGGGCAACACCAGGCCAACAGGCTTAGTGGGAATCATTTCGGTGGGTGTAGGGGCTGCCCCTAGGGGCTGAGGGCAGGTGCGCAGTGGCCCAGAGTGTGAGACCCCCATGGAGGAGGTGGTGTGTGTGTGGGGGGGGGTTTAACCACGGCTCAAGATGTGGGACACACTGGCCTCTAGCCGGTGCCTCAAAACTGGGTCAAGACAGTGTTCATAAAGCTGTCTTACGAGGAGAGGAGCAAGAAAGGGTTGGAGCTGGAGATCCATGAGTCAAAAGCCTTTTCTTCATATAGAAGAGAGATTTTTAGCGTGTTTACCAGCTAAAGGCACAGAGGAGAGGGTAGAGATGCAGACTAGAAGGAGGAACTAATGCTGGAGAGGGTGGAAGGAACTGGAGCTCGGGGGAAGCAGAGTGGCCCTAAACGGGAGAAGAAGCACCTTTTTCCTTTTTATAATAAAAACAACCTTAATTGTGGTCGAATACACATAGCATTGACCATTGTACCCATTTCTAGGTGTCCAGTTCCATGGCATTAAGCACATTCATGCTCTTGTGCAACCATCACCCCCATCTGTCCACAGAACTTTTCATCTCACAGAACTGAAACTCCGTCCCCACCAAACACCCTCTCCCCATCCCCCCCATCCCCCCCATCCCCCCCATCCCCCGGCCCCTGGGTCCACCGTCTACTTTCTGTCTCTATGAATCTGGCTGCTCTAGGAACCTCATCCAAGTGACTCATCAGTATTTGTCTTTCTGTGACTGGCTTATCTCACTCAGCATAATGTTCTCCAGGTTCATCCATGGGGTAGCCTGTGTCTGAATATCCTTCCCTTTTTTTTTTTTAAGATTTTATTTATTTATTTGAGAGAAAGCATGAGAGAGCACAAGCAGGGGGAGCAGCAGGCAAGAGGGAGAAGCAGACTCCCCTTGCTGAGCAGGGAGCCCGACGCGGGGCTCAATCCCAGGACCCTGGGATCATAACCGAAGCTGAAGGCAGATGCTTAACCGACTGAGCCACCCAGGCGCCCCCAGAATGTCCTTCCTTTTAAAGGCAGGATAATATTCCATTGCACAGACCACATTTTGTTCATCCGTGTTCCGCCGATGAACACAGTGATGAGGGAGTGAACAGTGGATGAAGGATGCTGGGCGCCGGACTGCTCGCTCCCCCCTTTGCTCTTTGAAAAGTGCTGTTATGGACATGGGTGCACACTTGTCTCTTCGAGACCCCGCTTTCCGCTCAGGAGCCAAAAGGGTAAATCGGACACGCTGTTTTGATCCAACAAGTCCCCTTCCGAGTATTTACATGCAGGAAATGCGATCGCTATCTCGATAAGGAATGTGCGCCCCCACGTTCGCTGCAGCGTTACGTGTGATGGCCAAGATTCGGAGACACCGAAGCGGCCATTGATGGGTGAATGCATCGGGAAAATGTGGTGTATATATAATGGAGTATGATGCAGCCTTAAAAGAAAAGAAAAGCTTTGGGGTTAAGCGTTTTCCTACTCAGGGGTTCTCTAGGAAAAGTATATCAAGTAATAGCACAAACTATATAGTACTCAAAATACCTGTATGGTCATATGTGGACTAAAAGAAAGTTCCATCTTTGTTTACAAAAAAAAAAAAGAATATGCAGTCCTTTTATAAATCTGACAAAATGTATATTCATGACTCATAAATAGCTCATAAATATTAAAAATGTAGTTGGTCAAATATTTTTTAAAATATGTATATTTTAGGAGTGCCTGGGTGGATCAGTCGGTTAAGCCGCTGCCTTCGGCTCAGGTCATGATCCCGGGGTCCTGGGATCGAGCCCCGCATCGGGCTCCCTGCTCGGCGGGGAGCCTGCTTCTCCCTCTCCCTCTGCCTGCCTCTCTGCCTACTTGTTCTCTCTCTCTCTGTTAAATAAATGAATAAAATCTTTAAAAAAATGTATATTTTATATATAGTGTGTAAAATAGTATGGTAGGCACATTTTTTTTAAAGATTTTTTTTTTAATTTTTATTTATTTGAGACAGAGAGAATGAGAGAGAGAGAGAGAGCACATGAGAGGGGGGAGGGTCAGAGGCAGAAGCAGGCTCCCTGCCGAGCAGGGAGCCCGATGCGGGACTCGATCCCGGGACTCCAGGATCATGACCTGAGCCGAAGGCAGTCGCCCAACCAACTGAGCCACCCAGGCGCCCCGGTAGGCATATTTTCTGAAATACTGAAGATTAATCGAAAATGACATTAAATATAAACTATAAAAAAAAAAGGAAATCCTGACACTGGGGACACGGTGTGCAGATCTTGAGGACATGATACTAAGTGAGATAAGTGAGAAAGAGAAATACTGCATGACATCACTTGTATTTGAAGTTTAAAAAAAAACTGAGTTATTAGAAACCGAGACCAGAGGCAAAGGGAGGAGGGCTGGTGAATTGGGTGAAGGGGATCAGAAGGTGTAAGCTTCCAGTTACAAGATGAATAGGTCCTGGGGATGCTAAGAAACACTTAACAACCGGGGAGGGGGGAGCGGGGGGAGGCTTTTCTCTCATCCCAAGAGCACAGGACTGGAGGAGGTTAAATTCTGCCCCTTTCCCACAGCTTCTCAGAGGACATCCTGGTGGAAGACTTTGTTGACCATGTCAGGAAAAATGAGAAGGACAGCAATTGTGGCTTTGGGGAGGAGTACCAGGTGCGCGGGGAGCGAGGGGGTGGAGCTGAGCCCCACGTGCCCACCCCGACCTACCCCCCCCCCTCCCACACCTTTTGGGATTAAACTAAAGCTGGGCCACCTGTTTTGTTTGCTTATGCAAACAAGGGATTCTTTTTTTGGCCTCTGCAAAATCTTACCCTATGACCTGTCTTCGGTCTTCGGGTCAGTGCTGAAGAAACACCGTGGTTTTCCCCTGATGCCTCTTCTCTCTCCTACCTCTCCAGCCCCCACTGTGCCCCAAACCCTCCCGAGTGCCCTGCGGGGATGGGGTACACATGCTTTATTTTTGTGGGTGCTACAGAATTCTGGGGCGTGGGGGTGAGTGGGGTGGTGCTGAACGGGGGTACCCTCGGGGGAAGGTAGAGAAATTCCAATGCCTGTGCACCTCCCCTTCTGCCTCTGCCCCCAGCAATTGGCTCTGGAGAGTCCCAGTTGGTCTCAAACGGCGGCCTCAGCTCCGGAAAACCGCCAAGAACCGTTACAGGAACGTGCTGCCCTGTGAGTCTTATTAAGCCTCTGCTGACCTCATCCCCAGCCATGACTTTGTCAACACCCCATCCCGGGTCCCCGTCCCCCGTCCCCTAGGAGACACAAAGCTCCTGCCCCCGAGAGGTGGGCACCGCTGGCCCCTCCTGGAGCTCCCAGTGCCTGCCTGCCCTCCGCGTGGCTTCTGTTCCTGGGTCTCCCCCCCCACCCCCCGCTTCACTGATGCTGGCCTCCTCCCCCAGGTGACTGATCTCGTGTGCCCCTGAAGCCCCTCCAGGAGGAGCCAGACTCAGATTACATCAATGCCAGCTTCATGCCTGTAAGGTTGTGGCTGGGAGCCTGGAGGGTGCTGAGTGACGCTGAGGTGGGAAGGACTGCAATCTGTTTCCCTCCGCCAGGGTCTTGAGAACCCCCAGGAGTTCATTGCAGCCCAGGGCCCCCTGCCCCAGACGGTGGGTGATTTCTGGCGCCTGGTGTGGGAGCAGCAGAGCGGCACCCTGGTCATGCTGACCAACTGTGTGGAATCCCGCCAGGTGAGAGCCCTGCAGGGGTCTCGGTGTTGACCCCTGAGCTCCAACCCACAACCAGGCCCAGGACACGGATCCCACTGTCCACCCTGACCCAGACCTCGCTGATTCCCTCCCATACAACCCCAGCCTCCTCCAGTCGCCCCAGCCCATCCCTTGGTCCATATAACCCAATGACCTGGGGAAGGAGGGGTCCCCCTGGCTGGGATGAATGTAACCTGGCTGCCCCGGGGTCTTGCCTCCTTACTAGG
This sequence comes from Mirounga leonina, assembly GCF_011800145.1. Taxonomy (NCBI): domain Eukaryota; kingdom Metazoa; phylum Chordata; class Mammalia; order Carnivora; family Phocidae; genus Mirounga; species Mirounga leonina. The sequence continues at coordinate 8,940,083 of NW_023270718.1, read as the reverse complement.
CGCTGAATGCAAGCGCCACAGTGTAGACGGGCACCGGGACAGGTTGTCTGGGGCCTCCCGTTCTCTGACCTCCCAGTTTGCCCCCAGGTGAAGTGTGAGCATTACTGGCCTCTCGACGCCAAGCCCTGCACACATGGGCACCTACAAGTGACGCTGGAGGGTGAGGAGGTGCTGGAGGACTGGACAGTCCGAGACCTGAAGCTCCAGCACGTGAGTCCGCGGTACTCGGCCGGCCCCATCCCCTGGGTTCCGTGCCTCCGAACCCGTCCCGAGGCTGAGCCTTCTGTCACTCTCCCAGGGGACCACAGCATGCCCAGGGATGCCCCCCGCCACTCAGAAACCAGCCCCCCCGGGGGTCCTGAGCTCTCCCTCCCCAACCCATCCTCCCTCTAGATGCAAGAGCAGAAAACACTACCAGTGTGTCAGTTCCATTACGTGACCTGGCCAGACCACGGCGTCCCCCACTCCCCAGACCCCATGCTGGCCTTCTGGAAGATGCTGCGGCATGGGCTGGACAAGACCGCGGTGGGAGGCCCCCCATTTTGCACTGCAGGTGAGGACCCCCTCACAGTGAGGGCACCGCCCCCGTGGGACTCAGGAACCTGGGTTAGTGGGTCCTTGGGCATCTCTGCAGGAGATGGAAGAGAGGGGGAGTGGATGGAGGACGTGGAGGCAGAAGGCAAAGGGGCAGCGAGGCAGAGGGACATGAGGATGGGGTGACAAGACGGGAAAGGTCAAGGAGGGGAATGCAGTGGTAGAGAGAAGGGAGGGAGGGGTGAAGGGCAGGAGGGACAAGCAGCCAGAGGTTTTGAGAAGCATTTGAAACACCTCAGCGCGTGCCCCGGACCTCACCCCATCCACCATTCTCCTGATATTGATCCTGACACCTCTGTAGGTGAGGTTCTGGGCCGGGGGTGGGGGTGGGGGCGGGGGCGAGAATCAAGGAGCCTGCTCCAGAGGGGCAGACAGCCTCTGAAATGGAGCTCAGGCTGCAGGGACAGCCTCGGTCTCCCTGGTCTGCAGGGCAGCCTCAGGACCAAAGAGGTTTCCTCCCCGCTGCAGAGCTGGGGAAACCCAGTCAGAAAGCTGAAGTCTTGGGTTCAAGGCTGCTAGCAAGTGGCCAAACTGACGCCCGTGGTGGCACCCTTAAGCTCTCTGCTGAAGTGTGTCCTAACACCTGCCCTGTCCCCAGATAGCGCCCCCTGGAGTTGTCCCCAGCGAGGGGTCATCCCTCCCCTGCAAGCACAGAAGGGACTCTTGCAGAGTGGTTAGGAGGATTAACTTGAACTGTAAAAAGGAATGAAGTACTGATTCATTCGAGGATGTAGAAGAACTTTGAAAACATGATGCTGAGTGAACGAAGCCAGACTCGAAAGGTCCCGCATGGTTTGATCCCATTTGCAAGAGATGTCCAGGATAGGAAAATCCACGGAGCCAGAAAACAGCTCGATGGCCACCAGGGGCTGGGGACAGGGGGACAGGGGAAGGGACTGCTTAATGGGCACAGGGTCTTCTGGGGAGATAGAACTGTCTGGGAACTAATTAAACCTGGTGGGCACACAGCATTGTGAATGTCCTAAATGCCACTGAATTGTTTTCTTTAAAATGGTCAGTTTGATGTTTAAACATTATTTTTTGGAACAATCAGCTTGGGAGTTCCTTTTCTCAAGTGTGAACTCCAGCTCTGTGGTTCACTCTCCAAGCGACCCAGGACACACAAGTGACCTCATGTCACTCAGCCTCCTTTTCCCCGTCTCTAAAATGGGTGGGCTAGCAGCTCCAACTTCTCAAGGCCGGGGAAAGAGTAAAGGGCATGTCAGGCACTTGAGGCAGGGCCTGGCAGACAGGAGGAAGCCCAGGTATAGTCACACGCAGTGGTTCTTCACTCCGTTAAATAACCCCCACTTAACACTGTATCCCCCAGAATTGTTCTTGCTGAACAGTACCCCGATCCTGGGTGTTCCAAACACAGATCCCTCCTATCAGCCAAGACTCCCCCTTCCTGTGGCCTGACCCTTTCTTGTTCCTGTCTAGTGCTGGCATGGGCCGCACGGGCACCCTCATTGCCTCGGATGTCCTGCTGAGGCAGCTGGAACGGGATGGATGTGTGGGGCCCTTCAGCTATGTGCAGAAGATGAGGGAAAGCCGGCCTCTGATGGTGCACACTGAGGTGATGGGGCTCCTGAGGGCACAGGGTGGGGGGCTCTGGAAGAGGGGAGAAGCAGGCCAAGGCTCACCCCCTACCCCGTGCCCCTCCCCAGGCCCAGTATGTGTTCCTGCACCAGTGCATCCTGAGATTTCTCCAGCAGTCAGGCCGAGCCCCAACAGACAACGGGGCTGTGTATGAGAACCTGCTGTATGAGAATGTCTGAGCCCCAGAAGGGCTGAGACCCCAGCCCAGCTAGACTCGAACTCTGGATCCCCACTTCAGCTCAGACTCCTGGAGCCCTGGGACAGCAGAAGGCTGGGGTCCCAGACTCCGGGGTCTTGCAGGGGCCTGGCAGCCTAAACTGTTTCCCTGAAAGAGAGAGGGCAGGTGGGAGCAGGTATCCTGGACTCCTGGTTCCTCCAAGGAGGGAAGGATGGGAGCTAGGATTTCTCATTCTTTGAGGGAGGAGGAGGCTGGGGGCTCAGGCTGCAGGTCTTAAAGAAGCTAGATCCCGAGGAAGGAAGAAATTAGAGTCTGGAATTCTAACTACCCCAGGAGTGAGGGCAGCAGGATCCATGCCATGTTTTACTCCGGAAACCAAATCAGCCTCCTAGGATCTGAGATTTCCCTGCACCCCACTGCTTGTACAGATCTTTTTTTTCTATCCCATAATTTATTAAATCACTATTCTCCCCAGAGACGCTTGCTATAGTGGATTTCTGGGTCTGGGGTGGGAATGGGGCTGGATTCCTGATTTTCAGGTACTGAGGTTAATGTCCTGGGAGAGAAGCTAGAAGGACCCACAATTCGGTACCCGAAAAAAATGTGTTTGGATGGTTGAGTCTCTCAGAGAGGGTTAGAGGTCCATACTTGTGTGCAGGGTCTGGGCAGTGTGGACGCCGTTTGCTGAAGCTAGGAGCATAAGGGCTTGCTTCCCGGGCCTGGTGCCGGGGGGAACCTAGAGGGTGGGGTGAGGTCTGGGGCGGCTTCACTGGAGACTTTCAGGCTGAGTCTTGTGTCTGGATAGCTGACTGCTTGGGTCTCCGGAGAGAGGCTCTGGGGTCCTCAGACTGGGTATCCTGGCGAGGGCGGGGGTGGAGAAAGGGGGCCTGGATGCCAGACAGCTGGACTAGAAAACAGAAAATCCTCGGGGACCAGGATAAATATCCGTGGACACCCTAGTGGTTCCTGGCCGGGGGCGGGACGAGGGGCGGGATGGGACTCTCCCTGTACCCGGGACCTAACACGCACGCGCGCGCGCACACACGCACTCACCAGCCGGCTCCGCTCTGCCGCGCCCCCGCCCCACCGAGCGCGGCGATCAGCACCCAGGACAGCGCCACCCGCCCGCGTGCGGGGGCGGGGTCCGGGCGGGGCCGGCGCCTGGGTGTCTCCTGCGAGGGTCCCGTCCAGCGGCCGAGCAGGTAGGAGCCTCTGGGAGGCCCTCCCTAAGCCCCCTCCTCATCCCCATCCCTAGAGAGCCGTGGTGTGTGTGGGGGGGGCGGCGAGGAGGGGCACTGGGGAGGGACCGACCGAGGGAGTGGGAGGACTGGAGCCTGAAATGGGGAGATTGGGATTTAGAGAAAGGTCTGGAGACAAAAAGCAGAGGGGAGGGAGGAGCAAGCAGGGGGCGAGAGTGGGAGACCCTTGGAGTCACAGAACAGACCACAGGCGGAGGACAAGGGAGACACAGACAGGGGCGCGGCGAGAGGCGGGTGGGGGAATGGATAGAAATAGGGAGTGGAGAGAGGTGTGGAGGCCGAGGCGGTCACGAAGACAGGTGTAAAGACAGAGCTCGGGATGCGCGGGAGAGACAGCAGGCCGGGAAGGATGTGCGCCCCCACAGACCCCCTCCCATTCCCCCCCCCCCCGGCAGTGGCAGCAGGGAGCCCTCGGCCCGAGCGGGGGAGGGCGGGGAGCCCGAGTCTCTGCCCGCAGGGCCAGATGTGCAGGGAGGAGCCAGCCGAGGGCGCGTAGACCGACGGGCGAGGCCGCCCTCTCCCCACGCTCGCTCTGCGCGGGATCGGGGGCTGGGGTCCTGACCCCGCGAGGTGCGAGCCTGCCGCGCGGGGACTCTGCCTGTACGTCAGCCCCGCCCGTTGTCTTGGCAACAGCCCGTTGCCAGGGCAACCATCGTTGCTCCCGCCCTGCCCGAACCAGCCACCCGTTGCTCGGGGCAACCCAGGGCTCCGGTTCTCACGCCCGCCTTTGCCCACTTCCGGTTCAGGCCCGCGAGGACGGGCACGGAAGGGGTAGAAGTTGGCGGGATTCCTGGGGGGCCTTGGAGGGCGGGGGCGTCCCTGTGGGATGGAGCTAGGTCCTGGAACCCACCCCTGGCGCCCGCCCTCCGTCGCGGGGAGGCTGACACTACAACCCCCAGCATGCCTCGCGGCTGCTGGCTGATTCCTATGCGGCCGGCCGCCCAGGGTGCCGATGGGAATTGGAGTTCTTGGTTGTTCGGCGGCTTCACAGAAAGCACCGGGTGGGCGTGGGGGGCTAGGGCTCTTGGGTGCCTCCGCAGAAAGGACCGTAAGACCTCGCCGGCATGTTCTCGGAGCCCCCAACCCCAGGGCCTCCAGCGCCCGACACGCCTCCTGACTCGAGTCGCATCGGCCACGGCCCTGGTGAGCGAGACTCGGGGGCCAGAGCGAAGGGAAAGCCCGGCTGGGATTCTCAGGGGCGGGATTCGAAGGGGTGTCCTCGGCCGGCGGGCAGGCAAATCCGGGTGGCATTGCAGTGGGAATCCTGGGCTTGACTCTTAAGTGAAATGGACAAGAAAATCGAGAACCAGGTCAAAGAGTGTGGAATGGAATGGGATCTTGGACTGTCCACCTCTGACTTCTTTTAAAGATAGGGAAACTGAGGCCGGGGGAGGGGCATGGCTTCCAAACGCGTCAGAGGTTGAGCAGAAATTAGAATGGGGGTGGCAGGGGAGATGGAATTAACAGGTGAGAGAATCTGGACGTTGTCAGCCTAGAATAGGGCACCGGATCGCTTTAGAGGTGAGAGCAGTTGGAAGGAAAACACGGCAATAAAACGGAATGGAAAAGGCCGGAGGGAAAACAAGGCCAGGATTCCAGCTTCCACGTGTAATTCGGACTGGATCAGCCGGCTTGCTTCCTAGGGCCTCAATGAGTGTTGTCTCCATGCCCTCTGCAGTACCCCCCTGGGCCCTGGCCGCAATCGTTCTGGTCTCAGGCCTCCTCGTCTTCGGCTGTTGTTTCTGCGTCTACCGGAAGCGCTGTCGGAGGCGGTTGGGCAAGAAGAGCCAGGCCCAAGCCCAGGTCCACCTTCAGGAAGTGAAGGAGCTAGGCCGGAGTTACATAGACAAGGTGTGGCCTGGCCCAGCCCCTCAGCCCTGCCCCGACCCGCACCCTTGGCCCAGCAGCCTCAGTCCCTGCTCTCTTCCCTCCTATGCTCACCTTACTGGCTCATTTCCCACCTGGACCCTAGGGATCTCGAGACGGGCCAGATCTAGTCCCTGTTCGCGAGAACCAGTCTGGTGGGGAAGTCAGACACTCACAAGACACGGTGGTATGTGCCACGTTAGGGGCAGTACAGAGCATATGGGGGGTGCAGAGACACCACCTGTAGCCTGGGCAGTCCAAGGATGCGTCCGAGGGAGGTATCTTCTGTGTTGAGACCCAAAGAACATACAGATTCACCCAGAACGGAGAGAAGGACATTGTAGCTCGAGGGAAGAGCATGTGCTGGGGCCTGGAATCCAGACTCTGAGGCATTTCACAATAGCTGGAGCACAAATGGCAAATATCCTGCACTCTAGAGTGGGCATCTGAAGAGCTCAGTAGTACGCATGTCACAAGGGCAATTGAGAACCGCAGAAGATTCATGCGCAGCATGAGTGTTGGAATGAATCCTCTGGAACCCATGTGGAGGATGGATTTGGGGCAAGGAGGCCAGGGAGGAGGCTGGCGTAGCAGCCCCAAGAGAATGAAAGAAACGTGAGTTAGAAGAGGCCACTGGAGTGGAAAATGAAAGCTTACAGGTGTCAGGGTCTGAGTGCATAGTGGAATGGTGCTCACCTGGAAGCCAGGAAGTCCTAGGTTTCCAACCCAGAGGAACCATTCCCCAGCTCTGTGACCTGGGGAAATTCACTATCCTTCTCTGAGACTCAAGTGTGTGGTCTGTAGCCAGCATTTCCCCTCCTCCCTTGTCAACAAATCACTGTTGTAATGATCGCCCATCAGGCAGGACCTTTAGGGTCCTGGTATCCAGCCTCCATCCCTATTCCTCAAGCCAGCGACGTCCAAAGACCACCTGCATCAGACTCACCTCAGGTTCTCGTGGAAACACAAATTCTGGGCCTTGTACAGACCTAACGAATCAGAATCTCTGAAGTGAAGGCATTTCACCACATTTCTCAGGGGAATTCTGATTCACGTTGAATTTTGAAAATTGGTGGCTTAGGTTAAGGAGAACTCTTGTTCTAGCTTAGAATGGCAAATACAGGGTAAAGATACTATTCCTCCTCCATGTTGTTCTGTGGCGAGATCACCAGTCAACATGTCAATTTGGACAACAACCCCAGTACATCCATTTGCATGTGAAATAAAAACTTCTGCATCCTTCTTGTAGGCAACAAGGTGCTATCAGCTCCCGGTTTTCTAGTCTAGGCATGACACACACACTGCATGTGTGTCTGTTCTCCCCCATAGCAGACATCATTAGTCAAACTTCGACTACTGCACCTGTGTTACTATGACCAGTCCTGCCTGTGGCAGACATCACTAGTCAAACTCCGACTCTGTTTAGCCTGCAAGTGCTCAGGGGTAGCCTGAGGGACCAGTGACTCTCCCTTGGCTTCTGGGCCTGGAGGATACCACTGTCAGGGGGAAAGTTCACCCGCCCTTGCTCCTGGCTCCCTAAGGTGCAGCCGGAGGTGGAGGAGTTGGAGCCAGCACCATCTGGGCCAGGGTCACAGGTGGCCGAGAAGCATGAGCTTGGACGACTGCAGTACTCACTCGATTATGATTTCCAGAGTGGCCAGGTGGGTGGAGGAGGGGGGTGGCGTGGAGGGGAGGGTCCGAGGGTTCTAGCCCCTTTCTAGAGGCTCCAAAAAGGAAGCTAAGACTAGAGTCCCCTCATCACCTTTCAGCTGCTGGTGGGCATCCTGCAAGCTGAGGGATTGGCAGCCTTGGACCTGGGGGGCTCCTCCGACCCCTACGTGCGGGTCTACCTGCTGCCGGACAAGCAGAGGCGGCATGAGACCAAGGTGCATCGGCAGACACTGAACCCACACTTTGGGGAGAACTTTGCCTTCAAGGTGAGCTCCTGGCCTCGATGCCCCAGGCTTGGCAACCTGCCCCAGTCCCTGGAACACTGGGGAGCGACTCCTTCAGCTTTTTCTGGAGGCAACCACAGCTCAGGTAGCAGCTACCAGCTCTGGGGACTATCACACTGGACCCTAGATTGTCGCTGTCGGGCACTGCTGACCCCTGGGCTGTTGCTTTGTTCCATTTGGGTTCCAGAAACTTCCGCACAGCTGTTCCCTTGAACCCTTGCTGCCCAACTCGCCGCCTTCTACCAGGATGTGCTGTGCCCCACTTCCTGTCTCTCTGACTTCCTACTCTCCACCTTGTGCTCTCTTCTCTGCGGCCCCCTCATCTAGGTCCCGTACGTGGAGCTGGGGGGCAGGGTACTGGTCATGGCAGTATACGACTTCGATCGCTTCTCCCGCAACGATGCCATTGGGGAGGTGCGGGTCCCCATGAGCTCCGTGGACTTGGGGCGGCCAGTGCTGGCCTGGCGCGAGCTGCAGGCTGCTCCGCGGGAGGAGGTGAGCACTCGTGGCCACGCCCCTACGGCTGGGCCCGCCCACTGCGAGCCCGGGCCAATCAGATCACAGGCCTCTTGGACCCTCGGGGCTCCAGCCGTTCCACCTGCTTCAGAGTGGAAGTCCCAGGGGCTCTCCTGGTAGGTCCACATCTCGACTCCTCCTTGGATTGTACCACTGTGGTCCTCACTGGACCATTCCATTCTCAGGCGGGGGTGGGGGAGAAGGGTGCAAGAGGGCATGGATGTGAAACAGGGGCTCTGGCGAGGAGGGGTCCCTCTCTGTCTTTTAGCAGGAAAAACTAGGTGACATCTGCTTCTCCCTCCGCTATGTCCCTACGGCCGGGAAGCTCACTGTCATCGTCCTGGAGGCTAAGAACCTGAAGAAGATGGACGTAGGAGGGCTCTCAGGTGTGTGGGAAGCAAGGAAATGGTGGGGGGGGGGGGGGCAAGGGGGAGGCTCTGTAGCCAAGGTTCTGGCAGTTTCTGGGTCCCGAGAGTCCCTTGGTGGAGAGGGAGGCCCAGCCTGCCATGGGGGATATAGATTTGCTTTGGGCAGAGAGAGAGACTTGAGGGGTGCACAGAGTGTCTCTGTGCTGTCCCAAAGGAGCTTCTCATGCACCCTCCTCAACATGATCCCCTGCACTCGGCAGTCGGGGCTGTAAGACTCCTTTTTCCGCCCAGATCCGTATGTCAAGGTCCACCTGCTGCAGGGCGGCAAAAAGGTGCGTAAGAAGAAAACGACCATCAAGAAGAATACACTGAACCCCTATTACAATGAGGCCTTCAGTTTCGAGGTGCCCTGTGACCAGGTGCAGGTGAGCTCAGACCTACCTAAAGCCCCTGTCAGGGCAGCCCTTCCCCCAGAGTCCCAGGCCCTTAAAAGCCCCCGTTGCTAGGGGAAGGGAGACTCCTTAGCGACCTTTAGAAGCCAGGTCCTGGGGGCCTGGGGTTGTGTTTCCAAAGTCAGTTTCCTCTTAGGAGGACCAGGGTGCCCCTCCCCCAAGTAAGACCAGGATGCCCCGCCCCCAAGCGGGACCAGGGCGCCCCGCCCCCAAGCAAGACCAGGGCTCCGCCCCCCCCTCAGGAATTATGGGTACTAAGGAAAAGATTTCCCCACAACTCTTCAGGAGCGGGGCCGCACCTCCACCCATTTCAGAGTCCTGAAGGTTTGTCCCCCTTAGGAGGCTGTTCCCTAAGGAGGCTCCTAACAACCCCTACAAACCCCTACCACGTCCTGATTGTTTATCTCCTTTGAAATCTGATCGCAGAGACAGAAAGACTCCAGAACATCCCTCTAACAGAGGTTCTCCCCTCTCTCGCCTTCCACCCCCTTTACCGTTGGAGTCCCCCTGAGAGGCCTTAGCTCAGGGTGCTAACAAGTCCCGCTAGACCTCTGGTTGCTAGGGAGAGGGTCTCCTTGGCAACGATACCCGAGCCCCTCCCCGCCACGCCTCCTTCACGAGCTCTTTTGTCTCTTCCCCTGTTCTTCCTGTCTCCAGAAGGTCCAGGTGGAGCTAACGGTGCTGGACTATGACAAGCTGGGCAAGAACGAGGCCATCGGGAGGGTGGCCGTAGGGGCTGCAGCCGGGGGAGCTGGCCTGCGGCACTGGGCAGACATGCTGGCCAACCCCCGGCGGCCCATTGCCCAGTGGCACTCGCTGCGGCCGCCTGACCGAGTGAGGCCGCTGCCTGCACCCTGATCCCCACTTCAAGCCCCCTGCCAAGCCTGGACTCGGCCCCTGACCTCAGACTCCTGGCCAGAGCCACACCCAGGCCTACCTTTAAGCCTACTCTGACCACTAACCACCCCCACCCCACCCCAAACTGACCCATTCCTGCCTTGCCACCCCCCATTATACCAATCATGGTGACTTGCCAACTCTCCCACCAAGCACACACCCAGAAGCCCCAGGGACCCCTGGGGGAGAGGAGCAATCTGGACTCCCCCAACCCCAGCCTCCCACTCTCTGCTTTGACAATCAGTGACCCAGCCTTCTACCCTCTTCACTCCCAGTGCCCCTCTTCCTGCACAGGATCACCCCCTCCTGTCCCTAGTCAGATTCCTGCACCGCTCCTGGGACCAAATAAATACTCAGCAACTTTGGTGGCCCGGACTTGTGCTTACTGATGGGGTGGGCAGGGCAGGGGCCAGGGGCCCAAGAGGGTGGGATCACCCAAGGGCAAGGATAGGGCTGCTCATCCTGGAAACACACTGAGGGAAACTGGCCCACCCACCCACCACCCATGTATTCATTTATTCGTTCATGCACCCCTCCAAGCCTGGGTTTCTTCATCTGAAAAAATTGTGGTCATAACAATACCTCCTGTATGTTTGCTATGAAGAGTCTGTGAGAATCACGTACTTGCTCACGAATTTAATCTGCTCCCGCACCCATGACTTCCATAGATTTTCATACCCATATTTCCCTCCCTTCCCTTCTTTCTTCCATCATTGATCCATTCTATTTTCCCTGAGGTCTTCAGGGTGGCAGTTTCTGTTGGATGCTGGAACCCTAAGTTGATGCAGATCCAAACTTTACCCCCAAGCGACTTACTCTCATCACAGAAACAAAGTAGATATGTAGAGTCTGGGAATGAGATTCCCAGAAACTGGTAGAAAGGACAGAGTTATGCAGGGGAAAACTAATGGTTCTACCTCTTCCTTCCTTCAACAAATGCTGCCTCCTTATCCCTGTCTAGGAAAGACGATCATTTCATTGGCTCCTCCCTCCTCTCATCCCAGACAGGATTTCAGGTGGTAGACAAAGGTCCATGAAATTTGGCAAGAGAGCTCTCTGACCAGGAGGTTAAGAGGAAAATGAGGCAACAGGTTCCCCCATGTACTAAAGAAAGGGCAGAGTAGTAACCTGCACTGAGCTTCCTGGTAGCCAATGGGAAAAGGGAAATCCGATCAGTTACACAGGTTGTAATGTCTATGTGATTTAACAAATTTCTTCAAAGTGATGTGGTAATTTCTCATGTGTGAGTGAGTGAGGGGACGTCTTTATGAAAATAGCCTGAGGTATTACTATTATTACTATTACTGCTACTCCTGCTAACAATAATCCTCACAACCACCCCATGAAATAGACATGGTTATTCCCAGTTGACAAATGAGGAAATTGTGCTTCAGAGAAGTAACATGACCTGCCTAGGATCATACAGCCAGGAAATCTGTCTTTAAATCCTTGGATCAAATCTGTTCTGAGTTAGATGATGACATTGGGGTCCCTAGTTCCATGTCAACAAGAAAGCCAACAAATGAGAAGAATAAAATCATTACAAATGGTGGTCCGTACTGGGCAGTAAGCTAGTGAGAGCTGAGATCAGGGCAGTCAAGGACAACTTACCTAAAGAGGTAATGTTTGAGCTGTGCTTTGAAGGACAAGATGGAACGAGGCTGGCAAAGATGAAGGGGAAATACACTGGAATATTATTCAGTCATAAAAAGGAATGTTTACACTGATTCATGCTACGGCATGATGAACCTTGAAAGCAAGATTATAAGTGAAAGAAGCCAGACGGACAAAGCCACATATTGTATGATTCCATCTGTATGAAATATCCAGAATAGACAATCTATAGAGGGGGGGAAAAGTAGATTTGTGGTTTGCAAGACTAGGGAGAAGGAGAAATGGGGAGAGACTGATTAATGAGTACAGGACTTCCTTATGGAATGATGAGAAAGTTCTGGAACTAGACAGTGGTGATGGTTGCCCAACATTGTCAATGTACTAAATGTCATTAAACTTTATGTTGTGTGTATTTTACCACAATAAAAATAAGCAAAGATGAAGGGGAAGAGACTTCCAAGCAGAAGGAACCCTAAGTTGCAAAGGCCCTGGGGCAGGAATAGGCTTGGTGTGTTCCCCAAAGAGTCAGGAGGCCAGTGAGTCCTGCAGGGTGTCCCGAGACCTCAGCTTCACTCCCCAGTGCCCAGAACTGTCCTCAGAAGGGGAATGGACCCCCCTTCAATCCATCACAGCACTGCCAACTGCATGTTACCATTCCCAATCTACAGAGCAGAAAACTGAGGCACAGAAAGGGTGACTGGTTGTCTAAGGTTGCATAGCTGGAGGAGGTGAGTCAGAGAGCCAAGGCTCCTTGGGTGTCACACCCTGTGCTTGGTGCTGGGGCTGATCTGGAGATGTGCCTCACTCAAGTCCCTGCCCTTATGGACCTCGAAGACAGGTTAAGTCACCTGGTGGAGGTCCCTCAGCCAGCAGGTGAAGGCAAGACAGAAAGCCAGGCACATCTGACGCCAAAAGTCACATTCTCGAGCATCCTGCCATCTGGTCTGAATATAAAGTACAGGGAGTCACAGGGTATGGACTGCTGTGGCCATTCGGCTGGGAAGGCAGGAGCAGAACTTGGAGGAAGATCTCCTGCTGGACTTGGACATTTCCAGGGGCAGTGGCGGAGGTGGGGGATGGGGAGGGAGCGGAAATTGGAGGAGGGAACTACGCAACGAATTCAGACGCAGAGGCCAGAAAGGACTTGGTGTGTGCCATTACCAACATTTTTTGTTGTTGTTGTTGTTTTCTTTTTAAGATTTTATTTATTTATTTGAGAGAGAGAGCGTGAGAGAGAGAACAAGATCACAAACGGGGGAGTGGGGGGAGGCGTAGAGGGAGAAGACGACTCTCCGCTGAGCAGGGAACCCAAAGTGGGACTCGATCCCAGGACCCTGAGATCATGACATCGGGATCATGACATCGGCGGAAGGCAGTCGCTTAACCGACTTAGCCACCCAAGCGCCCCCCACCTCCGTTACCAGCTTTCTGAAGCCCTGTTGTGTAGTCTGCCTATTTCCATGGCGTAAATACTCCCACTGTGGCTGATTTCAAGCCACCAGTGTGAAGTCACTGAGTATGGAGTTGAGAGGAGATGCTTATTAGTATACTATCATATAGTAAAATAGTATTTCCCAGGGTCAGGACAAAGGTTCCAAAATTTAAGGCAAAGCCGACAAAACAAAACCACCAGTCACCAAGATAAATAGTGTTTTAATACAATTTTTTTAAAAATTAAAATTAATGCCAAAAAAAAAAAAAAGAGAGAGAGAGAGATCCTGGGGCACCTGGGTGTCTCAGTCCTGTTAAGAGTCTGCCTTTGGCTCAGGTCATGATCCCACAGTCCTGGGATCGAGCCCAGCGTCGGGCTCCCTGCTCCGCGGGAAGCCTGCTTCTCCCTCTCCCACTCCCTCTGCTTCTGTTCCCTTTCTCGCTGTGTCTCTGTCAAATAAATAAATAAAATCTTAAAAAAGAGAGAGAGAGAGAGATCCATGATGGATAAAATATAAAAATTTTAAAGACAGGGTCTGACCCTGCACTTGGACCACTCTGCCTCATCCCAACCCTGGCCCTGGTTCTCATAAAATTTTACGTAGAAAAATAGACAACCAGTGGTCGTAGTTTGCCAATTTGATTTTTTTTTTTTAATTATTGCGTTAAAATACTATTTCCTTCATTTGGGTACGACAATTGATGTAAAAAACCTTAAGACCATCAACAACAGGAAAAGTATAGTAAAATAAGAAGTGATGAGTTTTGAGTATATATTACCTTTATTTTAACGTAATGCATTTAACTTGAATTTAATTTTACTAATTAGTGAAACAATTTAATTTTTAGTAATGACTGTGCGTAACAACCAGGTCGCAGGATTACTGACACTTGAACAACCGGGGGCTAGTGCTAGCTAGCCCCAGCCCTTCGCTGCGTTTCCCGCCTGGGTGGTAGAACCACGGTGTGAGGGGTAAGGGGACCCAGAGCTCTGGGTGGCGTCACTTTAATTTGAATTAATCAAGATTCTGTTCCGTTCTAGGTCAACTTGAGTCGCCTCCTACGTCCCCCATCCCAGAAATGTGGATCGCCCCAGGCCCCGCCCCAGACTCCCCCGGCTCCGCCCCTTCCCCTCCAGCGCCGTCGTCATGACAACCGCGTCCACACGCCCTCCACTCCCGCGAGCGCTCCCATTGGCCAAAAGTTCGTAGCAGGCAGGTCCCGCTCGCTCCATTGGTCAGTTGATCGCGCCGGTGCCAACCCGCGTACTCCCATTGGCTGATTGGTCGAAAAGGAAGGGGGCTCTGGGCAGTTGCGTGTAGGGGGTGCAGAACAGCGGCGCCGCACCGAGCAGGGAGGGGGGGGGCGTCCCGGAGTCTCTGGAAGGATAGAGGTGAGGGGGTGTCACATGGAGGAGAGGGGCGAGAAGGGAGGGGCGGTGAGAGGGGCATGGGTGAGCGACGCAGAGACGATGGCTGGGGACTCCCAGGGTGTCTGTTCCGCAGGGCCATGACCACACCGGCAGGTTCGGGCGCAGGCTTCGGCTCCGTGTCCTGGTGGGGCCTGTCCCCGGCGCTGGACCTGCAGGCTGAGAGTGAGTCCCCACCCAGGACCACATCTGGCAAGGCGGCTGCCTTCCCAGCCTGGCAGGCGGCGCGCTAACGTTCCCCGAGGCTCCAACGGTGGAGCCGCCCCTCACTGGGCAGCCCGAATGACCTCTGCGGACTACAAGTCCCAGAATGCTTAGAGGCACAGCTCCCTTGAGACTCTAGGCCAGGAGCGCGAGTCCTGCTGGAAGTTGTAGTCCATCGTTCTGAGGAGGCTGCAGGGGGCGCTCTCCAGGCCACCACCCCAGCCTGCGTGCGTCATCTTGCCAGGTCCTCCTGTGGACTCCAGGGGCGATACAGAGCCCAGGACCCCCGAGCTAGATGTACTGCTGCTGGGCTCCGTGGATGGGCGGCACCTGCTTCGGACCCTGGCCCGGGCGGCGCTCTGGCCTAGCAAGAGGTTACATGTGAGCTGGGATTATGGGGTCGTGGAGGGAGGAGGATGAAGAGGGGGGCCCAGATTCCTAAGTCCTGAGGGAGAAGGGAGCTGGAGGCCTGGACTGCTAGGTCCGAGGGAGGTAGAAGCTGGGGACCCAAACTCCTGGGTTGGGGACTCTTGAGTTCAAGTGGGAGGGAGTGCCTAAAGACTGGGTCTCCAGAGTAACGGTGGGAAGGAGGGTTCTGAGTGCCCAGACTCCTGTGTTTGAAGGAAGGGGGCCAGTGTACAGGATGCCTGGATCCTGTGGAGGGTGGAGGCTGAGGTCTTCCTTTCCTGGGTCTCCTAGGAGCTAGGGACACAAATCTCAGAATCATTTTGCTCTGTCTGTCCTTCCAGTTCTTTGTGCTAGAGAATAATCTGGAAGCTGTGGCCCGACACATGCTGATCTTCAGCCTAGCTTTGGAGGAACCTGAGAAGATGGGGTTGCAAGGTCAGTTGCAAGGACCCAGACATTCTGCCCCCCAGCCTCTTCCCCCTGCCCACAGGGATTCTGGCATTTCAATGGTACTATTAAACATTTTGGTCATTGTTCCCACCTGTACAAAAATATACTATCTCCTAGAGCCATTGAGAGAATCCCAGAAGAAAATCCACATAAATTCTCAGCCCAGTGCATGCCATAGGGTAAGCATTCAAAGCCTCCTACCACACAAGAGGGCCAAAAGAGACCAAAGGACTTCTTAAGAGGTAGTGAGTCCCCCAGATGTGGGGAAGGTTTGGCCGAGCTGAGCTCAGTCCTTTGCAGAGCCTCCCCACAGGCCTGAGTGCTGAGCTCAGTCCTTTGCAGAGCCTCCCCACAGGCCTGAGTGTTGAGCTCAGTCCTTTGCAAAGCCTCCGCACAGGCCTGAGTAGCAGTAGCCTCAGTTAGAGACATGAATCCCAGAGAGTCTGCCTTGAGGAGGCAGCCCTGAAAGGAGGGGAGGAGGAGGATTTGGGCAGGGACGCAGGGATGATGATTTCTCAGTGGCAATGACTTCGGCTTAACGCCTGGAGCAAAGTCTGGACTGAGACAGTCTGTTCAAATTCAGGCTGTGCTTGCTGAGTGACCTGGGGCTAGTACCCACCCCTCTCTGGGCCTACATTGTTTCTACATTGATAAAATGGAGATCCTAAAAGTTCTTTTCCCATAGAGTTCTTGTGAGGATTCAATTAAAAGAAAATGCATAGCTCCTGGCTTATGATACAGACTCAGTATCTCTTAGTGATGATTCTTGTTATCTCGAGTATGGATGGTAGTTGTCATTAATAGCCCAGAGCATTCACAATACGCTGCATACATTTCATAGCGCACCTTGTAAAAGGCTCTGAAACAACTAGATCTAACTAAAGGTATATAGCTCTGTAAGATTCTTAAACCACTAAATGAAACAATTTACATATTGATAGAGATACATTGATATAGATGTATATGTATATACAACGAAAGGTATATAGTTCTCTTGTAAGATTCCTAACTAAGATGGAACAATTTAACACTGTACTATTTTAACACGCATAAATCTCCATTTCCGTCCCTATCTATATATAACGTTTTCTTTTTTAAGGCAAGGAAAATTTGAACTTGAAATTCAGGACTGGGCTCACCTGGAGGGTGGGAAAGACTAGAAGGAGGCCTAGGTTAGGTGTAAGTTATTCTTTGTGTTTGAGGGATGGATGAGGAGTTGGCCAGTGTCCCTAATGCTCACATGACTATGACATAATAAGATTACTATAAAGAGGGTATGCGTCATCCACACGGGTCTCATTTCTGGGTTCCCTCCTCTGCTCCCCCCACTAATCCCCCCCCCCCCCCCCCCCCAGAGAGGAGCGAGACCTTCCTGGAGGTGTGGGGGAACGCGCTGCTGCGCCCCCAGGTGGCCGCCTTCGTGCGCGCCCAGGCCAAGCGCCTGGCGCACCTGGTCCCGGAGCCCGACCGGCTGGCGGAGCAGCTGCCGTGGCTCAGCTTGGACGCCCTCAAGGTGCCGTCACCGCCCAGGATCCGGATGGCCCCGGGAAGAATGGAAATGGGCAGCCCCAAAGGGTTTTCGTTGATGGAGTTCGAGCCCCAGCTCCCCGGCTCCCAGTGTGGGATGTGACCTAGGGGGTGGCTGCTCCTCTCTGAACTTCAGTTTCTTCATCTGAGAAATGGGAGAATGGTTCCCACGCCCTGGGATGGAAGGGAGGGTAAAGCGGGAGAAACAGCTCTCCCTGCAGCCCCCTCTCCCTCGCTGTCTCCCCACGCATGCTGGCCGTGCAGTTCCGCGAGCGCGACGCCCTGGAGGCTGTGTTCCGCTTCTGGGCCGGCGGGGAGAAGGGGCCCGAGGCCTTCCCCATGAGCCGCCTCTGGGACTCCAGGCTGCGTCACTACCTGGGCTCCCGTTACGACGCCCGGCGCGGTGTCAGCGACTGGGACTTGCACATGAAGCTGCACGACCGCGGGGTGAGGGGGCTGGGAGGGGGACTGGGGGCCCAGACTCCTGGGACTGAGGGAGGAGGGGCTGGGGGCCCATATACCAGATTTGCTTAGACCTCTGTCCATTCCTCCTCCTACCCAGGCCCGAGTCATCCACACTCGCGAGTTCCGGCGTTGGAGGGACACGGGCGTCGCCTTTGAACTCAGAGACTCCAGCGCCTACCACGTGCCAAACCGGACCCTTGCGTCCGGTCGTCTCCTGAGTCATGTGCGTGTCCACTCCCTGTCCTGGCCAGTCCTTTCCGGGGACACAGGAACCGGGGTCTCCCCAACACTGACCTCCCCTGCCTCTTCTCTCCCTGCTTTCCCAGCACGGAGAGCGTGTTGCAGCGCGCGGGTACTGGGGGGACATCGCCACGGGGCCATTCGTGGCCTTTGGCATTGAAGCGGATGATGACAGCCTCCTACGGACCAGCAACGGACAGCCAGTCAAGGTGTGTGGCTGGAGGTTGTGGGGCTGGGGAAGGTCCCGCCTCTCTGTACTTTCTAAACCCAGTCTGGAAATCCAAGCTAGCACAGGGCCCTGCTCTAGGCCCTGCCTTGTCACCCTGGCTGCGCCCCTTCTCTCCCCAGACCGCTGGTGAGATCACTCAGCACAATGTGACGGAGCTGTTCCGAGAGGTGGCCGCCTGGGGGCGCCCGAGAAACACCCTCGGAAACCCCAAGCAGGTGCACCGAGACGGGGATGGAAGCCCAGAGCGTAAGCGTCGGCGTCAGCTCACCCCCTTGAAATGGGAGTTGGGTGGTAAAGTGGGCACATCATCCTCTGGGGAAGAGTGGGACCCAGACCCCCATCCTGAGATTCAGGTATTTAATGTGCAAGTGCTTACCAATATGGTTTCCAGTGTCTGAATAAGTGATCTCCTATTCCTGACATTGTCTTTTTGTTTCTTTGTATTTCTCTCTCTTTCCTAAATTCTGACACCATGTTATCATTCTGAAGTCCAACAGTAGAATTCTAATCCTACCTGCAGAAGTCTAAGAGACAGAACATTCTAGCAAGGTGCTGGGTCCCAGCTCACCTTTGGAGACCCCCCACCCCCCCACCCATTCTGGTCATGCCTCTCTTGTAACCGTCCCCCAACCTGGCTCTTCCTGGGTATCTGGATACCCTGTATGGCCATGGGCCATCCACTCTTTCTTTCTTTCTTTCTTTTTCTTTTCTTTTCTTTTCTTTTCTTTCACACAGAGAGAGAGAGCAGGGGGAGTGGGAGAGGGAGAAGCAGGCTTCCCACCGAGCAGGGAGCCCAATGCGGGGCTCGATCCCTGGACCCTGGGATCATGACCTGAGCCGAAGGCAGACGTTTAATGACTGAGCCACCCAGGTGCCCCTCTCTTGGGTCTCAGTTGCCTAGTCTGTAAAATGGGTCTCTGCTTGCCGGGCTGACCTTCCCAGAGTTTTCCAGGAATCCATCTACAAGAAAGGGCTTCAGGACAGGCAAGGAGTGTTCTCTCCAAGCTTTGTGTGTCTGCCTAACTCTGCCAGTTCTTCCCCAGCTGCCCCTGCCCCGGAATTCTTCAATGTGCACTTCCTGCCTCTGGGCTCTGCCCAGACCCTTCACCACAGGACCTGCTACAAGGAACGGTTCCAGCTTCTCTATGTGGCCTGTGGGTAAGAGAGAGTTTCCCAGACTTCCCTCCCCCAGCTCCTCCTCCCTTACACCCAGGAGTCCTGGCCCCCAGCCCTTCCTTAATCAGTGTCCGGATCCTCCAGCCCCACTCCTCCCTCAGGACCTGAAAGTCTCAGTCTTGGCCCTCCCTTTCCTCTGCACAGGATGGTGCATCTTCTCAGCCCCGATCTCGGGGCCTGCGTGGCCCCTGGAGGACGGCTGGTGGTGGAATTAGCCCGGTGAGCCAGCGGAGGGCAGGGCAGGGAATGTCCAGGCTGAGGGCTGAAAGCCGGGACCCCTAACGGGCCCCTTCCTGGTTTCAGGTACCTGGTGGACCTGCGGCAGGAGCAGCTGCAGGGGTTTGCCACCCGGGTCGGGGAGCTGGCTCAGGCGGCTGGGTTCACCCCCCTGCCCCAGACCAGGCCCTCAGAGACCTTCGCACGCTTCTACAAGGCCCCGGACTCTGCTTACCACCGCCCTGACGCAGCTGTGGGCTCCGTGACTCCGCCCCCTGAGGTCCTGGTCCCGCCCCTTGAGGACCAGGGCCAGCCTCTGGAACGCAGGACCCCACCCTCTGGGCGCCTCAAGCAGCCCCCAGAGTCTCCGGCTCCACCCACAGAGAATCAGACCCCAAAACCAGAGAGTCTGACTCCACTGCCAGATGCCCGGTCCCCCATCTCTGACTTGTAAAGTCAGGTCCTGGAATTAGAGCCCACCTCTAGAATACTCAGTTGTATTCTCAGCAGTCTTAGGCAGCTCCAGAGGTGCTGCTAGTATTTCAGATTACTTACCTGGGGTTCTATATTGTGTTCCTAGAATTCTAGATTGTTCTTTCAGAGTTATGTATTCCACTCTTGCGACTCTAAACACCGCCTACAGAGATCCGGCCCTGAGTCTTAGGCCCTCTGTGTGGCCTCCTGGGGATTGGGGGAATCTGCTCTCCAGGGCCGCTCAACACCCACACTGTCCAAGTAAAGAGAGCAGGGTCCTCTTCTTCGTGTGCCCATGTGTCTTTCTGGTCTTCAGTCTTGTCTCCAGGGCTGGCAGAGGGGCTGTGCTGGGGTGGTCAAGAGAGGAGACCTAGTTCCTAGTGAACTAGAGGTGGATTTCTCCATGCTTTTGTTGCCTGAGAGTCTGGGCCATATCTGGATCCTCAAATAAATCAACAAAATTTATTGACTGGCTAACAAGTTTGGGATACAGAAACTGACCATAGTTCTTATGAAGATTGCAGTTTAGTGTGGGGATGAGGCCCAGACTCCTGGGTCTCAGGGAGGAGGGGAATGGGGGGCTGGACTCCTGGGTCTGAGGTAGGAGGGCCTGGGGGCCTGGACTCCGGTGTCTGAGGGAGGAGGGGGCTGGGGGCCTGGACTTCTGGGTCTGAGGGAGGAGGATGGGGCTGAGGGCCTGGACTTCTGGGTCTGAGGGAGGAGGATGGGGCTGGGGGCCTGGATTCCCGGGTTTGAGGGAAGAGGGGGCTGGGGGCCTGGACTCCTGGGTCTGAGTCCCCAGGCCGCCAAGGTGGAAGGGTGATCCAGCTGGAGCACGGCCCGACCCACCCCATCCATCACGCGCCCCAGTTATCTCGCATCCCAGGCAGGGGGAGGAGGTGACAGCAGTATATTTAGTCTCAGTCCACGCCACTTGTCTCAGTGTCCTCAGTCAAGTTTGAGCAGCCCGGAGGAGAACGAAACCCCGGGGGCCTTCAAGGTCACCCCGGAAGCGCCCTCACTGACCCTCCAAGCGCCCCTTGCCCTTTCTCTGCCTTCTGCAACCCCTGGCCTGAGTCTCAGCATGGCGGACGAGTAAGTGCAGCTTGGTAACTCGGACTCCCGAGGCCTGAGGCGGTGGGAGGTGGACACAGGGCCTGAGAAGGGAGGTGGGGACAGGATCCCTGGGTGTCTGCACGAGGGAAGAGTTTGGGACTCAGACCCCCTAGGACCCAAGGATGGGGGAGCTGATGGGCCGGAGTCCCTTAGACAGGACGGGACACAGCCCTCCATTAATCCCCCCTCCCTGTCTCTCCCTCCAGGAGCAGCGATGCGGTGAGAGCGGGCACCGTCCGGGGGCGACCAACGGGGGAGGGGCGCAGCAGGGAGGGGCCTGGGGCAGGAGGCTGCAACCCCAGGACACGTGGTGGGGGGGTGGGGGGCCCGGCGGTGACGCGGCTCCGTTCCCCCAACCCCAGGAGGGGTGCCCGCCCCCCGCTCCCACCCCGATCCGACGACGGTCCTCGGCCAACTACCGCGCGTACGCCACGGAGCCGCACGCCAAGGTGAGGGCGGGGCTGCGCGGGTCTGGGTTCGGAGTCCACAGAGGCGGGCGGCACCTAGGGGTGGGGGCGGGGCCAGAGCCTCAGACGGGGCGGGGCTTTGGTCGCGGGCGGAGCCTAGGAGGATGCCGCGCTTCAAGGGCGGGGTTTTGCAGAGGCAGGGCTCGGATTGGTGAGACCTGCCTATGGGCGGAGTTCCGTTGCCCGTGGGAACTGCGACTGCTTAGGGTAGAGAGGGCGGTGCCTAACCAGTCAGGGGCCAGGACTGGTGAATGGGGATGAGGGGCGTGGCTTCCCGTAGATTCGGGGCTGGACCAGGTGTGGGGGAGTGGCTGTGAGGCCCCCCCCCCGCCCCCACCGTCCGTCTTCCATTCCTCGCCCTGATTGTCCCTTGCTCCATTCCACCCCGGCAGAAAAAGTCCAAGATCTCCGCCTCGAGGAAACTGCAGCTGAAGGTGCCGGCCTGGAGGGGGCTCCTAGGTGTCCTCAGGGGGCAGAGCTTGGGGGTTGGGGGCATGGGGGGCGGGGCCTCCGTGGCGAGCGGCGGGGCTTGTGGTGAGCCGCCTTGGAACGATGGACCCGACCTTGAGGGGGAGTGTCTCTGTGGGACAGCTGACCGGGCCTGGGACTAGAGAGAGGGCTGTCCCGGCCAGGGCGGCTTCCCCGGTGCGGCGCGGCCCTCATCCGCTATCCCGGGGGTGCTGCGGCGCCTGGCCTCCCCTCCGCAGACCCTGATGCTGCAGATTGCGAAGCAAGAGCTGGAGCGGGAGGCGGAGGAGCGGCGCGGAGAGAAGGGGCGCGCTCTGAGCACGCGGTGCCAGCCCCTGGAGCTGGCCGGGCTGGGCTTCGCGGAGCTGCAGGTACCCGCCCTCAGCAGGGACTCCTGCCCAGCTGGGGATCCAAGGTTCCGAATGGCCGGTCTTGCATCCTTGGGACTCACGGGTCTAGTCACTATGCCCCACTTCTGCTGGGGACCTTGGGGTCCAGTCTCCCAATCCTTGCCCTCAGGAGTTCAGAAATATGGCCTGCAGCTGCCTACAGTCTCAAAATCCAGAGGTTGATTTCTCCAGTCCCAGTTCCGTCAGATTCTCTGGACTCTTGGCTCCGAGCACCCTTTGTTCG
This sequence comes from Mirounga leonina, assembly GCF_011800145.1. Lineage (NCBI taxonomy): Eukaryota > Metazoa > Chordata > Mammalia > Carnivora > Phocidae > Mirounga > Mirounga leonina. The sequence goes on along the minus strand of NW_023270718.1, from coordinate 8,917,852 downwards.
AGCTGCCCCAGAGTCCAGCTTCAAACTATTCCTCCAGGACCAGATGTCCAGACCCCCAGCCCCTCCTCCTTCAGACTCAGGACTCGGGGTCCCCCCCCCCACATATACCACAACTCCTTGACCAGGACTTGTGCCGACAACTCCATGCCCGCGTGGACAAAGTGGATGAAGAGAGATACGACGTGGAGGCGAAAGTCACCAAGAACATCACGGAGGTGGGGGACATTGGGAAGTCTCGGTCTCTTCAGGGTAGGGTCTGGTGCCTGTCCCCTTGCAGCTGTGTGTGGGTGCAGACGCCAGGAGACCCAGGACAGCTCTGTGGGGCTGGAAGGGACGGGGCAGAAGAATGAGTATAGAGTGGTTAGGGAAAGCTGTTCCAGGCAGACGGAACAGCATGCAAAAGCCAGGAGATGAAAAAGCGAAGATGTGTCTGTGGAAATGTGTAGCCGGAGCATCGAGTGTTGATGAGTGAGCTCAGGCATGGCTCAGGGAATTGTGGGATGCACACAGCTGGACCGGGATGTGTCAGTGTCTCCTTTGCAGAGAGGAGACTGGACAGATCGGGGAGGACTTAGAGTTACTGGATGAGGCCCTTGGAATTTTTCCCGAAGGCGGGGGGAGCTGAGCCTGGATGAGGCCTCCATAGGTTTGGAGAGGGATAGGAGGGAAATGTGGGGTGAAAGCATGGGGCTGGGGGAGGTGGAGTGGGGGGGTCTCTACCTCCTCTTATGGCTGCTCCCAGATCGCAGATCTGACCCAGAAGATCTTTGACCTTCGGGGCAAATTTAAGCGGCCCACCCTGCGGAGGGTGAGGATCTCTGCAGATGCTATGATGCAGGCACTGCTGGGCGCCAGGGCTAAGGAGACCTTAGACCTGCGGGCCCACCTCAAGCAGGTGAAGAAGGAGGACACAGAGAAGGTGAGTGTGGCTCGGGCCAGGGAAGGGGGTGCTCAGAGGAGACAACAGTCCTAGGGCCTAAACTCAGGGCAGATGGTACTTGGAGTTATGGGGAGAAGAATCTGGTAAGGGGTCCTCAATAGGAACTGTAGGAGGGGCATAGGAAGTGCAAGAGGAAGAGAGAAACTAGAAGGGGAAGCCAGGAAGTGCATGAGGGAGAAAGGAAGTAGCAAGGAGTCAGGACGTGTGTGAGGTCTACAGGAAGTCCATGAGAGAGAAAAGTAGTGCATGGGGGAGACAAGAAGGGGAAGACGCAGAGTCTCCTAGGAAGAGACATAAGCAAGGAGGCCCGCAGTGCGTGTGTTGGACAGGATGGGCATGGGGGCAAATTTGCCGGGATTGCCTGAGGGGACGAGAAGTGTTCCAGAACCAGATCCCGGGATGGACACCCAAAACACAGTGGCCCAGCAGGCTGGAGGGTGGGCGGAGGATATTTGAGAGACTGTAGACCAGGGAGAGACCCTAACCCTTGACCCCATTCCTCCAGGAAAACCGGGAGGTGGGAGACTGGCGTAAGAACATCGATGCGCTGAGTGGAATGGAGGGCCGCAAGAAAAAGTTTGAAGGCTGAGCCGGCCTGCCCCCTGCCCTAGCGCTGCAGGTGTCCCGGAGGAATAAACCTTCTCTCTGAGCTAGGAGTGGCTGCACGTCTGCTGTCTGGGGGGGGAAAGGGGGGGAGGGGGAGGTGTGAGGGAGATGAGAGGACAGAGGGGAGGGCCCCCCAAGCCACACCACACCACAGGAGCAGAGCTGGTGCGTTCTCAGCTCTTCTGCTGCACCTGGGGTGCAGAGAGGCTCAGACCAAGGCCCAAAGAGAGAGACACCCACAGACACAGAGAGAGCCAGAGACCCACGGAGAGGGAGAAAAGACAGAGATTCCTAGAAAGATGTGCAAAGAAAGGGACAATGGAGAGGCAGATGTATACCAAAAGCCCAGAGACCACTGAAAGAAAGAAATAGGGGCCCAAAGAGGGAGAATGGCAGAGACATGGGGAAGGATGCCCCCGAAAGAGACAGAAAGATAAGAGACACGGATCCAGAGACAAAGACAGACAGAAACGGGGTCACAGACAGATACCGATAGACAGATCCCGAGAGGGGCAGATTCAGCTACAGGAATGCAGAGACAAAAATGCACGGGGAGACAAGGGGAGTGAAAGACACAGACGCGGAGAGATGCAGACAGAGCCTGAAACAGACCCAGAGAGAACCCCCAGAGAAATGCCCAGAAATAGACATAGAGATGGCAGACAGTGAGAGACAGAGACACGGTGAGGCAGGAGGGGTGGCTGGCTCCCCTAGAGTTCAAGGTCATGGCGTGGCAGGGAAAGGGTGGGGAGGAATCCCAAAACAGATCAGTGTCAGATGGAGGTGGGGGAGTGTGAGGTCGAGCAGGCCTGACACCACACCCTCTCCCCTCCCCTGACCCACACCTGCTTCCCCGCTTTAGCGCCTGTTGTCACCAGGGTGGAATCCTGGTGGCAGACAAAGGGGTGGGGGTGGGGAGGGGGGAGACAGAGACACACAGATGGAGAGTCACAGAGACAAAGGAAAGAAGGACAGTGTCGGAGAGACAGAGAGACCGGAACCAGAGCCATATAAGAGAAAGCGCTCCTTTTGTCAATAAATATTCTCCAAGGACCTACTGTGTGCTGAGCACAGGGACTTCAAAGCATAGAGTGCAGCTTGCTGGAAGGGAGGTGGGGCGCCCAGAGGTTGGAGGTCACCTGACCCAGCCTGGGTTCAAGGCAGTGCTGATGGGGTGGAGGGGTCCCCAAGCAGCCAGGAGGTGCCAGGATCCTGAATGTGGAGCCAGAGTGGGGGCAGGGCAGCCTCGGAGCTGGGACTCTAGGTTGGAGAAAGGAATTCTCTGGCCCTCCCCACCCCTGGGGGGCGGGGCCGAGCCTCCGCTATAAACCCCACGGTGCTTGGGGGTGCTTCAGCTCGGTCAGCAAGGCTCTGTCCCAGCGCCGCTCACTGACTCTGCAGACCCAGCCTTAGGTAATGGTCCCAGGGACTTTGTACTTGGGGGAGAGGACAGGAGGGGTGTGAAGGACTATGGAGGTGGACGGGGCACAAAATGAAGGCTTGAATTCCGGCGAAACTCAGACTTCACAGGGACTGAGGACTGAGGTATTAGGATTTGGGAGTTAGAGAGTCTGGGGTGCCAAGATTGGGGTGTCCCAGAATATAACACCTTCAGACCAAAGAGGTCTGAGATCTGAGGGATTCTCAGGAATTGGGGGCTTCTGGGCTTAGCTGTTTGATGGTCTGGGGGTCAGGACAGGGAGCCTCTGGGGATTTGAGAATTGAGGTCTCCAGGTCTGAGGCCTTATGACTGGAGGTGTCAAAATTCGGGGCATCATGAATGCACCTCTGAGCTTGGGCATCTGCGTTTTGGGGTCTCAAGATTCTGAGGCGTCAAGACCTAGGGCATCAAGATCTGAGGATGTCTCAGCCCAGAGTCTGGAGTCTCAGGAACTGGGGTCTCAGAACCTGGAGACATGAGGACTTGCTTGTCCCCAGAAACCAGGGGCATCATCAGCTGGGGTCCCAGGATTTAGGGGTGCTCTTAACCTGGGTACTGTGGGTCCTGGGGGACCTTAAAGGTGGGGTGCTGTCTATGTAGGGGTCAGGATGAGGTCTATGGACAAGGCTGCTCTTGATGAGTTCAAGCTCCTCCAAGGCTGTGGGTGGTGGGGCAAGGAGGGGACAGGTGGGAAGATAATCAGCCCGGGGCGGGGTGTGTGTGTGTGAGAGGGAGCGGGTGTGACTAATTCTCCCAGGAGCCTCCCCCCTTGAATCCCTTCTTAGGAAATGTCCTCTGTTTCACCATGTACGACATCCCCCCAAAATAGCCTTTGGGGGATGGGGCAGCTATTGTCTTCAGGCCACAGTCCCTTCCCAAATACCTTCTCCTAATCCCCACTCAGATCAGATTCCCATGCACATGTCATAAGACAAAAGAGGACAGCTGTGGTGGTGGAGGGGCAGGAGTGCAGCATTGGGGCTGTGCCGCCCCACACTTCCCAGAGCCCTTCCCTGTCAGGCCCCCAGTCCCTCCTCCCTCAGACCCAGGAGTCCAGCCCCCCAGCCCCCTCCTCCCTCAGACCCAGGAGTCCAGGCCCCCAGCCCC